>NC_138582.1:45615917-46215917 GCF_964289735.1 Phaethon aethereus | reverse complement strand
CAAGTGTTCCTTAAATAAACCTTCTTTCCCCCAAATAATCTTCTTTAAGCATTTTCTAAGCTTAAGTGTATACATAAGTTCTAATGATATTTTTTATATTAATCTCCTTTGTCAAATTGAAGCTTGCAAAATCTCATCACTTTTCACCAACACTTCTATGGTTATAAAATTGTTACAATATAATCTGAATTACTGGCAAAAATAATCCAAAATTTTCTAACTTTCCTAACATGTTATAGTTAATGTACAAATATCTTAAAACAGAGAGTAATTGCATCTACAATAGATTTTTTTGTATCTGTTGTTCGGATGTCTTAGGGAAGCAATTATTAAACAGATAAATCTTGTCTACTTGGACCTCCAAATGCTTGTTCCAAGGTGTTCCAAATCCTTCAGAGGCTCCTAGGGATATTACTGAGACACTGGGTAGAAAGGAAGGTCCTAGAATAAATATATAATTAGGAGGTAAGAAAAAAACAGTAGGAAAACTGTCTTTATTTGAGGTTGATGAAGGTCTTTGCCATTTCATTGTGTTAACTGTTCAATATATTCATAAACCATACACAGAAAGGAATGAGAAGTAAAGGAACAGCAATAAAAGGAAGGGCTTATTATGAAGAACTGGAAAAAGAACTTATGAGGCTGACTGACTTGGCAGATGAAATTGTAAGTAAATAAAGGTACACACATTGGGAAAGCCAGTTTTAACTTCACATATAAAACAAGGAACTCTGAGATAACCATTATAATTCAAGAATGAAATAAAGATGACCAGACCTAAAATAAATCCAAATTAAATTCTGAAATTTTGCATGTACCATTGTTTTTATTATCCAAAGGATAGGAATTGTGTTTAAAATCCAGCTACTTCCCTTCCTTCTGGCTTTTGAAAACAGTCTAACAGCAGGTTTAAAAAAACTTTGTTTTCTAAAGCTACTTCACACTAAAAACAGACCAAAGGATTGCTCCAAAAAAGTCAATCAGGCTTTAAGTTTCTGGGTGCCACCACAGTTGAACTCTCAGCTGACATGGATGCTAAGGAGTACTTGAATGGGTATTTGAAGCCTATGTTCTACACAGAATTAAGGTTATTATGAAATTATCCATATAAGTTATAGACCATTTGTCTGAAGACAAAACACCTAACTTGGAAATGCATCTACAACACAATATCAGCTTAAAGGTGAACACAGCACGTTAAGGATGAAGTCACTATTATATGCCATATGCATTGGATGTTTAGGAATCCAGCAAAACACATTCTCTGACTTTTGTCTTCCTTTGTTTGTCTTTAGCCTTCTCTGTTTCTTGATTTTACACATGCTTCTGAAAGGCTAGCAGAAATAGTCTTTCCACAGCACAAAACAATTTCTGAGCATTTTGAATGGTGGAGCCGCAGCTACCGCTTCACAGCTGATGCCAGGAGCACTTTCCATTATGTTTTGCAATCATTTAGCGAGGAAGGAGTCAGCACAGACCACAGAGACCTGATGTGACAGAAACAATGTTTTGCAAATGTGAAATACAGAATGCCTGTTTTACTGAAATAAGTTTTATGAAAGCTGGCTGCCACTAGTTAACCCTGCCACTGCCTCTGAAGATCAGGATTATGAATGTCAAATTAAAGTCACAGTCAATAACATCTGAAAGGAAACATCACAGATTACTTATTCAAAAAAGGAGTTGATAATTAAGGAGTGAGATTCAGTTTTGACTTCTGCTCAGCTCAGGGAAGAGTTGCATTAGTGTCGTCTTTCATTTGTTAGTAGGAGAATAATTCCAATAGCATATAACATTGACCAATGTAGAGGAGTACTTGATTGGAACAACACTCATATAAGTTACATATGAGAAGCAAAAGATACTTAAAAGGTAGGCTCTGTGTAAACAGAAACTCCAGCATGAAAATAAATTCACAAAAAGAATGACATGTATAACTAAAACAAGACTTGACATTGTGACCAATTTCTTAACTTCAGAACATACTCCAATGACCTGAATATTGTGACTGATGGCTTTAAATTGGCAGCAGTTACCCAGAATGACAAGCAGAAGACGGCAGTTAGTCAGTGTTCACAAGCTGTTGAATTTCAAAGGTATCTGTAAATTATGACAGAGTACCTTGTCACAAGAAGACCTTGTAAAATCAGCAGTGTCCACAGAAGGTGGCATGTATAATACATTACCAACGCAGTCATCACTTTCAACCTTTGTTCAAGGCATTCATAAAAAAAGGACAGCTATGTAAGTAGTTAGGCCTTTGTTCATTAAATATTTGCTCACAGTGTAATAAAAGCATTTATCAATGAATCTTCAGACAGCTGCATGAGAACTCTTCATACAACTGAAAAAGATTTTTTTTTCTTAACTTTTCTTCACTCCTGCAAAATAAGTAGGCAAATGTATTGCTTTATCTATATAAATCTTCTTTTAGAAAAGCTGATGCGAAGGAGGGCGGGAGGGGGGGATTGCACCACCACATGACACATGACAAGGCACTCCACCTCTCTGGGTGAGGTGATCCCTAAAATCAGGTTACTTCATGTTTACAATATTGCTATCAGATAACCTAAAAAGTAGCAGAAATTAACACAGCAGGACCAGTCCATGTCAGATGAATGGAATGCTCAGGTAACATGAGTGAGTAAACACACCAGGTGTAATAAGACGTTCCTTCCACCAGAATTAAATAGACAGGGTATGGGATTCTGGCGAGACTCTTGAAGAGTGACAGGGATTGTGCACCTCTTGTGATTTTTGCTGGAATTTGGGGGGATCATCAAGGGGAGAAGTGTTAAATACATTTCTGAAATGACATTAGGATTCAGTGCTTTAAGTCAAGAGTGCAAAGTAGAAACAACCAGACAATGAAAGTACAGAGAACTGCTCTTGTGTCTCCTCTAACAGACTCAAAATCTGTTTCTCTCATTCAGAGTCATAAAGTTCCCATGACAGAGGACTCCAAGTGCCTGTATCCTGAATACTACCTCCTGCTAATGTTGGAGTCCCTCGAAGAAATCTTTGTTTTAAAACCAGCACTAATTGTTTATTTTAGTCTACTACAGGTTACAAACACTGAGTTTGACAAATGATGACAGATGACACAGCCTTCAAACTCTATATATTCCGAACAGGAACACTGGCAGTTTGGTAAATTTTACCAGCTATGAAACATAGAGGCATTGCAGTCACCTCAAGATAGTTTCAGTATACTTACGTACAATATTTCCAGGTCAGTGTTGAGTGAACCCACAAAGCAATACATTTTTATTATGAGCAATGTGAGAAAACTATTTTTCTTATTCATAAATAGTAAATAATTTTTTGACTGTTAGCTATGATCATCAAACAGAACAATGGAATTCTAGAAATATATGCAAAGTCAGGGAAAAATACACCACCCCCTTCAGAGTATGTAAATGTTTTGTCAGAAAAATACTTTTTCCAGTGTTGAAATAAATTTGGTACTGCCATACAGCCAGGAAAGAAATATGAAACTGGTACATTTTCACTTCCCCTAGACAGTATAAAATATCAAAAAATATTTACAAAATGACAGAATTAAACTTAACTAAAACTTAATTTAAGGAGAGCAGTTCTGAGACTCAATTTTCACTTAGCCTGAAGAAGTGTAAATCCATCTTGGATGGCAATATAAAACTTAGAGCCAGCTCTTTTAGTCCTAATAGGGTTCCACAAGTGTTAGGGTTTGGAGGGGGGTGATTGCTTTGTGCTGAAAATAAAGACTGACCGTAGACACAGCTAATTTGCAGTAGACAAAAATATTAGGGAAATTATCTGTGCCATATTTAACTTAGAAACTTCCAAAGTCCATAACAAATTAACCAAAATAGAGCAATGTTCCAGAATTATATGCATAGTCTGGAGAAATATATACCATAAATTCATACAAATTATTAAATAAAAATTTTATAACTTTGAGTATAAAAGGACAAGGTAAGGGCTTATGAATATGACACTAAATTCCAGTAAGTCCTATATTTAGAAAGATCTATCCAAAACTCATGAAAGCAAAATCTCATGGCTGCAGCCACTTCCTTAAGCTCTTTTACTAAGGTGGAAGGAAAAGCAATTATTAATAAAACAAAAGCAAGATACTGGAACAATTATCTGGTTGTAGTTGCATCATACACCTGTACAAAATGCTCCTGCAACATTCACACTACTTAATTCTAAACAACTAATCATGACAAACGGGTGATTTAAAAATCTTCATACACCTTTTCCTTCCTTACAATGTTATGTCCAAAACTCTCAAGGTTTCTGTTTTGTGGAAATCTGCTATCATAAAGAAACACGGAAGTTTTTAACATGCAACCAATGTTTTTAAGAAATGGACAAAAATAATTTTTTTATTTTCCATCCCTTTAATGGTCCCTTCCAGCCCAAACTGGAAAGGGACCATTACTCTAAAAGACGATGGCTTGTCTGACAACCTTAATACTGACTGGGAAGTCCTTGACAGATTCTAGCTGATAAACATGTAAGAATTGAAGTTCAAAGAGCTTGCGCTGTTCTTCTCTTTGTCTGTTTTGTGGATGAGAAGCACAGAACTTGTAAGCACTTAAATATGTGTGTATAGAGATGGAGAAGTGGAGAGATCAATATTGTCTCCAGGACCTGTCAATCTCTTTAACTACTTTTAATAATGTTCTTTTTAGGTTAAAACCCAGGATTATTAAATATTTACTATTATGAACAATAAAGTAATCATTATTTTAAAATTTTTAATTATATTAAATTTTTCAAAATATTATCTGCTACTCTGCAAACTGAAGAATAAACCCAAGACCCAGTAACTGTAAAAACAGAGTGAAAGTGGAAGAAAATGCAAATAAGTATGCTGCAAGGAAATCAGGTAATGTTGATGCCTCACAAAGACCAAAAGTGGAAACTCCAAAAGTGGAACTATTCCTCCCCATCAATGTGCTCCCCTTGGCAAGAATGCAGGCCAAGGTAGGTTGGTTCATCATGCTGGCTGAACAAAGTCTGATGCCTTTGGCCAGCATGAATACATCCTCTAATCCTTCAATTAAAAATTAACAGTAGTGAATACCGTTCCTAAGCCAGAAAACTGTCTTCTTTCACTACCCACTGCATCAAAGCTGTCCATTTGAACTCTTTACTTTATTAATATCTTCAGATGAACTTTTAAAATTTTATTTGTGTGTTCCATTTTATCTAATTTCCTGAAAATAACAGATTTGCTCTTCATTTTCTAATTGCTTTCTTGTTCTGTACAATGTATTCAGAAATTATTTATTTTATTTTCATCAGATGAAAACAGAAGAAATAAGACCAAAGATAATTTGAAAGCTTTGGCTCTGCTTGCAGGTTAAAACTTACATCATTAAAAGGGCTAATTTGTATGCCATTAAATGGACAAGCTATAATGGTATCAAATCATTTCAAGTTAGCTTGAAACTCTCCTGAGCGGAGAGTTTCCTTAAAAAATTTGTAATAATAAATGACAATTTTTACAGTTGAAGCCTATTTGTAAAAATAACCTAGGGAACTCACATATACATGGTTCCATTATATGTAGAACATTGTGTACTGTTAATTCCTAGTGAGCAGCCACTTCTAAAAATCAGGCTACCAGGCTGCTTTCCAAGCATTTCTTGGGAAGTTTTGGGGACATCTAATGCAATTAAACATATGGCACATTTGGATCCTGGGAAAGAATTCATTGTCGTCTTTTTTTACTGCACTGATGTCCCCATAATTAGCTCAGGGGGGAATAAAATTAAAACACAAAATTAAATATTCTTGTGTAATGCTGCCATGGTTTAACCCCAGACATCAACTAAGCACCACACAGCCACTTGCTGACTCCCCCGCAGTGTGATGGGGGAGAGAATCAGAAGAGTAAAACTGAGAAAACTCGTGGGTTAAGATAAAGACAGTTTAATAGGTAAAGCAAAAGCCACGCACACAAGCAAAGCAAAATAAGGAATTCATTCACCACTTCCCATTGTCAGGTATTAGCCATCTTCAGGAAAACAGGGCTCCATCATGAATAATGGTTACTTGGGAAGACAAAATGCCATAAATCAGAACGTCCGCCCCTTTCCTTCTTTTTCCCCCAGCTTTATATGCTGAGCATGATGTCATATGGTATTTTCCTGGTTTCAGCTGGGATAGAGTTAATTTGCTTCCTGATAGATGGTACAGTGCTGTGTTTTGGTAGTGAGATGAAAATAATGTTGATAACATACTGATGTTTTCAGTTGTTGCTGAGCAGTCAAGGACTGTCCAGCTTTTCATGCTGGCCTGCCAGCGAGAAGGCTGGGGGTGCTGGGAGGGGACACAGCCAGGACAGGTGACCGCAGGGATATTCCATACCATATGACGTGTGCTTGCGTGCACGGCTTTTGCTTTACCTATTAAACTGTCTTTATCTCAACCCATGAGTTTTCTCTTTTACCCTTCCCATTTTCTCCCCCATCCCACCACGGGGAGTGAGCGAGCAGCTGTGTGGGGCTTAGCTGCCAGCTGGGGTTAAACCATGACACATCATATATCCCCTTGGTCAGCTGGGGCCAGCTGTCCCAGCTGTGTCCCCTCCCAATGTCTTGTGTACCTTCAGTCTTTGATTCAGAAGTTATTTTTGTTCCTCTGGATTCATGAAGTAGCATAGAACTTTAAAGCATGCTTCCATTAAGTAAACTTCTTCTTTCCATTACCCTGCTAAAGAGTTTTCTAGATAGTCTTTACATGGTGGAGAAGAGAGGTCTGACAGGTAAGTTCATAATCTAGGTAGACTTGATAGCAAGAATTATTACTGAAGAATTTTACTCAGTTATATTCATCTGCTCTTTATCATGCTTCTGCATAAAACAATTTAAATCAACAGTCATCCTGCATCTGGTTAGAGAAATGATTACCTCCATTGGATTCTATAAATGAAAGAAGTTTTGGTACAAAGAGAGCTACAGGCTGATAGGAATGACACGCTAAATGATGTGCCAAGCTGATTAAGTAAATCCTTCTTCAAATAGAACCAGTTATACAAAAAAGTGACAGATGTATATTTTCTGCTGGGATTTATACAACCATCTGGCCTTGTAATTTCCAGATGGAAGTTTCACATTAAGTTCTCACACTGAGATTCTAAGGTGTCTGAAAGATCTGTGTTTTCCTTTTTTCAAGTATCTATGAGATAGATGAAGTGCTCTCGGCACTTACAGTTGTTGCTGACTAAGGAAATTTGAATTTTTACATAGTATGAGATCTATTAAATTGCAAAATATTTCCTTAATAAATTAACTCTATTAAAAGCTGCTGCATGATTAATGAAAATAGTATCTTCAAAGACATTTGCAGAAAGTCAGAATTCCACAGCTCATAGAAAACTTTAATGAGGCAATTAAGCCATAAAATTGTTTTCAGTCTTTCATTTGAGTTCAGTTGCTATATTTAACTTTATGCCATAAGGCAGTCTCTCAAACTTGTCTTTCCACTGTTTCAGAACAACCTGTTAGAAACTAATATCGTACACAGGGCAAGGACAAACATACCAGGACTAAGGACATTGAAAATTCAAGTTAGGGATGACAGAAGCACAAATGGAGATAGATAATACCAAGACAACAGGCAAAATGATATGTAGATATATTAATAAAAGAAAGGCTAAAAACCCTGGGAAGCATATGCAGTCTGAACTAAAATACTTCACAAAAGTGATTATAGTTGAATACTTCCATGCACATGTGCAAATAGTGGGTGACATCATGGAAATCTCTGAGAAATTCACAGACAAATGTTTCCTGTGTAAAACCCTTAGAGCATGATATCAGGGATGGACAGAGTGTTTCTAAAATGTTTTCTGTGAATTCTTCCCAAGGAAGTTTGCATACACATGTTAATTTTAGATGAGGTCTTATGTTCTGAAGTTTCACAGTTATTAAATATGAGATTTAGGGATCTGATTGTTGAGGTACGGACAAAAAGAGAAACAATAACTTGTCTCACATAGAGACAAGAGAAATATATGAGAGACATACATCACTTTTCTTTTTTCCTCCTACTTTTATATAATCCCAGATGGTCCTTTTGAATCTAGTTTAATACAAACACAAACATCTCTTTCCACCAGCTCATTAGCACAAAAGGTACCTGTTTGACCCAAAAATCAGTCCGGTTTTCCCTTTTATACTTTTACCACCCTCTACTCTGTGGAAGGCTTTGCTCATGTGCCTTGCTTCAAATAGTTCCAGCTTCTCACTGGTTAATATAAATTTCCCACTGGGACACCCGGAAGATATCTTTCAAATTTATACCAAGATGACAGTTTTTCACATTTTAAACCATCTCAAAAAAAAATCTAGTAGGTCTTTGTAACCTTCTTGCTATGGTCAGAAAACAAACCCTGCTCCTTACGTAACATTGGATGATTACAGATTTGACAGGCTGCACAACTGTGTGCAAAAAATCCAGTGAAATCAGGTGCACAGCAGCTTGGGTACAGCTAGGGATCAAGGAGGGTCATTTAAAAATAGGGTTGAACTAACTCAGGCTCCAAAACAAGATACAAGTGATGTGGGTATGTTTTCAATATTATCTGGGACAGCCCCCAGCCCACTTCCTCAGAGAAGCTCTCCTGATTCAGGATTTATGTGTCTTCTTCCAAAAAGCCACAACTCCTAGGAACAGCTCTACCAGTATGGGATCACAGCAATCAGGAACAGAATTACCTGTTTGAGTTCTCTGTCCCCTTGGCCTGACCCCGGTGGTTGGTTGGCTGGCTGTTCAAACCAGTGACTGCTTGTAAAGGACAGGGGAATGTACAGAGAGAGGGAAATCCTTGACAATACCACAACTCTTCTGGTTGCAGAAGAGGGATGCAGGTGGTGATGACCACCTCAGTACTTAACACGGTTGTTCACTTCCAGCTTAACTTAATGAGCCATGTAAGGCTCAGACCTTCCTTCAGTTACTGTGGTTTGAAGAACATGTGCTTCACAACAAAATCTTCTTCTCCTCTTACCTCTTTGAGCTGCAAAAGTTAATGTACAATATACTTGATACTTCCCCTGACTTTCAACTCATGCTTGAGCTTCAGAACTATTTCCCTTCTTCTTGTCCCTTCTATGGAGCATCATTCGCGCCACAGTTACCTGTGAACCCTTGCAATCTGTGTAATGTATTTACTATGCCAATCAGTATGTTTACAGAGTAGATTCATATTCAGGTTAATGCCTTATAACTCAAAACCAGCTTGACTAATTTTCTTCTTACTTAGCAGAAAAACACAATTGGGAGTTATCCCACAAAAAAAAATTACTAGATAACTACACAATATTAAAACATTAAGAAGCCAACCTAGGTCACATAGTTTCAAAATCTGTGGCCCTGAGGTAGGATAAAACTCATTTGTAGTCCTAAAGTATCTGCAGATACTATACTCTCTCTAAACTGCCACCAGAGGACAAATTACTTGTTCAATATTATACACACTATAATCATCACAGTTGCAAACAATAATTATTAACTCTGGTAAATGATAAGCAGTCTTCTTCAGCTGTAGTTAATGCTTAGAAAAATTCAACTAGGTGGGTATTTTGTAGCTGCTAATAGGGAATCAACACTGAAAGTAAGTTCAAATTAGGTTATTTTAGTGGATAAACTTTAGCTACTTACGGGCAAAAATATTTCTTTTGCCAGAGGCTGTTTGGGTTTTATGATACTGCTGAAAGTAACATAAATGTTCAACACAAGCCTTTTTAATAGGGCACTTGACCAAGAAACTGCAGTATTTTGAAACTAAAATTACTTATTTGGAACTTAGTTCACCCTCTTTTCACTATATATCCTGTCACATTATATAATATTAGCATGGGAAAGTACGTTAAATACCAATGCTAACATTTTAAAAATACTTAAGTTTGGAATTGGACATTCCAACTGCTAATTCTGTTCCAGAGTATCGCAGATCTTTGCATCAGTCTTGCCAGATTTTTAGATCCATCTTTGGAAGGCTGCTGTTGCTGACTTATTTCTGAAGATCATTTGCTTTTAAGAGAACATTAGGTTGGACTTGCTAGATGTTGTCATCATTGTCACAGGGTACCCAAGTCAAAGATAGTAAATTGTGGGGTAATAAATACTCCAGGATTTTTATATTAAAATCTGGTTAGCTGGTTAAAATACATAAATATAACAACTGAATTACAGGTGCTGCCTGAGTATTAAACATCATGTGAAATTATGTTAATGAGGCAAAAGACAAAAACAGAGAGTGTAAATATGGGAAAGGGTATTATTTGTTTTCATGTCAAATATTTTTAATTGCTTTCACGTATTTGTTAAATTTAATTCTCAGGTTTTATGACCTTATACAGTTGTTTCAGATATGATTTGGCCTTACCTTAAGTTGAAACATGTTTTGAAACTCCAGTTATCACATCTTATTTATCATTAAATTAATTTCAAATAGTTCATTACTTTTGTAGTTTTGATTTTTCAGTAATTAAACTATCACCATGCAAATATCTAGAACCAAAACAAGCAACTGGCAATTTACTAAAAACATATCTACTTTCACTATCTACATTACAGTATATCATGCCATCTTTCAGCATTTTGCTTTGTATTTTCAGAACTAAGATGCCATTTGAGGAAGGGACTGAAAGTTTTAAATTATAATTTGTTGCTTATAGAAGGATTTTAAAGATAATTTCTTCACAAATTCTTGGTCATAGAAGTGTGATGGCAGCCTATAGCATCTTTCAAGAACTATTAGATTAAAAAAATTTCATGATTGTGACCATATATACTCATTAAAAATCACTATGCTCAGATTTAATAATGTTAGCTCAAAATAAATAAATAATAGCAAAGCAGGAAAGGTTACATGCCTTCTCTCTCCTGTCTCAGGGTCCACTAAATTATCCTTAATTTTAAGTTAAAACTATCTTTTTTTTTTTATGTCATAATTTATTGCAAAATCAGAAGGCATGGGAAGATGAAAGGATACCCTAAAAGTTTAAAGTGGAGTTTACTACTGAATCTTGGTATCTTTTATGTAAGGTATTATTATAACCTGTTTGCCCCTGTTTCAGAAATTGTTAAGATTAAATCAGATTAGACCAGCAGGAAAATGGTCAGTTATAAAATAGAATCATAGAATCACAAAATATCTCAAATTGGAAGGGGCCCATAAGGATCATTGAGTCCAACTCCCTGCTCCTCGCAGAACTACCTAAAACTAAACCATCCTCAGGCCATGAAGTGAGACACTAAAATAATCACTTATATTCAGCTATATTACTCTCTCCCTGCAGCCAGAACACTTGTTCTTACCTCTAGGATTGTTCTCAGTTCAGTTTAATCAGCAGTTCAAGAAGAACTAATCATCCCTTCATATATTCATAGTGAATCTGCCAGGATACTTGGAAAGAAAGACGCTGGTAATTTGTTATCAATGTTTTGGACATGCAGCTTTTACCCTGAAGGATTTCTGGGTTTGAAGGAGCATAACCAAAAATTTAACATTAGGAATCAGCATGGAAACATGCAGTGGATCATAAATGCTTCTGATGGTCACTGTGGATGTGAGGTGCAGATGCAAAAGTCTGGTTTTAATGTTTTAAAGAAAGAAAATCATAAAACCCTGAATATCGTTAATGTCCATAGCATGCACTGACTAAGGAATTCTGAAAAATTCTCCCCATGTAAAAAAGAAGACACAGAATTTCAAATATGATTCAAGACCTGGAGATTAAAATAAAGACAAGTAAACTGCTTTATTTACTGATTTGTGGCAAAAGAACATTTAATCATTCAACGAAGAGCTGTTAAGTGCTTCCCCTTTGAAGTCATGAGATGAAAAAGATTGATAAATGCCATCAAAGTCAAATTTTAGTCTTGTGTTAAGACTACTTCTCAGTGCTGCACTGTCCTGTCCTACTCTCCCTATATGCTTTGGTTGGTACACCAGTAAAGCATAAACCCCAACAATGTTTTCAATCCTCGTTTAGCTAAATCTGACAATTCAGATAGTGACAACTGATTATAAAAAGTATTGCAGGAGCTAAAGTTGTTTAAAATTAAAATTTCCCCTGATTTATCTCTTAATCTAGTGATAAAATTCCTTAATGATGGTCATAATGGCATCATGAAAGTTATTAGACACTATACTAAATCTAAATTATAAACTATAAGTACTATAGAATTAGCATTCCTTGGACAAAACTACTATCTTTACTATTGAAAAGTTGATTACTGGTCTGCATCCTTGAGATACTAAAACTTAATTACAGAAAAACACATTAGAACTGGTCCCATTCTTTTACCAGCAGTTATTTCTTCCACCATAAGTACAAGCCAGAAGTTGATACTCAGAGATGTGCCACATAGTCTACAAAAAAACAGATAAAGTATCTGAACTTTGATATTTGCTATTAAAATTTAAATTTGATAATTTTCAAATTAATTTTCTATTTTTTTTAATTGAAAACATTTTAATGGGTACAATTTAACGGATAATAATATCTGTAAATATGAAACTACAGCACTGGTGCATGAACAAATACAGTTTTCATGTCTTATGACCTTTGGAAACCTTCCTGATGTTCTCATAGTAATATTACAAATGAATGCCGATATCCTCAGAAGGCAACTACTGAAATATAGGAGAGAGAGATATATATATAGGAAAAATAGTAGGGATTGGATAGACGTATTTCACGTCCCACACTAAGTTCCTCTTTAAACAACTAAGATAAATTAGGTTAATATATGCTTTAAAAACACAGTCTTAATGAGGATTTTTTTTTAATAACAATAAAATGTACTGCTTGACCAAGAATAATCAATTGTAACCAAACACAAGCAGTATTTCCCTTCTTTAAAAAAAAAGGGGGGAGGGAGGAGAAAAGATCTTAAAAAAAAAAATTCCAAACCCAAATTTTCACATACTCTTTAAATGTTTACTCAATTGATATTTTGATATTTTCAACTTATCTGTTATTAACACCTGTGCCCTTCAAATTCTTCAGCTGAACTGGAAAAACATATTATGAGGTGTCCTGGTTTCAGCTAGGGTAGAGTTAATTTTCTTCATAGAAGCTAGCATGAGGCTGTGTTTTGGATTTGGGATGAGAAAATGTTGATAAGGTGCTGATGTTTTGAGTTGTTGCTAAGCAGTCAAGGACAGTCCAGCTTCTCATGCTGGCCTGCAGCGAGCAGGCTGGGGGTGCTGGGAAGCTGGGAGGGGACACAGCTGGGACAGCTGACCCAGGCTGGCCAAAGAGATATTCCATACCATATAACATCATGCTCAGTATATAAAGCTGGGACAAAGAAGAAGGAAGGGGTGGAGGGACGTTCGGAGTTATGGCGTCTGTCTTCCCAAGAAACCATTACACGTGACGGAGCCCTGCTTCCCTGGAGATGGCTGAACACCTGCCTGCCCATGGGGAGTGGTGAACAAATTCCTTGTTTTGCTTTGCTTGTGTGCGCGGCTTTTGCTTTACTTATTAAACTGTCTTTATCTCAAACCATGAGTTTCCTCACTTTTACTCTTCCGATTCTCTCCCCCGTCCCACCGTGGGGGAGTGAGCGAGCGGCTGCGTGGTGCGTAGTTGCTGGCTGGGGCTAAACCACGACATGAGGAAAGAAAGAACAATACTAAGGTACAATTAGATTAGCTTACATTCAGCAACTATGATTCATTTCATACAGCCCTAAAAACATTTCAGCTTGACCCTGTCCTCCCAAAGGTGTTGTTCTGTATGCTCCCTTAAGTCCTTCAGCTCAACAAAAATCTCCCAAAACTTCAGTTTTATTGTCATTATGAAACCAGTCTTTCATAGGCATTGTAACCTTCTAAGCATGAAATAGTCCATGTGAAAGCTCCACCATCCTGTTGAGAGCGTAATACTTTTATGAGCAATGTTATCTGCTGTTTCAAGGTCTGTCACTGATAAAAACAGAAACCAAAATCAACATTAGACAGCCTAGCTCCTGAACAGAGGAATTTATATTGTTTATAAGGCTAAGAAAAAATAAGATATCATACTTGGAAGTTAAATCTTTTAGCTTATAAATGTTTATACATCAAAGAAACAAGTCGTGCTTTTTTTATGGTATAAATTTTTGCAAGATTAAGATCTACTGACTTAGAAAAAGTTATATGAACTAAAGAAAGTAAGAAGCAATAGAAAAATGGAGGTCAGACTTTGAAAGTCTCCAGTATACAGGTAAATTCCATTTTACCTACTCATTTTAGTGCTTTTCTGTTTTGGCTCAAAAACCTCAGAAATTTGCAAACAGCTTTTTTCTTTTTTTCCTGTCAACACATTTTATTTGTAAAAGCAGATGGAAAGATGTTATGAAAATTTAAATTGCATCTAAAGTATCCCAAATAAGAAATGCTAAATGTTGTCACAGTTTTACATGGAGGAGAGCTGTGTGTTAAGGTCTCTCAGGATGATCTGCTATTTCTATGATGACAAGGTAGTAGTTACCATTTCAGCTTTGATGGAAGCCTTTTTCTCCTTTTTAGTGGAGTAGTTTAACTTCTAAAACCAATTTCAGGTTCAGCTCTTCCAAGATGTCTGGAGGATGGATGATAGGTTTGCTTGTTGGCTTTGACAGGAACTGTAAGTTTATCTTGGCTTGTGCATTTATAAAAGTGTCACCTTTCCACAAATATTAGCAGTCCCTACAATACATACTAAGCTGAACGAGCAGCTTAACAGACTGTTCTATCCATCTCACATGAAAGTTCATGCAAAGGCTGCAGGCAACTTTACTTTTCTGGTTGTGAATCAAACTTTAGCAAATTTGCTAACCCACAACAATATATCTTCCACAAATATCTCAGCAAAGCACTACTCACAAATGTACCCCTAGGAACAACTTACATGACAGCCTTGTTAATCAACCATTTCACAATTACATAGAATCTTATAAAATTATATTCTGCTTTTCTTCTCTTTGAAGATTTTTCTGAATTAGAGAAATAGTCTTCATTTTTGTAGCAAGCTGGTTCTAAACTCGATTTTATCTCTCTTTCCTGCTACAGCAAGCTATTTTCAGCTACATTTATTCTGGGATAGAGGTCTTAAATTTTTAGTACAGTAAATCTCAACTATAGATTTGGATTGCATTCCAATAATTATTTTTATTATACAGTCAAAATACTCTTCTTTCATCACTCAAAAGAGACCCTTCAAAGCTAATACCAAAACTGACATTAAGGGGGGATGGAGAAAGAAATTGGATAGTGAAGAGATAACTGGAGAATCAAATACAAGACCAATATCTAAAATAATGCATATTAATGTGCATCTGGCTGAAACGTATGTTATTGTCTCTTAATGAAACAAATTAGTAACACTGCTACTTTATTTAAATTATTTATTTTTAAAAATGTTTTAAGACTGAAGATGTGTGTATTTTGAAGGAGATAATCCAAAAAAGAACAGCAAATTAAATAGAAAACCTAGAGGGACACAGAAAGGAATAAAAGGGATTATTCAGAGAAAAAAAAAGAAGTGGAACACTTAAAGAAAGAAAGCAAATAAAAAGAGTAAATATCAGACAGAGAGAACAATAGAAAGAGTTTAGGAAGTTGAGGAAAGAGGGGAAAGAAAGGATTTATCTAGAATTAATTAAACATTTTTGTTGCTCTTGTTTGACCAAAAATATTGTTAAGAAAATCCATGGAAAGGAAAAAGGATTTTGTGTGACTGACATCTTAGAGGAAGCTTTCATCAGTACAGTTGCGAAACCAAAGTCTCATTCAACTGATGGAGAACAGCATTTGACCAAATCTAAAAGCAACTGGTGCAAATTTATGAATAATTCCCATCACATAGATAGGGGTCATAACTTTTTTAATTGCCCATCAGTTTCACGTTACAGTCACCAAAGATCTTGCATAGCTGGTGACTGAATGTGATAAACTGCATCCCAGCACAATCTTTCTGACTTCCTTATCGACAATGTCTCTAATGCCACTAACAGCTGGTTTTCAGCAGTTCCCTTGCTACAGGTTTATGTTTGTGAAACCACAGTGTATGCAAAATGGTTAGTCCCAGCTTCTCATTTCCTCTGTAGTCTGCTGTAAGAAAACAAGGTAATGCAACTGTGTTTTAATTTTCCTCTCGTATTTAATTAGTTGGTGGACCTGTGGCAAATGGCAGTAAGCGCATTCAGGATTAAATATGAAAAATATCTTTGAGGAGACCATATTGAGTAATTTGTCTCTTAGGTCTTCCAAGTCTCTCTCAGAGCTTCTACACACATAAGAAACATCGACATACAATATGAGATGGTTAGTTTTCTCCCTTGCGTAAACCGAGTTCATTACGAAAGAGAGCATCCTACTGCTGCAAACTGGCTTAAGTGAAGAGCATGCATTTGGAATTTGTTGCTCAGGGATCATCATGAGGAGTAACTATGGGAAAACAAGGTGGAAAACCTCCTTTGTCAACTGTTGTTTTAGACAGTTTACCTGTAAGCCCATTTCCAATTTCAGTCAATCCGATATATCACTGATAGGGTGATATTATCCAGAAGCAGCATAGGAACACAGTCAAATATTCCACAATGAAGCATGAGTGGCATGGGTTGAATTCTGCAAAGTACACTGAATGGCAATCTACAGTAACTGCCTACAATGCACTGGCAAAAAAGATAAAACTCTATATTAATGACCAGACAAAGCCATTTTCTTATTTTAAAAGCCTTACTGTTGATCCAGAAATGGCCAATGCCTACAAAATGCTATAAAGAAATTACAGGCAATCTACCCACAAAAAGTTTACAGACAGTTTTTACTGTTATACTAGTATCTGCCCTGCTTGGAAATGTTCAGAATCCTTGAACTAATAGGTCATTACTCACAAACAAATTATTCTAGCCCCTTTGATTCTTTTAGAACAAATTGAAAAATAATATTGCAACCAATTCAAGGAAAGGATTGATTTTTTTCAAAGAATATGTTTGTTATTTAATTTTGCCGAAACTTAAACTGGAGCTTGTAAACATGGAAGGAAAATGTTCTTTTTATTGCAAGTGCAGAACAATAAAGTCAAAATGAATAACACAGAATATGATCTTCCACTAACAGCAAATCTTTAGCATTTCTCATTGCCAGTTTTCTTAAACTACCATATAATATATTCTCTGCATTATGTCTGATGCCATATGTATTGAAAAGGACATTATTATGACAGACAATATTGTGGACTTCCACATAATATATATTATTCATAATATATAATATTATGTATCTACAGACAGCATGGAAGTTACCTGCACCAATTGCAAAAATGTGTAAAAAGGCATAGTACATTATGCAGGAATGTTAGAAAAGAAAATAAATACTGTAAACAAGTCTTTTCACAATCATTCTTCATACAGAATTTGAGACAGGGGTGCTTACCATCCACAGTCAAAAGTATAAGCTAAACTAGGCAGAACTCAATGTAGATTTTAAGCAAAGGTCAACATAGAATATGTAAATATATAAATACATAAGCATCAGTATTTACAAAGAGACAGATTATCAATATACTATGTTTCTAGGACCAAACTATGATGACATCATAAAAAAAAATGCCTTTTTAATCCAATGTCAGCTCCCCCTTTTATTCTGTCACCAGCGGGATTTTTTTCCATGTTTTACTATTCACAAAAAAAGCTTTGATTTGTTACACTAAATTAATAATAGTTTTCAGCATGCCTGGGAGACCAACATTATACACTCCAGGGGAAAGTTTAACATATTCTAAAGGCTTGAAAAGTGAGCTTAACCTCATAGTGTTGTAGTTAACTCTGTATCTTTACATCGACAAATTTTTCACAGATTACCTGTGTGATGGGAGAGTGGCAGTGTGCGGGGGGACATGGACCTCTCTGTACAGAGCAGAGCTGGATCACCTCTGGGACTGGAAATACAGCAACCCCAAAGCCACAGATCACTGAACACTAGTTTGTACAGAAGGTTCAACATAAATTTTGCAGCCAAGAAAGCTGAGAAACAGCCAAAGAAGTACTAAAGCCACCTTAGATCCTGCTTATAGATCCTGCTTACAGATTTAACCTCTCAAAAAGCTCAAAAAAACCCTCAACCATCAAGCTCAGCACTGCTCGAACTATAAGGCTGGGTACCTCAACTGAAGCTAGCTTGAGCTGAAAGTAATATTTTTGAGTAAAACATAAACACAATTTTAGATCTTAAAATTAGAAATCTTTCTGCAAACATGCAAAACAAATATATTTGATTTTTTAATTATTTACAGAAGATTTAATTCAATGGAGTAGAATTAATGCAGAAAAAAAAGCAATGCATATGAACACCTTTCATTTATTAACATGATTGCTATCTTCACCCTCATTATCACCAGAGGTCAGTTTACAAAGTGTCATTTACGATTTTTTCAGAAAACATTGTTGTACTTCCTCACACCTTGTTTTTTGGACAAACCTGATTTCTTTTGCCAAGCATTTGGAAATAATATTAGACGTATGTGCTTGCTTGAGTTTATGAATGGTTGAAGACCACCATTTGATTAAAAACAAACTGAACTTTCAGTGCTTCCAAGTTAACCTGTAGCAACAGTGTGGAACCACTTTAGCCTTTCACAGTAAAATTACAAAAGAGTATAATACTCATAATTCTCCAGTTTTTGACAGGGAAACTAAAGACCATGGGTTTACACACAAAACAAAAGAACAAAAACAAACCAAAGCACAAAATCTCTATAAGAATGCTGCGGACACTGTCAAGACTTGTTAACTTTATACTATGTTAGGAAAATTTCTAGCAGAAACAAAAGTATTGCCTCTGTTCTGAAAGAAGGATGTCGTGATGGTAAATAAATAAATTTTCTCTTTTTTTGAGGATATTTTTTCTGTTTTCTTGCTCATGTTATAAAAACATAGGATATGTTTTTTCTGTAGATTGGCTCATCATGAGACACACAAAAAAGCAGTATGGGAAATTCATAAGTACTCTAAATATGTCTCCTGGCTTTGCTTAGTATCACACACTGTAATTAAAACCAAAAACAAAAAAAAAAATCCCACAAACCAAAAGAATCTTAACAACAAAAAAACCCAAGCATACCCCCCTCAGAAAAACCAAAAAACCCCCAAAAAACCAGTGGCAGACCGACATGCGGTTTTTGTCTTAAACATTTCGCGGTACCGAGGAAACCATAAAGAAGAGCGAGATACTGGTTCCTGCAGAGCAGAGATACGGTGCAGGCGAGAGACACCAAAGCCTGCAGATGTGCCGTTGCCTGGTGCCTATGCATGAAGTTTCTTGGAACGGGGCGGAGGTTGTGGGACTCGGACTGTATAAAAATTACATCATCAGAAGTGAAGGGGGAGACCCCCTCCACCAAGGAATAACGAGAATCAAGAGGACCAACGGGACGCCACTGGATCCACGGGTGGTGAGATCTTCTTTGTCTCTCTCTCCCCCCGCCCCGCACCTTTGTCAAATTGTGGAAGACGTGCTGCACAGGACTTGTTCATCTAGTTGGATTGTTTGGTTAGAGTAGTTGCCATTGAGTTATTCCATGCAACCTCATGCCTTGCATGGTTGTACTATTAAATTGTTAAATTGGTTGGCTGGTGTCGTTTCACCTTAATTCAGTCCAGGGGGATCACGGACTTGGTCATTGGTCCCAGGGGAAGGGAGGTCGTCCTAAACAACTCCTTTCGGGCCACAAAAGTAACAAACAACTGAATGGTTGCAGCTCACTGTTAAAAGAGAAAAATATTTTTTTTACAATCATATTAAAGTATCAATTTTGGAGTTCAATAAAGAGACAGGAAGTAAGCAAAATAAAACTGAATTATTTCTGTAAGCAAAGATAAAGCAAATTTCTACTGTGGAAACAAATTCCTTCTTATGGAGTTAACTTCACTGTGAAACCTACTAGATGACATAAAGACTGGATGATTCTGATTCTACATAGTTATCACTTGCTTGTCTATCTTGTGCTACTGCAAAAACAATTTCATGATTTGAACAATTTCTTACTCTAAAAAGTTCAAATTTTGTGTGACATAAACAGCACTTCTACGCTCTCAAACAGCAGCAAGTTTGAGAAAAACAAGGAAACTTCAAAATCTCTAATTGATAGATAGAAAATGAACCTACTAAAATCCCAGAAGAATTCTTATGGGGAATGGTAAAGTAAGAATCCTTTTAAACTTATGTAAATAATTCAGATTTGGTTATTGAGGACAGGCTGTTGTCACCATTATTGCTGTTTAAAGATTTGCCTGAAACAAATTCCCCATCTTTCTGGAGAACATGTAGCTGTATTACATACATCACTAGAACCTCAGTACACTGTAATAAACAGCAATTTTGATATCAGCTAAGGGAATCAGTTCAAGTTTTATGCACAAAAAAACCCCACAAAACCCCCAAAAACTCCAGAAGATTTTTTTTTGAGAAAGCAGAACATTTTTTATGGAGCAGACATAAACTGATAAGCTTTTGACCATAACATGTCTCTGCATTGCTGAGACTGAGGAAACTGTGTTCAAGGGACAGAAAATGACTTCTGGAAATGAGACATCTGGGTTTACAGAAATGAAGCAGTTCTTAAATAATTTTACAGTCCTTAAGAGAGATCCAACATCCTAAGAGATAAAACAAATAACAAACACATGAAATCTGTCAAAACACATGTGCTGCCTCCCAGTTTCTTTTTGCTCTCTATTAATACCCAAGGACTATAACTGTGCAGTACAATGTAAAAATGAAATGAGAAAAAAAAACCCTTTTGGGGTTTTTGGGTTTTTTTTTTTTTTGAAGAGGTAATACACAGAATGTATTGAGTTCATCTGTGAATATTATGAAAAATACAGATGTAAATACAACAACATTGTCTAAAAACTTGAGTGGTGCTGTGATATCTCCATGTCTCTGACATCCAAAAAAATACAAGAATGTCTGTATGAGTCAAACCAAAGATCCATCCCACCCAGTGCTTTGTTTCCAACAATGGGTAATAGATCTTGCCTGGAACAAAGGAAATATAAAGGGTTACTATGCCAGAATATGATCCCAAGCTCCCATAATTTGCAGTTTAGGGACTTCCTGACACAGAGATTTATATTCCATTGATTTCTCTACCATGAAGAGATCCAACTGCTCGGTGATGCCTGGAAAATTTTGAGCACCCATGCATCCTGTTGCAAGAAGTCCTACGGCTTAACTATAGCCTAGCTTATGTAGCTATTACTTACACAAGAACCATTCCAAATTCAGTCACCTTGCAGAAACACTCAGTTTTCTGAAATTCTTCACAGTTATCTTCATTGCCCTGAATATCTTAATATCTTCAATAAACTTTGTCATCTTACTATTCACCCTTTTGTAGATCATTTATGTATATGTGAAACAGCATAAGTGCCAGTCGCTATACTGGTGACTTTTTTCCACTGTGAATGCAGAAAAAAAAAATATTTTCTGCTATTTCCTTTCTTTAATCCATGTGAAAGTGTTTATTTTTACTTGTTTAACTAGTTTCCCTGAGAAACTTTGAAGGGGGAACTTTGTCTTTTAGAAATCCAAGCAGCCTATACTGAATTATACATACACCTTACAAACATGAAAATACACATGTCTATATGTAATGGAGACTCATTTATTAAGCTACAGAAAATGTCATTCTGAAGAAGTCCAAGAGCAAACCATATGAAGTAAGGGCACAATGCTACGCAAAGCAAAGCCATCAGCAGCATATTCCACTCACCATTGGTTCCTTTAACCATTGACTTATTGTTAAAATGTAATTTGTAGTAATTTGTAGTGTAATTTGTAATTCAGAAAAGTGTCTGTTACAATAGTCTCATGTTTTGAATCTTACTACAGCAGTAACCTTTGAATGGAACAAAAAATAATCTATATGCTAGTACATAAAGTATGAAAACTCTCTCACTTAAGGAGAGAATATATATATATACTGTTGTATGTACAGTAAGCTAAGGTTTTTTATTGACTCATAAAAGGGCTGACATGATAATTGGGGAACAAATGCCAGCAATATACCCTTTGATCTACAGTAATTAATTCCAGTCATATGTTTTCATGATACAATACTCATTTGTCTGTACTGCATCTCCATCACCACTTTGTGACTTTTAAGAAGTAAATGTAGTTTGTTTGCTTATTAAGCAACTTTATGTTTAAAACATCTTTCCATTTTGTCTCTAATGATAAATTTTTTTTAATAACGATTTTCCTTGCATACATTCTCTGAAAATTACAGATCAGTTATACAACAAATCTATGTGTTGAGATCTCTAGATTTTTCAATAGAAATGCATGAGTATTTCAGCTATGCTAGAAACATATGTCAGAACTTGATTTTATGCCTATAGAGGTTCCTATTGTGTTAACAATCTGACATTTACTTTAAAAAATGTACATGCCTGGCAATCTGGTATAATAAGGATCTGAAGGCAGCTGCAAACTCCTTTTACATTACTTTAGCCATCAAAAGTATTGGCCACACAGATAAAAATAACCATTTTAATTCCACCTTGGGTGAATTAAGAGAGATAAATGTCTTTTACAATAAGGGGGAAAATCACCTTATCTTGCTCAATAAACCATTAGTGATTGAACCTAGACAGTTAGTTATTTTAACATGAAAACAGTATATGAAGCTAAAGTGAGATTAAAACCTCCTTGCACACTAGAACCAGCTGTTAGTATTGCTACCTGTACTAAGTTGTAATTTTCACAGGGACTGAATTTTCTGACAATTTACAACTAATTTCTTAACAACTGAATCAGTTGATTCGGTTCTTGAGTCTTCTGATCATTTTACATTTTCCATATTGACACCAGAATTATAATCGGTAAAGTGTAATGAAAATTTAAATTGAAGTTTTGGGCTCGTAAGCAAGCAAATTCTCAGCAATCCTAAATTCTGTTTCATATGAACACTTGAAAATCTATCTATCTCATGTTTGTGGAAGATGGATCAAGCTGGGAGACAGAGTCAAAGACTATGCTTGTACCTTATTTTGCGGGCATTGTGATTTCAGTATCAATGTTACTGAGTTTAAAAGTCTGCTAGCTCTAGTCACAAGCCCTATTCACATGTATTTTTTAGAAGTGATAAAAAAAGTTTTGAAACATAACTCTTCCTTAATGAACTTGCAAATCTAGAAGTAATTATACTCAGAATAAAACCATTTAAAAGCAAGCCTTAGTAAGATATTTACCAATGTATTAGTAGAACTGTCAAAAAAAGAGAGTCATTTCAGTAGCGGACAAAACTATGATTGCTAAACAAACTCGATTATCAAATAAAGCATGAAAACATTCATGGGATTAATATTTTTCCTGAATTATGTTATACTTTCCATGGTACTTAATATCATAATATATATAAACAGGGCACATAAGGTATAAGCTTGCAACACACTCGAAACACACTTATACCTTCCCATCTGTGATAGTAAGGCTGCCCTCAGAGTTTACAAAGGAATTTGCTCCTTTTCATAATCGAAATGCCCATCCACAAATACAACTAGACAAAAATGAAGTACATTTTACCAAATTCTTTCTGTTCTTTCATAAAAGATATTTCAAAATAAATTTCATGTTTTACCTGTCCAAATCCGATGTCTAACAAAACATCACTTGCAAGGGATTCTCAGATTTTGTTAAGGGAAGTGGTAAAAGAGAAGGGCTAGGCTGACTTTATTAACCAACTAAGCAAAGTAGTATGTGTATTATTCATCTCCATTCCTACTGATATGTTTATCTCTATGCTTTATATGCACATTGTAGTTGCAATCCTGATTGATCACCTGTAAGCTTCACAAGGAATATTTGTGTTCTTTCCAACTTCTAAACAAGTGAAAAGTCATTACCCGTGTTCATAGTGATCAATAATTACAAGGAGGGATGCAGATTTAAAGAAAAAGAATAAAGCATTCTTTATGTGAATGTCATCTCTTAGCACATCCAGGCATCCTTGTCTAAATACTGATTACCTTTGCTATAGACCAAACTGAACAATCCAGTGCAACTCATGAGCTAATGTTACATGAGCCAAATTGTAACAGCAATGTTGATTTCAAAAGGCATGCCAGAAGAATTTACAACAACCTAGTGAAGTTATTGGAGTGACTAAATTACCAAGCCACATTGAAATAAGAAAGAGGAAAATGAGAGCAATAAAACATTTTATGAGGGTGTATTTCCAGTCAAATTGCCATCACAATATCTATTTTATTTATTGTCATCTGAGCCTTCAAAATCACATAATGGTCCATAGTAAATTTGGGGGAACAACTGAGAGTGGACAGTGGTATTCAGTTATTTGAGACTCTTGAAGCTGCTGAAACAAAAATTAGTCTCTCATAAAATAACATGATGTAAATTCCACAAGACAGGGAACATCTGCAGCCATTGAAGCAAAGAAAACTTTGGATTACCTTCTGTAAATTTGATTTGGATGCTCCTTCTGCATTTGGTATATCTATCAAAAAGGATGATTGATTGCTTCATCATCCTAAAGCAATTTTCTTTCAATTTTCAACTCAAATTTGTCCTTTAAACATATAACCTCTACCTCTAACCTCTTGCTCTATTATTGTTAGAAAACTGATCATTTCCTCTCTCACAAAAATATCTTAATTTACAATATTCCTAAACCATTATTATTATTATTCAATTTCAGAAATTTGCGACAGTCCCTTATCACTCCTGATGGGATCAACCCGAGGGTACTGAGGAAGTGCTCACCAAAACCCTTTTAATCATATATCAGCAGTCCTGGCTAACCAGGGAGGTCTCAGTTGACTGAAAGTTATCAGATGTGGCACCCATCTACAAGAAGGGCTGGAATGAGGATCTGGGGAACTACATGCCTGTCAGTCTGACCTTGGTGCTGGGAAAGGTTATGGAGCACATCATCTTGAGTGCCATCATGTGGCACGCACAGAACAACCAGGTATCAAGCCCAGTCAGCATGGGTTTGTGAAAGGCAGGTCCTCCTTTACCAACCTGATCTCCTTCTATGATAAGGTAACCCACTTAGCGGATGTTGTCTACCTAGATTTTAGTAAAGCCTTTGACACTGTCTCCCACAGCATTCTCCTGGAGAAACTGGCTGTTTATGTCTTGGATGGGCGTACTCTTTGCTTGGTGAAAAACTGTCTGGATGGCCAAGCTCAGAGTGGTGGTGAATGGGGTTAAATCCAGTTGGCAGCTGGTCACAAGCGGTGCTCCCCAGGGGCTCGGTTTTGGGGCTGGTCTTCTTTAATATCTTTATTGATGATCTGAATGAGGGGATCGAGGGCACCCTCAGTAAGTTTGCAGATGACAGCAAGCTGGATGGGTGTGTTGATCTGCTGGAGAGCAGGAAGGCTCTGCAGAGGGATCTCGACAGGCTGGATCAATGGGCTGAGGTCAAATGTATGAGGTTTAATAAGGCCAAGTGCTGAGTCCTGCACTTGGGTCACAACAACCCCATGCAATGCTACAGGCTTGGGGAGGAGTGGCTGGAGAGCTGTCCTACAGAAAAGGACCTGGCCTTGTTGGTTGACAGCTGGCTGAATATAAGCTGGCAGTGTGCCCAGGTGGCCAAGAAGGCCAACTGCATCCTGGTTTGTATCAGAAAACATACGGCCAGCAGGAGTAGGGAAGTGATTGTCCTTTTGTACTCGGCACTGGTGAGGCCGCACCTCGAATACTGTGTTCAGTTTTGGGCCCCTCACTACAAGAACGACGTTGAGGTGTGTCCAAAGAAGGGCAATGAAGCTGGTGAGGGGTCTGGAGAACAAGTCTTACAAGGAGCGGCTGAGGTAACTGGAGTTGTTCAGTCTGGAGAAGAGGAGGCTGAGGGGAGACCTCATCGCTCTCTACAGCTACCTGAAAAGGGGTTGTGGTGACGTGAGTGTTGGTGTCTTCTCCCAAGTAACAAGTGATAGGATGAGAGGAAATGGCCTCAAGTTGCACCAGGGGAGGTGTAGATTGGATATTAGGAAATATTTCTTCACCCAAAGAGTGGTCAAGCATTGGAACAGGCTGCCCAGGGAAGCGGCTGGGTCACCATCCCTGGAGGTATTTGAAAGACGTATAGAAGTGATGCTTAGGGACACTGTTTAGCGGTGGACCTCAGGGTCTTTTCCAACCAAAATGATTCTATGTTTCTATGATCTCAGAAGAGATGAGGATAAAATTTACATAGGTGAATTAAATGGATTAAAACCTTTATTCATTTAGCAAAAGGTATCTCACTTGGTTTAAGTATGAAAATGACCATACTCCTCAGTAAGTCCTAACTTCTTCTGAACATATATCCCATACAACAAAAGCACTGTAAAAGTTTCACGGCAGTTGGAAATGCCCTTTATGGATTTTGGTGTGTCAGTGGGATTGGTCCTATTACCTGTTGTTGTAAAAACGATCATGTGCTATCATGGTAAACATAGTTTTCTGGAAATATAGCAAGAGAAAATGTGATAAATGTATATGTATGCATAAAGACTATCTCAAATATCTTTGACACACTCACAAGTTTAAAAGTATAACTTATACCAAAGGGCAAGTTTATCCACCAGTAACAGATATGAAAACCCAATATGCTGTAACAGTAACTATTGTAAACTGGAAGAATCAGAAGCCAAATCAGCTCAGGACCTAGGTGGCCTGGCTGTGGACTGGACTAGATGACCTCCAGAGGTTCCTTCCAGTCTAAAGTATTGTAGATTTCTACAAAAAAGAAGGGTGATTTTCCAAACAAATTCTATTAGATAATTTTCTTCAGGGCCCATACTTATCAGCCTGAGGAAGCCAATGGTCAAGCTGCCCCCATTTCTTGAATGTCAGACTCCCTCCTTACACTAATACATGTGGTCCTTAGGTGCTGCGCACTGTCTTTCATGGTGCTTAGGCATGGGACATAGGAGAGAAAATCAGTAATCAAGAGAGGGCAATAATTTATCTCTGCAATAGATGGAACAGATTTTAGAAAAAGATACAGGTTTGGAAGAAGTCCTAATCTATACATTCTTTACGTGCTTGAGGATTTTGGGGTACCTTCCTGGTACTTTACCTTCCTTAGGTCAAGTCCCTCTCTCTTCTCCTCTGCAATACAATTCTCTACAATATAAATGCAAGTTGCTAAAAAATTCATTATAAAGTAAAATAATAATAATTTTTAAATCCATCTAAAGGATAAGAAGGTCCTCTGTTAGCTTTGGGTTTTACATTCAGTTGTGAGATCATCCTCATCTTCCCCAAGATGCTGATATGTTTATTCATACTATTTGTGATCCTTCTGGGCCCCATGAGCAACCCAAGGTAAGGTTTCAGTAGGCAACACAACTCAGTATCCATTGTGTGGAAGTTAGTTTCTCATAGCATATTAAAGGACTGAGAAATAAACACGGTAAACTATACTCATAGATCACTCTGTATTTAATAACCTGAGAGGCTATATATAAAAGGCTTCTATCTCAAGATTGTTTATTTAATACATTGTAAGTTTTGCTTTCACCATTTCTACAACCCTTGATTTTGACAATTAACAGGTCAGTTTAGCTACATTACTAAGGAAAAATTTAGCATAGACCTTATGGAGTTTTTGATCACTCTTGTTATTGTCAGGTTCAAAATGGCTTGCATTCATCATTAGCTCTTACTGTCTAAAAAGATCCAGTCTAATAAAAAAGAAATTGAAAGGCTATTCAATCCAGTGAATTGTTAAATCAGCTTTTCATCCCTAGAAAGAATTAAACAGCTTAATTTTAGAGACCACACTGTGTAGCAAGTGATGGGTTTTTAAGTACTGCGTGCTGCATGCTTCAATATTTGTGATATAATGAGTTGTCACTTGCTAATGCTCATGGGCTTTATTGCTGGGTGACATCTTGGAGAGATCACCACCTATGGTGAAGGCAAACAATAAGAGAATCTAGATGTAGAATCATATAATCAAACTATTTGCTTTTATTTAGGGCTTTGCATCTACTTAGTGTGTTGTAGAAAAAGAAGGAACCATTTTTAGCACAAAGAAGGAAAGTGCACAGGACATTGATCATTTACACAGTCAGCCAGGTAAAGTCTGTGTAAAGTATGGAAATTTCGTGAGTCCCAGTGGTGTCCTTACTAAAATAAACTGTTCTTCAGTCATTCTTAAAACATGGTGGCAATTCAAATTATTAATGGAAGCGTTTAGAATCTGCATTACAAAAATGTAATCAGCTCCTATTATACATCTAGCTCTTGTTTCAGAATTGCATGGAGATTTCAAGTAATTCTACCAGGAACAATGGAATAAAGTTAGCTAACTTCTGAAAATATACGTGGGAAATTAAATACAAAAACATTTCTAAACAAATAATTCTGTCTGTATAATCATTCTGTGGTAAGTTCCACTACATAGACTTGGAAAGTCACAAGATTCAAAAAACAAGTGTTCAACGTATTGAGTTGCCTGTTAATTAGATGTTCTCTTGGAAAGTAACACCCCACCCCAGGAGGTATTTTCCAATTTAAACTAAAATTTTCAAGCAATTTACCATAACATGTAATTGCTATTTAGCCAGGCCAAATTCTGAGGTACTGAACCTTTGCAATTCCTAGAGCTTTCAATGGCAGATTGCGGCCCACGGTGCAATTCACTATATAGCTACAAACAGGTTATATATCCTCGCGTTTAACAACAGCAAACAGTGCCAAAACATTAGGAGGTTGATATGATATAATTTTATAAATATTTCTTTAGAAGTATTCACTCTAAAAAAAAAAATAAATTATGTAGCGTGGTTGCAATCAAAATCAAGTTTTATCCTTAAACATTAAAGTTAGTTATTGTTTGTATAACAAAAAACACTAGGGTAAACCTTAATAATAAGGTGAACCTTAATGAATGACATAGTATCCTAGCTTAGGATAATGCACAGTTCAAGGGTAATTAAGACTGAAAGATTAAAAAGAAGGAGCAAACAGTGGACACAGAGTAAGGTTGTGTGTGGAACACAACTGAAAAGGTCATGATATTTCTATTTTTTAATCACAGAATCATAGAATACTGGATTGAAGGGACCTCAAGGATCATCTGGTCCAACCTTTCTTGGCAAAATGACAGTCTAGACAAGATGGCCCAGCACCCTGTCCCATTGAATCTTAAAATCATCCAATGTTGGGGTATCCACCACTTCCCTGGCAAGATTATTCCAATGGCTGATTTTGTTCATTGTGAAAAATTTTCTTCCTTTCCAATTGGAATCTCCCCAGAAGTAACTTGTACACATTACCCTTCATTGTTTCCATGTGACTCCTTGTAAAATACTGGAACATGGTGATAAGGTCTCCCCTAAGCCTTCTTTTCTCAAGGCTGAACAAACCCAGTTCTCTCAGCCGTTCTTCATACGGCAGGCTCCCCAGTCCTTTGATCATCTTTGTGGCCCTTCTCTGGACCCTCTCCAGCCTGTCCACACCTTTTTTGCATAGCGGGGACCAAAACCGAACACAGTATTCCAGGTGTGGCCTGACAAGCGCTGAGCAGAGTAGGATAGCGACTGCTTTATCTCTGCTGGTGATGCCCTTGTTGATGCAACCCAGCATCCTGTTGGCTTTCTTTGCCACAGAATCACACTGTTCAGTTGGATTGAGCTTGTTGTCCATGAGGACCCCCAGGTCCCTTTCCACGGAGCTGCTCCCCAGCCAGGTAGATCCCAGCCTGTGCTGCACTCCTGGATTATGTTTCCCCAAGCGCAAAACCTTACATTCATCCTAGCTGAACTTCATAAGGTTCTTGTAAGACCACTCTTCCAGCCTATCCAGGTCTTCCTGCCGGGTGCCTCTCTCTTCTGAAGTGTCCACTTTCCCACTCAGTTTTGTATCATCAGCAAACTTCATCAAGGTACACTTGAGCCCCTCATCCAGGTCACTGCTGAAGATACTAAAGTGTTGGGCCCAATATAAATCCCGGGGGGACTCCACTTCTGACAGCTTGCCAGTTTGAAAAGGAGCTATTTACCACCACCCTCTGGGTGGAGCCTGTCAGGCAGTTCCCCAGCCACTGCACAGACCACTTGTCTAGACTGTAATGCATCAGTGTCTCTAGGAGGAGGCTGTGAGAAACCATACCAAAAGCCTTGGAGAAATCCAGGTAAACAGTCCACCACAAGCTGGTTACTTCGTCATAAAGGTGATCAGGTTCGTCAGGCACGATTTGCCCTTGGTGAATCCATGCTGTTTTTTCCCAATCATGTGCTTCATTTGACTTGTGATAACCCCCAGGAGGATTCATTCCATAACTTTCCCAGGGACTGAAGTAAGACTGATGGGCATATAATTTCCTGGATCCTCCTTTAAGCCCTTCTTGTAGATGGTCCTTCCAGATGTAGTCCTTCTACAAAGTAACTCAACGAAAAAAATCCACGCACTGTGGTATTTATGCAGAGAATGTGTGAGTGTTGATGAATACAGCATGTCTTTATGCATTTACGAAGATAAAATGAGAAATCAAGCATGGGTGATTTCTGTAAGTGTCTCAGCTATATTAATCACAAGCAGTAATGCATTAACAAAGGCAGTAATGCATTAATATGTTCATATCATGAAAGTGACAGGGTTTCTCTTTTTTTAATTTAGACATACAATACTTTCTCTTATTTTTCTTATTGCATATATTTTATGCATCCTAGGAACATGACCTTATATAAATTTGATCACACCTTTTTTTTGTTCCAGGTAATCACAAACTGGTCCTTGGGCTGCACTATGAAATGTGGCAAAGAGAAACAGGAGAAAAAAAGCAAATGGGACTGAAGTTAGAACATGGTCTGGTCTTAGTTCCTCTTTTAAGTGGTCTTTTAAGTGATCTTCATATTACAATTTATGATTATTATAGCAGATATAATTAAAAAGTGTATATATATATTAATAATGAAAGCTTATTAAAGGTCATAACACCTACATTTAAATTTACTACTCAATTGTTTTTTCTTTTTCCATTTTACCTTCATGCAATGGATGCTTATTTGGGGCTAGATGGGCTGATAACGAAATATGTAATTATGTCTCAGCTTCCCTGAATCAAAAATTTTAAAAGTATAGTAAATGGGAAATTAATCATAAGAAAGAGGGCTTTCAAAACTCGAGGCAATTCAGATTAGGTTCAGTGCAAAAGTTGCAGGTTCACTGCAACATATTGTCTAAGAAGGTATAAAACTGAATAATTCTTTCAGCTGACAGCTTTTCATATTAGCAAAATTATTTTCAGAAGATGTGGGCACTGTATGACTCTGCCATCTGTGAAAAAAAATTATTCAAACATTATTATTTTTAAGGATTTCACTAAATAATTTATATGAAAACATACAGTGCACCCAAATTGTTCTCATGTTGCCATCTTCAACGCATCTTGAAAAATTAATCCTAACAAATCAAAGTTATGTTTACTGACTGCACATACAGGTAACCATCAGTGCCTGACTGCTAAATATGCCTTTACAAATGAAGCACTTTACCGAGTGTGATTCTAGAATATATTAATGTGATTTTTAAAATTATTTCAGGTTACTGTTGTTTTTCCCTTATGATTTTTGAAGCTCAGAGTGATGGTTGTTCCTAAAATGCAGATTTTCATGCCTCCGCACCAGTTAACTTCTTTTAAATGCCGAATCATTTTAACCTGAATTTCCTGGTATTTGGTTTCAGGAACAGTACAGAAGTCTTGCAGCATTTTACACCCAGGCTTTTTATTTACTTACATTATTTCCATGTTGGTATTTTCTCTACCAATGTGCAATGTACGCCGTCTAGTAACCACATTTAATTGCCTTAGGAATCTCTAGTAAAATCTTTACAAAGTTAATGGCTACAAGATTGGATTTATATCTTTTAATGGCACCTGTTTCATATGTCTCTGAAAAAAAAGGAACACTCACTACAGAAATATTCAGATAGCTTGTAAAGACTTAACTCCCTGGAGATTAATAACTATTTATAATTCTTCCCCTATAAGAGCTATGCTATAAAATGAGTTACTATTAATTATGGTATCACAAACAAAAGACACTAATTTTGTGCCAGAACAGTTCAGTAATGGTAATATATCATCAAGTGTAGTGAGACTTTTCTCTAAGGTCCTAAGGAGGAATCCTTTCAGTCGATATTATGGCAGTAGATGTTCTAGAGAATTAATTTGAACTACATAAATTATGTGCAAAACCTAATACTAACTATTTAAAGGGAAAAGCAGAGACTAAAATGCAAATGGATTTATAATTGACATCTCTCTTTTGCTACTAGTTAGCTAGTATTCGTGGGAAACCATGCTTTAACTAAGAAAATACTAGAAATTGAAATGACCTTAAATTAGAGATATTTATAACTTGGTGGTAACTTGCCTTTTTCATACCTTTATCAGTTTAAAAAACCACAAGTCCATCTCTGACTCTGAAAACATTTATAACATCACCTGAAAAAAACCCACCATTTCCAGTGGCAATTCTTGTTAAGCATTAACATAATTTTTATATTTATCACATAAATAAAGATTTATGGCCTGGTTAAAATCAGCCACAGCAATAGTCTCCTTGCCATTTTTTGTAAAGATTCATAATGGGAATTAATTCTGATTAACAATATTAATTTTTCTATGTCATACAAATACTGTATCTGCCTCACACACAGATACATACATTTCAATGCAAAATCTTTTCTCCTTTGATATTCATCACTTCTCAGCCAATCTACATTAGGGATTTTTTAGTTTTTACTTCTGTTACTGAAGCAAAATAGAGAGATACTATAGACACAGAAATACATAATCTGTTAAAATGACAAAAAAGCCTTAAATTACCTTAAATTCAGGCAAAGGAGCTCAATGTTTAGACACAGGTTATTAGGGTGGAAATAGAAGGTTAGACAGTCTGGGATGAAGAAGATGAAGAATAACTTTTTTGTGTCAAATTAACAACATGAAATGACATAATTTTGCATGGTGGTCAGAGATGGTTAAACCTAAGATGATACCTGTTAAAAACTATCTAGCCAGAAGCAGTTATTATATCCAGTGAAGATGATGAATAACCATACACAGAATAAGAAAATTAAAATAGTAACATTAATTACTATATCACAACAACTTCAAATCTAGGCTTTGGTTTATCAAAAGTTAAATAGTCCAAAAATATACACAGTAAAAATATAAACAGAAGATTAGACATGATTTTGGTGTATTTTGTATTATTATTCTCTTTCAAATCTTTAAATATATATTATTGCTATTATTTTGACCTTTGTAATATTCCAGCTTTAAACAGAAAATAAGGCAGGAGTCATAAATATTTGGTTTAATTAAATAATTAATTAATGATGCTTTGATAGAAGACATTTTTTTTCTGTTCAGCCTTTTAATCTGCCTTTTTTCCCATAAGCAGCAAAGCAATACTAAGTAATGATATTAAATAATATTTCCTTCCCCCACTGTCATGGTTTAACCCTGGTCAACAGCTAAGCTGTTTGCTCAGTCATCCATGTAGGAGCAGGGAAGGAATCTCAAGAGTAAAAGTGAGAAAACTCATAGGTTGAGATCAAGACATTTTAATAGGTTAAGCAAAATTCTCAAGTACAAGCAAAGCAAAATAAGGAATTCATTCACCACTTCCCATCAGCAGGCAGATGTTCAGCCATGTCCAGGAAAGCAGGGCTCCATCACATGTAACAGTTACCTTGGAAGACAGATGCCACAAACCCAAACATCCCCCATCTTCCTTCTTCTTTGCCCCAGCTTTATATGCTGAGCATGACATCATACAGTATGGAATATCCCTTTCATCAGTCGAGGTCAACTGTCCCAGCTGTGTTCCCTCCCGGCTTCTTGCTTACTCCCAGTCTACTCACTGGCGGGGCAGCGTGAGAAACAGAAAAGGCCTGGACTCTGTGTAAGCACTGGTCGGCAATAACTAAAATATCCCTGTATTATCAACAATTTTAAATTGATACGCAAAGCTAAACTGGACTGAAGAAAGTTTAACACTCAGGCTGATCTTCTCAATCATACCTACAATAAATGATTTATGACATTATAAAATAAAAGTTTTAACAAGAGAAATTATAAAAGAGACTAGAAACACCACAGGGGATAAGAAGATGGAATAAAGCAGAGTTACACTCATCTGATGGAAATTTGATGAAACACAGACTACCCAATTAACTCAATTATTGAGCTGCATTCATCATGGCTTTAAAATATTGCAAAGACTGTAAAACACATTACCAGGCAGCCTGCACCACATAGGTGATGCTGTTCTCGCCCATCTTGGTGCTGTGCATGGTCTCCCTTGTAAATACATTGTTCATTGTGACCAGCAAAGCCCTCCAACAACTATCCCCAGGTGTTTCAGCCACTGTAGGGCTGTCCATGACAATAACAACTTCCTGTGGTAGATGAGCTTGACCAGAATAATGATGACAAAGAGCATAGGAAGGCTCCAAGGAATATTTTGAAGCTGCAGTAGTTGGCACTACTGGGACTATTCCCCTCTCTTGCCAGGGGGAATCACTGAACATCCATCACCACATCCACATTCAGAACCAAAAGCAAATCACGTTTGTTTTTATGTCAACACCAGTCAGCAGTTTCTCCATGCTCCCGCACATAAGGAATACCGCCACACTCCATAAATACAGCCACACACGGGAAAAAATATTAGACAACCATGTTGTTTCTTCTTCAAAACAGGAAAAAAAGGGTGTATTTTATTTAAGTACTTAAACATACACAAGAATTGCTCAGAAATGTAGCAATTCAAACACCTGCTTTGTAAAGGAAGAAAATATGTTGGACTCTTCCCTGTGGTGTGCTGTGACAGGAAAAAAGGCAATGAGTAGAAGCTGAAACACAGGAAACTCCACCTGAACAAAAGGAAAAAGCTTTTTTACTGAGAGGCAGGTGGCTGGAACAGGTTGCCCAGAGAAGTTGTGGAGTCTCTATCTGTGGAAATATCCAAAACCCAACTACTGTCCAACTTTGAGCAGAGGTTTGGACTACAAAATTCTCCAATGGTTCCTTCTAACCTCAACTACTCCATGATTTTGCAAAAATACATTCTCCTTCCTCATCAATGTTAGCTGAACATGTTATGCTATTCTACAACAGGAGAGGTCTATTGGCATCCACCAAATCACAGAATCACAGAATCATTAAGGTTGGAAAGGACATTCAAGATCATCAAGTCCAACCGTCAACCCAACACCACCATGCCCACCGAAGTGCCACATCCACATGTTTTTTGAACACTTCCAGAGATGGTGACTCCACCACCTCCCTGGGCAGCCTGTTCCAATGCCTGACCACTCTCTCACTAAAGACATTTTTCCTGATATCCAATCTAAACCTCCCCTGGCGCAACTTGAGGCCATTTCCTCTCGTCCTACCACTACCTACTTGGGAGAAGAGACCAACACCCACCACACCACAATCCCCTTTCAGGTAGTTGTAGAGAGCGATAAGGTTTCCCCTCAGCCTCCTCTTCTCCAGACTGAACAAGCCTAGTTCCCTCAGCTGCTCCTCATAAGACTTGTGCTCCAGACCCCTCACCAGCTTTGTTGCCCTTCTTTGGACATGCTCGAGCACCTCAACATCCTTCTTGTAATGAGGGGCCCAAAGTTGAACACAGTATTCAAGGTGCGGCCCCACCAGTGCTGACTACAAGGGTACAATCACTTCCCTACTGCTGGCCACACTATTTCTGATACAGGCCAGGATGCTATTGGCCTTCTTGGCCACCTGGGCACACTGCCGGCTCATATTCAGCCGGCTGTCAACCAGCATCTCCAGGTCTTTATCCACTTGGCAGCTCTCCAGCCACTCCTCCCCAAGCCTGTAGCATTGCATGGGGGTGTTGTGGCCGAAGTGCAGGACCTGGCACTTGGCCTTATTAAACCTCATACAGTTGACCTCAGCCCATCGTTCCAGCCTGTCCAGATCCCTCTGCAGAGCCCTCCTACCCTCCAGCAGATCAACACACCTCTCCTGCTTGCTGTCACCTGCCAACTTACTGAGGGAGCACTCGATCCCCTCATCCAGATCATCAATAAAGATACTGAACAAGACTGGCCCCAGAACCGAGCCCTGGGGAACACCACGTGTGACCGGCCACCAACTGGATTTAACGCCATTCACCACAACTTTCTGGGCTCGGCCATCCAGCCAGTTCTTTACCCAGCAAAGAGTAAACCTGTCTAAGCCATGAGCCACCAGTTTCTCCAGGAGAATGCTGTAGGAGACACTGTCAAAGGCTTTACTAAAGTCCAGGTAGACAACATCCACAGTCTTTCCCTCACCCACTATACATGTCACTTGGTCATAGAAGGAAATCAGGTTGGTCAAGCAGGACCTGCCTTTCGTGAACCCTTGCTGGCTGGGCCTGATCCCTTGGTTGTCCTGCAAATGCCCTGTGAGCACTCTCAAGATGAACCTCTCCATAATGTTCCCCGGTACAGAGGTCAGACTGACAGGCCTGTAGTTCCTGGGATCCTCCTTCCATCCTTTCTTATAGATGGGCATCACATTGGCAAGCCTGCCGTCGTTTGGGACCTCCCCTGTTAACCAGGACTGCTGATAAATGATGGAGAGTGGCTTGGCAAGCTCCTCCGCCAGCTCTCTCAGTACTCTTGGGTGGATCCCATCAGGCCCCATAGACTTGTGGGTGTCCAGGTGGTTTAGCATGTCCTTGACTGCTTCCTCCTGGATTATAAGGAATTTATTGTGCTCTGCATCCCTGTCTTCCAGCTCAGGGGGCTGATAACCCTGCGGATGCCTGGGCTGGCTATTACAGACTGAGGCAAAGAAGACATTAAGTACCTCAGCCTTTCCCTCATCCTTGGAGACAATGTTCCCCCCTATATCCAATAAGGGACGGAGATTCTCCTTGCCTCTCTTTTTTTGTTGTTAATATATTTGTAGAAGCATTTTTTGTTATCCTTTACAACTGTGGCCAGATTGAGCTCTAGCTGGGCTTTTGCCTTTCTAATTTTTTCTCTGCTTGACTTAATGAGATCCTTATACTCTTGGTGAGTTGCCTGCCCCTTCTTCCAGAGGTGATAAACTCTCCTTTTTCTCCTGAGTGCCAGCAAAATCTCCCTGTTCAGCCACGCCAGTCGCCTTCCCCTCCAGCTCTTCTTATGGCACATGGGGACCGCCTGCTCCTGCATCTTTAAGATTTCCTTCTTGAAGGCTGTCCAGCCTCCCTGGACCCTTTTGCCCTTCCCAAGGGACTCTCTCAACCAATGACCTGAACAGGTCAAAGTCTGCCCTCCAGGAGTCCATGGTAGCAGTTTTGTTGACCCCTCTCCTTACTTCACTCAGAATTGAGCATTCTGTCATGTCATGGTCGCTAAGCCCAAGTTGCCCTCCGACCATCACATCTCCCACCAGTCCTTCTCTGTTTGTAAACAGAGGTCAAGCAAGGCACCTCCCCTGGGAGGCTCACTCACCAGCTGTGTCAGGAAGTTATCCTCCACACACTCCAGGACTGTTTCTGCTGTGTTATACTTCCAGCAGACGTCCGGTAGATTGAAGTCCCCTACAAGAACAAGGGCTAGCAGTTGTGAGACTTCTGCCAGCTGCTTGTAGAATGCTTCATCTGCCTCTTCATCCTGGTTAGGTGGTCTATAACTGAGTCCCAGCAGGATATCTGTCTCGTTGGCCTTCCCCCTCATCCTTACCCATAAACACTCTACTTGGTCTTCACAATCATTGATTTCTATGCAATCAAAACTCTCCCTAACATACAGAGTCACCTCACCACCTCTCTTTCTTGCTTATCCCTTTGGAAGATCGTATAGCCATCCATTGCAGCACTCCAGTCATGAGAAGCATCCCACCATGTTTCTGTGATGGCAACTACATCATAGCTGTCGCGCTGCACAATGGCTTCCAGCTCCTCCTGTTTGGTGCCCATGCTGCGTGTATTGGTCTAGACGCACTTGAGCTGGGCTATCGATTTCACCCCCAACTCTGGCACACCAACCCTAGGCTCATCTCTAGTAAGCCTGATTTTATCCCCTTCCCCCTTCAAATCTAGTTTAAAGCCCTCTCAATGAGGCCTGCCAGCTCGTAAGCAAGAATCCTTTTGCCCCTTGGAGATAGTTGCACTCCATCTGCTGCCATCAGGCCTGGTGCCATGCAAACCGCCCCATGGTCAAAAACCCCCAAATTCTGACGGCACCAGCCCCTCAGCCATGTGTTGACCAGGAGTGCTTTCCTATTCCTTTCAGCGTTCCTTCCTGTCGTTGAAGAGATTGACGAAAACACTACCTGTGCTCCCACTCCATCAATCAGTCGCCCCAGTGCTCTGAATTCCCTTTTAATTGCCTTTGGGCTTCTTAGTGCAACCTCATCGTTGCCAACCTGTAGGACCAACAGTGGGTAGTAATCAGTGGGCCGAACCAGACCAGGGAGTTTCCTGGTGAACCTATGAGCCTTATTCTGCTCGCATGTTTAGTGTTTTCCAAAGGCAGTAATAAGGGGACATTCACTGTTCTTACTTGAGTTTAAATAACAAATTTGTTCTGTAGTCAGATGATATGAAAAAGTTATGCAACTCATTTATACCTAGAGAGGATGCAATTTATTTTTGCATGCTTGTTTTCCAAAACATGGCAAATTAGAACTGTATAAATTAATGTGCTTACTGTCAACAGTGGTAGCAACTCTAGAAGCAATCCACTCAGGAAGAAGGAACTTACATGGCAAGACCATTATAAGAGAATAGCATTAGTGTGAGAGACAAGACTTACAATGTGACAATCAATAAATCAGTCACTGGAAATGATGAGTGAATTTTCTCTCCACAGAAATAATAATGAACAAAGGAGATATGAGCAAAGCATTTTGCTATCTGACAAATGACAATCTTAAACAAGGTAGAGATTCACCTTTGCATAGTGCAGCACAATCCAGAATTTTGCAAAGCTCTCCTTTACCAAGCAGAAAAGGTTAGTTTGGCCCCAAATGACATTTGGAGAGAGGTATCACCCAAAGGTAAGTGCTAGCCAAAGTTCTTTGGCAAGCTACAGAACAGAAAGAAATCAGTGTAAGAGTCAGGGAACTCTGTATTTTGACAGAGACATGGATAAATGAATGGTTGAAACAGAGTGTAAGAGAGGAGGTGGGACATGTGGCAGTCTGATATAAAGCCCTGAAACGTATGTATCACCTATCATCCTGTTTTACCTAGTTGTTCTCACAACAGGTTGCCTAAGGTAATACAAACACTGATTGTCTCTAATGTTTTCTCTCCCATTGTGAAATCATACTTGTGTAATCTTAGTTTTATTTGGCTTCTCTTAGAAACAAAAGCTATTAGGAAACTGAATTTATTTAAAAGCAACGCCTCGTTGGTATGACAGGCTTTTATGTGTTTTGAACATCCTTATCAATGATGCATGGAAAGGTAAAATATTTATGTATGTTATTATAATGTAATCATTTCTAATGATTAAATTATGCTTTTTATTTGTTCACATGCTTTCAAATATTACCTGAGGTGGAGTTTCATCCTTAGATATATTACTATAGCTAACAGGTTGCAAAACAACACAGAAAAGTCCATGAGATTCATTGTGCCATAACAAATGTAGCATGATAGTTTTGTCTTAACTTTGAGTAATTGGCCTCCCAACAATCATCTTCACATTGTGCTTACCTTTTACAATGACATTTGCTGGTGCTTGGAAAAAGTCCATGATTATGCCTAACATGACAGGTACAAGAATGTCCAGAAGTGACAACGAACCTAGATGCTACCATTTGCTCTTGTCCAGCACTGAGGTTGAATAACAGAGATCAGTTTGGTGAAGGAAAAATAAGGAAAACAAGAAGAAGGTTTTGCTTATAGTGTTTGTAGACTACATGGTCATCCCACTATGTTCTTGGTTCACCCTTGGCTGAGATTATTTAATTTCTCTGTGCTACCTCTTGTAAAACAACTCTCTTTTTCACAATTTCATTAATTAATTTTGTGCTCTTTTGAGTGGACTCATCTGTCACCAGCTTAGTTTATTAAAGCCCAATAAAACTGGATCAAGCCTTTACAATAAGAACAAATAAGAAAACATATTTTAAATTAGCATAAAACATAAAACTTCAAATTGACATTTTGGGATTTCAGAATAAAATGTGGTTAATCCACATATGTATAGTTGGATCAATAAAAATTCATTCATGGGCAGGACTGGTCCACATCAGGGGCTGTATATGGATATATGCCTTTGTCAGACCCTCTTGGGTTCTGAGTCATCAGGGACCCATCCTCAAGCAAATTCAGTATTCTGCCATGTTTCATGTCCAATGAATGGCAAGTCAAAATACAGTTCATAAAAAATTTTTCCTTCATAAAAGCTCACATAGCTTCTCTTTTTATTTTTCTTTTCATTAATTTTTTTTTTCTCTGAAATCAAAGAGATATGGATAGTATCAACCTTGATCAAACGAATGTACTATACATTCAGAGAATTGTACCATTTAATGGGAATGACTTTGCTTTTGGATTAGAAACTGTTATCAATACAGGGAGCATGAATACACTGAAGTGCAGTGCTCAGGAAGTGACTGGAGACCATCCTCTGAAATAGTACACGCAATGCTCTCTGTACCCAACCTGCTCCCTTGGCTTTCCTTGCCAGTCACTGTCAGAGAGAGGACTCAGAGCTGGAACGATGTTTGGACCAACTGCCTGTAAGTAACCTAATATTCCTAGCCTCCCTCAGTGAAGTCAATGGAGGACCACACTTATTTTCCTGTTTTACTTAAAAGTTTATAACATACGTTCGGTGGTTAAGACAGGGCTCAGCTGTCCTGAGTTCTAACAGCAAGAGGATAAACAAGAACTCCAGCTTCGCAGTGTGTCTGCATTGGGCTTGACTCCCGGATGAGTCACTCATTCCTCTCCTCTAAGAAATGTCAAAGATACTGTACCAGAGTACCGTTGCCCCTAGTGGTATCAACTGGAAGTAGAACTGGAGAGTACCAGAATTCCCTAACAAAGAGGACAAAGACACAGGTGGCATTGTGGTACAATTGTATGACACCATGCACTCACTGTGTCATACAATTATACAATTTTAGCTGTGGTTAAAAATTGGTATGTTGTCCTGGTTTCAGCCAGGGTAGAGTTAATTTTCTTCATAGAAGCTAGCGTGAGGCTATGTTTTGGATTTGGGATGAAAAAAATGTTGATAAGGTGCTGATGTATTGAGTTGTTGCTAAGTAGTCAAGGACGGTCCAGCTTCTCATGCTGGCCTGCAGCGAGCAGGCTGGGGGTGCACAGGAGGCTGGGAGGGGACACAGCTGGGACAGCTGACCCAGGCTGGCCAAAGAGATATTCCATACCATATAACGTCATGCTCAGTATATAAAGCTGGGACGAAGAAGAAGGAAGGGGTGGAGGCACGTTCGGAGTTATGGCGTCTGTCTTCCCAAGAAACCATTACGCGTGATGCAGCCCTGCTTCCCTGGAGATGGCTGAACACCTGCCTGCCCATGGGGAGCGGTGAACAAATTCCTTGTTTTGCTTTGCTTGCGTGCGCGGCTTTTGCTTTACTTATTAAACTGTCTTTATCTCAAACGATGAGTTTCCTCACTTTTACTCTTCCAATTCTCTCCCCCGTGCCACCGTGGGGGAGTGAGCGAGCGGCTACGTGGTGCGTAGTTGTTGGCTGGGGCTAAACCACGACATATGTCTAGCATATACTGTGTCTCACTGTTTAATGTCATTGCCTCTTGTACTATTTTATGCTCATTACACTTGGTTTGAGATTATAAACAAGAGGAAGATTTGTCTTCTTGTTAAGAGTTTTGTTTATGTTTGTTTTGCTCAAGGCAAAATATCTTGGTTTCTTTGTTGACTGAGTACTTGTGACAGCTACTGAAAACAAAACCTTATAAGCATCCCTACTAAACAATATTTTCTGTGAAGCAAAATTAGAATATTCTTATAGTACAGTAAGTTTTCAATGGGTTTTTAACAATTCTGTTTTTGTATGTGCTCTGCCAGTTTACAGAAGGGCTATATGGGGCGTTTAGCCATTAGAGAATAGGGTTTTTTTGTTTGTTTTTCAGTAATGACATCCCTGTTAGGAAATATGGTCTAACTGTGATACAGCAGTGCAAATTCTCTGGATGAGCCACATGGAACAGGCTGCATTTTTTTTTTTTCAGTGAATATGTATTTTTTTTAAAAAAAAAGCTTCCTAGCTGAAGTTACGTTTCAAAAATATATTTGTGAAGTAGTAGCCATACATCTGGCAACAACATCATTACTAAAAATGCACATTTAAAAACGTACTTGATAAGAATTTAAATTCAGAGAGTAGGTACAAGACTTATCTTAGACATTTTGCATTATAGGCATATTCATCTTTTCCTTGAGTGTAAAAGATGAATATTTAATCATAACAGGTCATTTTCATTAGTTATTTTAAACAACCTTGTTTATAATATCCATATATCTTAAAAGACATTCTTAAATGGAACATGTCAGCTCATCAAATAGCTTTGGGTATTTGAGATAGCTTAGTAATAAATATTCTTGGGAAGAATATTGCATGTACAGCCTGAAGGGAGAACATAGTCTCTTTATTCAGTTTTTCGAGGCAAGTAGTTTGGTCCTTTCCAAAGAGACTGAAAAGTTTCTGTTATTTTTATAATGTAGGTGTCACCAATCAACCCTTTCTGTTGATTTTAAGAATATGTGTGCAGTGCGTGCCCCCAGGGGATGGGAACTTTCTCCACAGTGACACAAGTACAGGTTCACAGTATGTTTGTGTTAATGCGGTAAATATTAGTTGATCAGTTAAAACCATGGAAACTTATGAACTCACAACTATATCAACACTGTAATATTTGTATCACTTTAGCTTGACTGATTCAGTAAGCACTTCAAAAGCAAAGAAGAAAAAGCAAAGAATAAAGCAACTTCAGCATCACATATAAAGGCATGGGATGTATAGGGGAAACTCTGTCCCAAGTAACAGAGTGTGGGCTTCTTTGTAAGAGAAACAACAGGCAAAAATAACTTTATCTCTTCTGTGTTCAGATATCAGGAAGGATTTGAAGCCAAAGATCTGTAGGGTAACACAAAATCTGTATAGGAATGACATTCTTTTGCTGTTGTGATACGGATTATGCAGAGAAACTCTGTGTGTCATCTAATGCATCTTGAATATTGAGCTTTAATGACAAGACGACAGTGATCTGTAAGTCTTCTCTAAACCCTGCCTCTTGGTTCTTGTTATTCAGACTCTGATGATGGCTGTTCACTGACATATCCTCAGGCTAAATAACATCACTTTTCTTTAGAAGACCTCCATAGTATTTTCATATATATCTCGTTAGTGACAGAATACTTTGGGCTGTCGGAGTTAATGCTCCAATTAGTGTCTTAATCCTGAATGAGACTTTTTTTTTTAATCTGTTCATTGTTGTTCTTTTTTATCCCATAGTTTAAACAAACAAATACACAGTTTTCACTTTCAGCTAGATAGCTTTTATTCTGGAGCTTTTAGAGCACTTACAAAGTCTGCATAATTTCTAGCTGGTATCAATATATTTAACATTGAAACAATCTTCATGGAGTTTCTCTAGTTTAGTGTTTGCACCTTGGAAATATAGACTTTTTACAGGAATATTGTCACAACAAATATTATCTTTGGCAAACTGTTTAAAACTTTACTTCCTTTTCAATGTTATTTCAGAAAAAACCTTTTTACAATTTCCCTTTAACATCAGGATATTTCAATGAGATGGAATGCTTTTACTACATCCTGCAATTTGCATTTTTTTTAATGTAGCTGAAGTTGAAGACCCGGAAGAAAATGTATTTCAGCAGCACTTTTTAACCTTGTCTTCACAGCTAGTTTCCATTAGAATTAGTTAAATCAGGAAAAAAATCAACCAACTATACACATAAGTTACCCCTTCCAAACATACAGATGTGTGAAATATAGTAGCCAGAGAGTTACCAAAGTCAAAGTACTGTTTGAAAATAAACAACATTCATGTGAACCACTTGGTTACTGTTTACTTTATTTTTTTACATATATATAAAATTATATACATTCATATATACACACACACAATTTTTCCTGGGCGAGGGATTTCCCTCCGCCGTGTAGGTGAAATAAACAGTATTCTCTGGTATTACATACACATCTTGCAGTTCTGGGGTAATACAAGGATCTCTGGAGAAAGGTGAAAAAGGTGAGAATAGAGTAGCTATCAAAATATATCTCAAAATAAATATGCTGGTGGGTTTTTTTAGTGTGTCCTTAAAACACAAACAAAGAGTTTATTAAGGAAAATGGGGTAACTTAATCTTAAATTTAAATCTTAAATCTAATCTTAAAACTGATTTATTATGAAGCCAAATTCTACAAAGTGGATAATTTGAGTTATGAATTTTAGTGTCATTTTAACTGGATTAATAATAAACCTTTGATTAGACTGTCAAGATACTAACTAGACTAACAAAACATCATTGGCTTTGCATATAACCAGATATGCAGATATCTGTCCAGATAACCCACACAATTTGCAGTGCAAGAACTGTAACTTGGATGCAAGAAAACGGTAAGAGCATGTTAGCACGTTCTGTGTATTATTCAGTGTTCAAGTCTAAAAGATACATTTCCTATTTTCATGAGTTATGGATTTTCTTCTTTACATATTTTATAACTCAACAGGAACCAGTGCAACAGTATATTATACATACTCCAAGAAACCAAAAAAAGTTGTTCAGGAAAGTACACTGATGTGTCTTCTTATGTGTTGCCTACAATACTGATTATATTTAGGTTTCATTTTTCAGTGCTATCGTAAAGTGCATGTGGTTTTTATGTTTTTTAAATATAAGATTTTAAACATCAAAATAGAAAAGGAGAGTCAACCTTTTTAGATATAAAGCATCTCTGTTCATTTGTTCCTAGCACTAAAAATTCTTCATGCCAAAGTACTGACTTTTTTTTCTTCAAAAAATGTTTCCAACAGTTCTATTTACAAAAATCCTATATTTTGTAACTTGTTTTAGTAACAATTTTGATGGTGTTTTCAATAACACTTTCAAAAGAGAAAAAATATTATTATTTAAAGACTTCCCCAGAGCTGCACTAATATAATTTCCAAAATATGATTTGTTGTTAACTTCAGTAACCATCATCTGTGTAATTTTTACCACCCTATCAACATTAATTATGGATTGGGATTATATCCTGCCTTTGACAGGCTGTAGAAAACATTAATTATCTCAAAAGAAATTTTACTGTGTTCTAATGTTGTTCATGGAGTAGAAAGTTAGAAAACTGGTCAGAACCATAGTCAGAGTGATGCTGCACTGCATTATTAATCACTGAATGTCTATTTAACATTTTAAAGTCTTTTTTAAATGGAGGGTGTTATATTTATGCTTTTCTAGCTGCAGTACTTTTCCTGTCTTGGCCTATGATAGTCTAAAGGGGCAGAATAATTGCTGTCCATTTTTGGGTCATGCTTCAACTGAAACAAAAATGGGAATAGAGACGGTTGCTCGAGGAAGAAGTTTTCAAAGTAGAAATTTTAATTAACATTGTAATGTCATAATAAACTATCAAAAGAGTAGGTTCTTCAAAAATCCATTGATGAAAAGTCTCGTCACCTTAATCTGTCATAAGTGCTCACAAAAATAGGGTGACATTAAATTAAATATAACTGGTAATCACCTCTTACCTTAAGTTAAATTAATTTAACATAATTGAATTTAGGATTAAAGGCTTTAGAAACCCTCAAATTTTTCAATTAAAATTCAGAAGGTTCAGAAAATTCTGGTAGCTGTTATAACTTTCAAAGTGAATTGTATTTTTCTGTACTTTTTGCTATGGACAATAAACATTAAGCTATTTTAATCTCTTATTAAAATTGTAACAATCACACTTTTCAGACAGACTCCCAATACCATAATATCAGAAAATGTTTCAGAGACTATTAGTTGAAATGTTTCAGAGACTATTAGTTGGGTAGGGCATGCCTAATCTGAATCCAGGAAATCTGGATAATCCAGGTTGAAGTTCTGCTTACTCTGCCAAAAAAAAATAGTCCTTGATGATTCAACTCAAGGACTGAAGGAGACTGATCAAATCCTACCTCAAAGCCACCTCATCAGTCCAATGTCCTGTTTGAGACAACAGCTGGTGCCAGACATTGGGAAGGAGAAACCCTATAATAATCAGTAGTGAAATAAATTCTTCAGGTAGGATGCCATCCAGAGGGACCTGGACAAGCTTGAGGAATGGGTCGATATGAACCTCATGAGGTTCAAGAAGGCCAAGTGCAGGGTCCTGCACCTGGGTTGGGGCAACCCCCACTTACCAGTACAGGCTGGGGGAAGAAGAGATTGAGAGCAGCCCTGCCAAGAAGGACTTGGGGGACCTGGTGGATGAAAAGCTGGACATGAGCCGGCAATGTGCGCTCACAGCCCACAAGGCCAACTGCATCCTGGGCTGCACCCAAAGCAGTGTGGCCAGTAGGTCAAGGCAGGGTGATTCTGCCCCTCCGCTCTGCTCTGCTGATACCCCACCTGGAGTCCTGCATCCAGCTCTGGAGCCCTCAGCAAAGGAAAGACATGGAGTTGTTGGAGAGGGTCCAGAGGAGGCCCACCAAAATTATCAGAGGGATCATGGAACACATCTCCTCTGAAGAAAGGCTGAGAGAGTTGGGATTGTTCAGCCTGGAGGAGAGAAGGCTCCAGGGACACCTGATTGCAGCCTGCCAAGACTTAAAGGGGCTTATATAAGAAAGATGGGGACAGACATTTTAGCAGGACCTGTTGCAAAACAACAAAGGGTAATAGTTTTAAACTAAAAGAGGGTAGATTTAGACTAGATAAAAGGAAGAAATTTTTCACGATGAGGGTGGTGAAAGACTGGCCCAGGTTGCCCTGAGAGGTGGTAGATGCTCCATCCCTGGAAACATTCCAAGTCAGGTTGGACGGGGCTCTGAGCAACCTGCTCTAGTTGAAGCTGTCCCTGCTGATTGCACAGAGTTGGACTAGATGGCCTTGCAAGGTCCCTTCCAGCCCAAAGATTCTGTGATTCTATTAACCTGCTTCACGGGTATTCTTCAGAGACAGATCTTCACACTCTATCAATTTCTTGATGTAGAGGGCAATGCCTTTGCCCCTCCTTCCTCAACTGTTCCTTCTGAACAGCCTGTAGCCATCGATAGCTGCACTCCAATCATGGGATTTGTCCCACCAAGTTTCAGTAATGACAACCAGGTCATAGCTTTCTAGCAGCATGGTTACTTCCAACTCCTCCTGCTTGTTGTCCATGCTGTGTACATTGGTGTAGAGACACTTCAGCTGGGCTGTTGGTTATGTCACCCTCTTAGAGGAACAACTCTTAATTCCTTTGAGATCTTTCATTGGTGCAACAGGCTGAGGGGCCTCACTAGTGCCCCAACCCTCTAACCTTGGTGTATCATCCCACAGTTTGACATGGGTAAGCCTGATATTATCCCACTCCCCCTTCAAGTCTAGTTTAAAGCCCTGTCAATAAGCTCTGTTAGCTTGCGAGCAAAGGTCATCTCCCCCTTTGAGAAAGGTGAATCCCATCTGATGCCAGCAAGCCAGATGCTGTGTGGGCCATCCCATTATCAAGGAACTCAAAACTGTGGTGGTGACACCAGTCATGGAGACATGTATTAATAGACTGGGCCCATCTGTTTCTTCCTTTGTCACTCCCCACAACTGGAAGGAGAGAGACAAAAATAACCTATGCACCATACTCCCTTACCAACCATCCCAAGGCCCTCAAGTCTCTTTTGATTGCCCTTGGACTATGAGTTGCAGCATCACGTCCACCCACATGGGAGAGCAGTAATGGGTAATAGTTTGAGGGCTGCACTAGGCTAGGAAGTTTTCTAGCGATGTCCTTAACCTGGGCCCCAGGAAGGCAGCAGGCTTCCCTGAGAGGAGTTTGTCCAGCATATGGGACATTCTCTTCCACTCAGAAGTGAGTCACCTACAGCTATAACCCATCTTTTCTTCCTCATGGGGGTGGTCGTGATGCGGGGGGTAGGCCTTTCTGACCTTGGCAGCACCTTGGGTGTATCAGAACTGTCATACACATCCTCCATGGACTGGTCTTCCACATACAGAGCTTCATACCTGTTGTACAGAGGCACCTGGGGAGGTGAGGTGGGCAAGGAGGGGGCTCACCTGTGGCCCTGAGCATGGACCTGCCTCCATTCGCTCCTTTCCTTTAAGCTACTGCCTTCAGCCTGGCAGGGGAAGGATACAGGATCCCCTTGACCTTGTGTTTTTTTCTGGTGGCTGTACCTGTTTCCAACCCAGGGAAGACAGATCATGGTTCCACAAGTCCATCTCTTTCTCAGACTCCCTGATGCTCCTCCTTTCTACCTCCTCTTGTAGCTCTGCCACCAGGCTGAGCAGATCATCCACCTGGTCACATGTCACAGCTGTTCTCACTACTGCCATCCATTACCACTGAGAGGCTCTGGCACTCTGGCCTGGATCGCTCACAGTGATATGGCCCACCTGGATTTCACAGTGGTAAGGCTAGCCTTGAGATTGAAGGCTAAATTCTTCAGGTCTATAAACATCAAAAACTACTTAACTGAACAGCCATGAACTTTACAGTTATTTTTGTGATGTTGTTCATCAAAGCCTGATATGATGCATTTTGGATTGTCCATCTGAAAGAAATGTGTCAACAAAATAACATCAATCTCTTTTCTATTGCTTTGGAGTCCCAAAAGTACAGCATTTTAGAAATTTACAGATTTTAATAGTTATTTTGAGAAATTTGAAATATTATTACTCAGTCTAACAGACAGAAAACTAAGGCACTGTGGGTAAAGATGCATGAAGACCTCACTTCTGCTTCACAAGTTTCCTTGGATTAGTTGTACTGCTTTAACTGCCTGTTTTTCTGTTCTTACCTTATGTCAAATGCTACCTAATTTGTCATGCAATAAAAAAAAAATTATGGTATATTGCAGAATTTTGCATTTACAGTTATCATATATGAGCTGATGGATGGTATCTTGCTATGATGCTATGGTTTATGATCAAATTGTGATAAATAAATCAATTTTCCATCTGAGCCTTGACTTGCCTTGACTTGACAAATGCATCTGTAGCAGAACAACAATGTACTGTTAGCCTCCCCAATCCCAACAGTGTCTAAGCCACCGAGGCGAAGGGCTACGGAGCGAAGGATCGCGCCGGGGGAGCCTTCCCGAGGCGGCCAAACCGCGAAGGCGGCAGCACAGGGAGCGAGAGCGTGCCCCAGCTTCCCCCCCCGACCCCCGGCCGGCGGAGCGGGCTCCTAACGAGCGGCAGCTCTGACTCAGCGTGGGCGGGGCCCAGGGCGCCGGCGGCCAAAACCCTTCGCCTACAAGAGCCGCCCTCGGGAGCGCGAGCGACCCGGAGCGCGGCGAACAGGGCGGGGCACGTCAGGAGGGCGTGACGCGTCAGTCTGCGCGGGCAGGGCGTGCAGGGGAGGCGTGCGGGCGGGGTACAGTACAAGTGGCTATCGTCCTCCTAGAGGAGGCGCAGCCATGGTCGCCACTCGGCTGAAAACCGGGGCCAGAAAGACTGTGGCGACACAGACGGAGCTCCTGCTCAGGCACGCGGCTGTCCAAGTATCCGGCTGCAGAGAGTGCCTGAGCCTGTCGGTTGTCCCAGAGACCGATGGGGACGCTACCTGCGTGCGGTGCGACCAGGTCAGCGACCTGTTCAGCCTGGTGGCAGAGCTGAAAGAGGAAGTGGAGAGGCTGAGGAGCATTAGGGAGTGTGAGAGGGAGATAGATTGGTGGAGCCACTCCCTGGCGGCCCTGAGGCAGGGGCAGCTGGTGGAGCCTCCACAAGCAGCAGGAGATCCCCTGTCCTCTTGCTGCCAGGCAGAAGGAGAGGACCTAAGAGATGAGGGGAAATGGAAGCAGGTCCCTCCTCGGAGAGGTCGGCGAATTCCCTCCCGGCCTCCCTCACCGTCCCAGCTGCCCTTACACAACAGGTATGGGGCTCTGGAACATGAGGGACAGGAACATGAGGACCCTGACGAAGGTCCGTCCGAGGGGGTGCCTAGGGTGAGTCAACGAGCCCCATGCATCAAGACGTCCTTAGTTAAGAAAAAGAGGAGGGTGATTGTTGTAGGTGACTCCCTCCTAAGGGGTACAGAGGGCCCAATATGTCGACCAGACCCAACTCACAGGGAAGTCTGCTGCCTCCCTGGGGCCTGGGTGAGAGACATCACCAGAAAACTCCCTGGTCTGGTTCGGCCCACTGATTACTACCTGCTGTTGGTCATGCAGGTTGGCAACGATGAGGTTGCGCTAAGAAGCCCGAAGGCAGTCAAAAAGGACTTCAGAGCACTGGGGCAACTGGTCAATGGAGCGGGAGCACAGGTAGTGTTTTCGTCAATCCCTTCAGTGACGGGGAAGAACGCTGAAAGGAACAGGAAAGCACACCTGATCAACACATGGCTCAGGGGCTGGTGCCGTCATCAGAATTTTGGGTTTTTTGACCACGGGGCGGTTTACACGGCACCAGGTCTCCTCGCAAATGATGGAGTGCAACTGATGCCGAGGGGAAAAAGGATTCTTGCTCATGAGCTGGCAGGCCTCATTGAGAGGGCTTTAAACTAGAATTGGAGGGGGGAGGGGCTAAAACCGGGCTCACTAGAGTTGAACCTAGGGGTAGGTTCAACGTGCCAGAGTTGAAATCTATAGCCCGGCTCAGGTGCATCTACACCAATGCACGCAGCATGGGCACCAAACAGGAGGAGCTGGAAGCCATTGTGCAGCGCGACAGCTATGACGTAGTTGCCATCACAGAAACATGGTGGGATGCTTCTCATGACTGGAGTGCTGCAATGGATGGCTATAAGCTCTTCCGAAGGGATAGAATGGGAAGGAGAGGCGGTGGGGTGGCTCTGTATGTTAGGGAGTGTTTCGATTGCATAGAAATCGAAGATTGTGAAGACCAAGTAGAGTGCTTGTGGGTAAGGATGAGGGGGAAGGCCAATGAGGCAGACATCCTGCTGGGAGTCTGTTACAGGCCACCCAACCAGGATGAAGAGACGGATGAGACATTCTATAAGCGACTGGCGGAGGTCTCGCATTCGCTGGCCCTTGTTCTTGTGGGGGACTTCAACCTACCGGACATCTGCTGGAAGTATAACACGGCAGAGAGGAAACAGTCTAGGAGGTTCCTGGAGTGTGTGGAGGATAACTTCCTGATGCAGCTGGTGAGTGAGCCCACCAGGAGAGGTGCCTTGCTGGACCTGCTGTTTACAAACAGAGAAGGACTGGTGAGAGATGTGGTGGTCGGAGGCCGTCTTGGGCTTAGCGACCACGACATGATAGAATTCTCAGTTGTGAGTGAAGTAAGGAGAGGACTCAGCAAAACTGCTATCATGGACTTCCGGAGGGCAGACTTTGGCCTGTTCAGGTCACTGGTTGAGAGAGTCCCTTGGGAGACAGTCCTGAAGGACAAAGGGGTCCAGGAAGGCTGGACAGTCTTCAAGAAGGAAATCTTAAAGGCACAGGAGCAGGCGGTCCCCATGTGCCGTAAGAAGAGCTGGAGGGGAAGGCGACCGGCCTGGCTGAACAGGGAGATTTTGCTGAGACTCAGGGAAAAGAGGAGAGTTTATCACCTCTGGAAGAAGGGGAAGGCAACTCATGAAGAGTACAAGGATCTCGTTAGGTCAAGCAGGGACAAAATTAGAAAGGCAAAAGCCCAGCTAGAGCTCAGTCTGGCCACAGTCGTAAAGGATAATAAAAAATGTTTTTACAAATATATTAACAACAAAAAGAGAGGCAAGGAGAATCTCCATCCCCTACTGGATATGGCGGGGAACATTGTCTCCAAGGACGAGGACAAGGCTGAGGTACTTAATGCTTTCTTCGCCTCAGTCTTTAATAGCCACTCCAGGTATCCACAGGGTATTCAGCCCCCTGAGCTGGAAGACGGGGATGGAGAGCACAATGTACTCCTCATAATCCAGGAGGAAGCAGTCAAGGACATGCTAAGCCACCTGGACACCCACAAGTCTATGGGGCCTGATGGGATCCACCCGAGAGTACTGAGAGAGCTGGCGGAGGAGCTTGCCAAGCCACTCTCCATTGTTTATCAGCAGTCCTGGTTAACAGGGGAGGTCCCAGAAGACTGGAGGCTTGCCAATGTGACGCCCATCTACAAGAAAGGCCGGAAGGAGGATCCTGGGAACTACAGGCCTGTCAGCCTGACCTCTGTTCCAGGAAAGATTATGGAGCGGTTGGTTTTGAGAGTGCTCACAGGGCATCTGCAGAACAGCCAAAGGATCAGGCCCAGCCAGCATGGGTTCATGAAAGGCAGGTCCTGCTTGACCAACCTGATCTCCTTCTATGACCAGGTGACCCGCCTAGTGGATGAGGGAAAGGCAGTGGACGTTGTCTACCTGGACTTTAATAAAGCCTTTGACAGCGTCTCCCACAGTTTTGACTTTTGGAACACTAGAGTGAAATAAATACATAACAGTACAAAATAGCAGAAATTTAAGGTTGAAAGAGATATGTTATTTTGCCTTTGAAATATTTACTTTGTCATTCTTTGAATAATTTAGGTTTGCAGTGGACTTAAAATTAAAATGTTACTTCTTTCCAAAACCTAGTGTCATCTCAATATATTTGCATAGTTTCCATTAGCATTAACAGGAGTTACATGTACATACTGACAGAACAACAGAACTCTAAGGATGTAGTAGCAATCCCAAACTATATCAATCCTTAATGTCTCTTTTGCCAGGATAGCAGCACTACTCACTCAGCATGATTTTATGGATCATATGGTGCTCTGTTTTCTCCAGCATTCACTTCTGATCTTAGCATTTTGTTAGGATCAAGCTAAGGATGTAGGCATTGTTTTTTTTATTGCAGTAAGCTTTAAGAGTCTCAAAATGTCAACACTAATTCAACTAATTTTAAAATAGAGATATATTTTCTATTTTTGCTCACTCAAAAATTGCTTAAGAATTTACAAATTTTTATAGATGTTATTAGTTTTCCTTAAGTTTTCCAAAAGTAGTGGAAAAACTTGGGTGCTTTGCTAAATTGGGAAAATCCTTTTTGTGCTGAGGATTTCTTGATAATAATGAGCTCAATCCTAGCTCTTTAGAAATAGATATTAAATGCTGATTAAGTTTGGGGACTGCCTGGGCAGGAATTCCCACGGGGCTCTGAAGCATTATGGTTTTGTAACAACGGACCCAAAAGAACAACTATGAGAAATTTAAGCTATGAATTATTTCCAGATCTCAAGAAAGGAAAAAAACCCACTTTCTTAACTTTCATACATAGTTTACCATCAATAAAAAATATATTCTATGAGATGAAGTGTACCTTTTTTTTTTTCCTTGAAAAAATAACTATACCATTGAACAGTGATATAAGTAGACAGGAAAGAACAGAAATAGAGTTAAAACACTTTAAGCACATAAGCATAAAATACTGCAAAGTGAAATGTGACATATGATTCTTACATCTGCAAGAAGTCATCCTGCTCTTTCTTGGATTCTGCACCTAGGATGGAATAACACCGGGTATAAACTGGGAGAGGAGTGGCTGGAGAGCAGCCCTGCAGAAAGGGATCTGGGGGTGCTGGTCGACAGCAGGCTCGATAAGAGTCAGCAGTGTGCCCTGGCAGCCAAGAGGGCAAACTGCAGCCTGGGGTGCATCAAACACAGCGTAACCAGCCGGTCAAAAGAGGTGATTATTCTGCTGTATTCAGCGTTGGTGAGGCCTCACCTTGAGTACCATGTGCAGTTCTGGGCCCCACAATTTAAGAAAGATGTGAAGGTCCTTGAATGCAGCCGGAGGAGGGCAGCAAAGCTGGTGAAAAGGCTGGAAGAAATGTCCTGTGAGGAGCAGCTAAGGACTTTGGGTTTGTCTAGGTTGGAGAAAAGGAGGCTGAGGAGTGACCTCGTTGCTCTCTGCAGCTTCCTGAGGAGGGGAAATGAAGAGGGAGGTTCTGATCTCTTCTCCCTGGGATCCAGTGACAGGACATATGGGAATGATTCAAAGCTGCATCAGGGGAGGTTTAGACTGGACATCCGGAAACATTTCTTTACCGGGGTAAAGGTGGTCAGACACCAGGTGGTCAGACACTGGAACAGGTTTCCTAGAGAGCTGGTGGATGCCCCAAGCATGTCAGTGTTTGAGAGGTATTTGGACTATCCCCTCAATAACATGATTTAACTTTTGGTCAGCCCTGAATTGGTCAACCAGTAGATGATCGTTGTAGGTCCCTTCCAACTGAATTATTCTATTCTATTCTATTCTATTCTATTCTATTCTATTCTATTCTATTCTATTCTATTCTATTCTATTCTATTCTATTCTATTCTATTCTATTCTATTATCACCAAATTCATCTCAGTTTTGGCCTTAATTTCCCAATTTAAAATCCTGTAACTGTGCGAAGCATTCCTACTTTTTTCTCTGATTTACTTCAAACATGTTTTAGCCTTAGTCTGTGCCTGCTTTTTCTCAGTTCTCTTTTTTTTCTAATACCTTTCACACTTCACTTCTATTTGAAAAAACACTGTTCAGTGTGCCATTTTCTCTGTTCTAAGGTGAGACATGTGCCAAAAAAAACTCAAGCAAAAGGCTGCTTGTCTTTGTTTAAGTTACCCAGTTAAAGGTAATCTTTACAGTTCCCAAAGCACTGCATAGAATAAAAAAAACATTATACTGAACTAACTTTTTGAAATTTACAGACTCTTCGGTGGTTCCATGTGAGAAAATCTTCCAGCTGAAATCTTGGACAACTTGTGCAGAAATCTAAAGAATAGAGGATATCTTTCAGTCACTGTTAAACAAAAGGATCTTTCATAAACTGATAGGTAAAACCCAGTGTTCTACGTAGAATTTTTAGAAGAGAATCAAGTGAAAAAATTTGAAAAATCCTTTAAATATTAATATAGAAATATATTTACAAACTTTAAAATATTATTTTTAGATAAAATATAAGAAAAATATATTTTTCTTAATATTTGTTATCTGTCACTCTGCAAAATATTGGTATATACTGATTACATTTTTTAGGTAACTGAGGTTCTAAGTCATTCATTATTAATGTATCACTTCCTCTTTAGTAGTGCACTTTTATCTAATATGAGCCCCTCCTTTGTTTTCAAACAGACAGTTTTGCTACCTGATTTTTATTCTAATGTACTGCAGAATGTTAAGTTATTGTGACCATCTCATCTATACAGGGCTAATCATATAACCAGAGAAGATCAGGAGGTCTAGTTGGTTTGGGCTTTTCAGTCTAGGCTTCATTTTCTGTTTTGATGACTTTGGATGACAGGGATCTCTACCCATGTAAACTGCTAGTGCAGACATACCAAGCAGCTATCTGTATAAGTAGAACTGCTTGGAAGTAGTATAACCTTGATTTGTAGATTCATACCAAGACAGATCTTGTGCGCATTAGGTATGAGGTACAGAACAGCACTGGAGCATCTTGCTTGGAGCTTAAGTAGACTTTGAGTCCCTCAGTTCAGTAGCCAGATATAAAAAATCTCCTGTAACTAACTTAGCACTCAAGATACCACTAGTGCCAAAATTTCCTCAGGTCCCCAAACTTCTGCTACTGCATGCACCCCAAAGCACCATTTTCTTAACATGGTTGATCATACAATCCTAAAACATAACCCACATCCAGCCTAAAACTGTTTAGGATCTATATACAAGGTTTAATACCACCTTTATCCTCTGCACAGCTCAAAATATAAGGTCTGGCAAAAGCACACTTAACAGAGGGACAGTGCAGAGTTCAGCTCAAAGTAGTGGTGTGATGGCTTCACTTAGACAACCCTATCACCTGAGAGCGTGGATGCTCTTCTGAGCTGTGGTTTCTACCCTCTTCTGGCTCCCAGGGCACTAAAGCAGCTTGGAACTGAGTCTTCCATTTCCTGGACACGTGCTCTGATAAAGAGGTTTCTGAGGGAAAGGAGAAGGAGAAGGAGAAGGAGAAGGGAAAGAAGGAAAAGGAGAAGGGGAAGGGAAAGAAGGGAAAGGGAAAGGGAAAGAAGGGAAAGGGAAAGGGAAAAGGGAAAAGGGAAAGGAAACTTATACATAAGTAAAACAAGACTCAATCTTAGCATTGCTTTGCAACATATCAGGGAGTTGTTCTTATACATAAATGTAGTCACAGCTATCAAGTTGGGTCATTCTAAACTTCAGTGATTCAGCAGACATTGCTACAACTTTTAGGCACTAAGAATCATATTTCTGCTACACAGAAGAAAGAATTATCTACTTTTGCCAGAATGTTTAATCAACCTTTTTTGTCTGACCTAGAGAATTCCCCCTCTTGAAACACTGACCCTGTGTTACATTTGCTTTGGTCATTAAACAAATAAGAATTAGTGTGCTTGATCCCCTCACCAGTCACAGACTCCTGCAATGGAGGAAATGAGTACATGACCAGTGAGATACTTATATTCCCAATCCAATATCCTGCATGGAAAATATTAAATATGCTGTGTTTAGATCGATTTTATTTGTAATACAATATTTTTCTGGACTTTTGGGGTGAGGCTAGGTTGTTTGGGAGAGGATATCTTTTAAACTAGCCTGTAGAGCCTTCATTATTAACCAAGAGAGTATTCTGCTTGTAGTAGCTTTTTACTTTTTTTACTCTGGCTGGAGCCCATTATGTATTCTGTCTGCAATTCCTACCCATGAAACCTTTGATTGCCACCTAGGGATTTCCACCTCTGAGAGAACTAGAAACAGCTTTGATCACAGCTGTCAATGCACTAACATTGTTTTTTTCTCTGAGACCATAACTCTGATCTTATATTATAATTCATTTCTGGATTTAAGCCACGTGCTGATTCAATAAAGACTGTCAGTAGCTAATAGGCTGGCTCACAGGAACCAAAGGAGAAAACGGCATTGCCTTCTCTCACTCAGTAAGCATTCCCCTGTTTAAAATCAGCATAGACAGAAAACAGGTAGGATGGTGGGGATACCAACATTTAGACATAAAGATAGGCATAATCCCTGTTAGAAAAGTGACTTTATAGAACTAAGCATAGTAAAGCTTACAGAGATGTGAAAATGACTTTATGTGACTGAGGCAGATATTTGCCCTTTCCTCAGATTCTAAATTATATATCAAATTTGCTTCCGATTTCTGTAAAAATCCAGTGCAATTTTTCCCCATCAGAAGAGCACTCACCCACAGCTAATAATATGCATTTTATTTATGACAAGAGTGACTAGCAAAATAAAGCACACCTCAGTGCAGGAGGCAATGTGTAAAAGACAATATTAGCTCCCAAAAATGAATAGAAATAGATGAAGCAGGCAATTGAGAAAAATATATGGGTAATGCAAAGGATACACACATAGTAGTTGTTTTTTGTTGCTTCTCCTCTTTTGGTTATTTGTATGTCTTCAGTGGGGCTATATTAGAAAGGTATAAAGAGCTTTGAAATAAAAGTAGAAAGAGAGGACTTGATAACCCAGACGTGATGAGGAAAGAAGCCTGAAGCAGTGGAGAAAAGCAGCAGAGAGAAAATAAAGTAAAATTTGCAGAAAGCTTTCTGAAGGTATTTATTTCAGTAAGGTTTTGCTCTCTGGCTAAGGATAGCTTTGTAAAATTGGTCAAAAAGTTTCAACGTTTTGTTTTCTCTTTCTGCTCTAGAAATCTCGATATATGAGTTAAGGAAAAAGCAGTCTCTGCAAAGCTGGAAACAAGGCCTCAATCCTGGAAAGAGTATTGGTCATGGAGCATGCTCCGAAAGCACAGTGCTGTGGTGGGAGGAGTGGAGAAGACTGCTGAGGCACAGTGCTGGCAGGTAGTACCCAGCAGTGGCTCATGCATTTGTGTTGACCAATCTTTGTCACTCAACATGAACCTAGGAACACATGATTCATGGTGTGAAAACAGTTTGTTGTCTCTTGCATCTGTTGAATTCATGATTTGCTATCAATAATGACAAAACTTACACCTCTAAAATAGTATTTTAAAATTAGGTACAACTGCAAATGCCAGATTCTGCACCCGGGGTGGAATAACGCTGGAATAACACAAGTATAAACTAGGAGAGGAGTGGCTGGAGAGCAGCCCTGCAGAAAGGGGTCTGGGGGTGCTGGTCAACAACAGGCTCGATAAGAGTCAGCAGTGTGCCCTGGCAGCCAAGAGGGCAAACTGCAGCCTGGGGTGCATCAAACACAGCGTAACCAGCTGGTCAAAAGAGGTGATTATTCTGCTGTATTCAGCGTTGGTGAGGCCTCACCTTGAGTACCATGTGCAGTTCTGGGCCCCACAATTTAAGAAAGATGTGAAGGTCCTTGAATGCAGCCGGAGGAGGGCAGCAAAGATGGTGAAAAAGCTGGAAGAAATGTCCTGTGAGGAGTAGCTAAGGACTTTGGGTTTGTCTAGGTTGGAGAAAAGGAGGCTGAGGAGTGACCTCGTTGCTCTCTGCAGCTTCCTCAGGACGGGAATTGGAGAGGGAGGTTCTCATCTCTCCTGCCTGGTATCCAGTGACAGGCCACTATCACCGGCTGGATGGCCAAGCCCAGAGAGTTGTGGTGAATGCTGTTAAATCCAGTTGGTGGCCGGTCACAAGCGGTGTTCCCCAGGGCTCGGTTCTGAGGCCGGCCTTGTTCAATATCTTTATTGATGACCTGGATGAGGGGATCGAGTGCTCCCTCAGTAAGTTTGCACATGACACCAAGTTGGGTGGGAGTGTTGATCTGTTGGAGGGTAGGAGGGCTCTGCAGAGGGATCTGGACAGGCTGGAACGATGGGCTGAGGTCAACTGTATGAGGTTTAATAAGGCCAAGTGCCGGGTCCTGCACTTCGATCACAACAACCCCATGCAACACTACAGGCTTGGGGAGGAGTGGCTGGAGAGCTGCCCGGCAGAAAGGGACCTGGGGGTGCTGGTTGGCAGCCGGCTGAATATGAGCCAGCAGCGTGCCCAGGTGGCCAAGAAGGCCAACAGCATCCTGACCTGTATCAGGAATAGTGTGGCCAGCAGGAGTAGGGAAGTGATTGTGCCCCTGTACTTGGTACTGATGAGGCCGCACCTCGAATCCTGTGTTCAGTTTTGGGCCCCTCACTACAAGAAGGACATTGAGGTGCTTCAGCGTGTCCAAAGAAGGGCAACGAAGCTGGTGAAGGGTCTGGAGAACAAGTCTTATGAGGAGCGGCTGAGGGAACTGGAGGTGTTCAATCTGGAGAAGAGGAGGCTGAGGGGACACCTTATCGCTCTCTACAACTACCTGAAACAGGGTTGTGGTGAGGTGGGTGTTGGTCTCTTCTCCTAAGTAACTAGTAACAGAATGAGAGTTCAAGTTGCACCGGGGGGGGTTAGACTGGATATTGGGAAAAAATTCTTTACTGAGAGAGTGGTCAGGCATTGGAAAAGGCTGCCCAGGGAGGTGGTGGAGTCACCATCTCTGGAAGCATTCAAAAAACGTGTAGATGTGGCTCTTCAGGGCATGGTTTAGTGGGCATGGTGTTGTTGGGTTAACGGTTGGACTTGATGATCTTAAAGGTCTTTTCCAACCTTAACGATTCTGTGATTCTGTGATATATGGGAATGGTTCAAAGCTGCATCAGGTGAGGTTTAGATTGGATGTTAGGAAACATTTCTTTACCAAGGGGGTGGTGAAACAGTGGAACAGGCTGCCTAGGGAGTTGGTTGATGCCCCAAGCCTGTCAGTGCTTGAGAGGTATTTGGACCATGCCCTTAACAACATGGTTTAATTTTTGGTCAGCTCTGAATTGGTCGGGTAAGTTGGACTAGATGATGGTTGTAGGTCCCTCCCAACTGAAATACTCTATTCTAACTCCAGACTGCGTAGCCCAAAAATTTGTTATACTTTAAATGAGTATTTCTCTCATCTCTGTTGAAAACGTGAGCAGACAATGTTGCTAGTTGTTTTTCTGAGTACCATATTGTTTTGCTTTTTCTCTGCCTTGAAACTGAGCACCGCTGAATAAAATTCAGAGTAAACTTAATATTGCTTTTGATTAATGTTGGCTCCAAATTGTTTCTGGTGACTCTGCTTGCTTTCTTAATTTATCTCTGCATAATGAGAAGCAGATCTTTTTGATCAAGTAACTGCTGATAGCTACTATACTGTTCCCCTGTGGATTTCTTTTATGAATATTGCTATTCTGTTCGGGGGGGGGGAATCATAATTATTTCATGGTACTGTTATAAATGATTTAGTCCCAAACAGGATTTCAATTCAAATTTACAATTTATTAAGCGAATAGAGGCAAGCAAACAGCGCTGGGTGCGCCGGGAGTCTCTGCTCCACCAAGACGCACGCGCTTCAGTTCCTGTTCCTGGTTTATATCCTGTCCGTTAATACATATTCATGAATAGGCGTGTCTTCTTCGGCGCATGCCCTCTTCTCCTTCTAGAATCTTCTCGACTCTTCCTCAGTGTGATCCTGTTCGCTAATACATATTCATGAATAGGCGTGTCTTCTAATACATATTCATGAATAGGCGTGTCTTCTAATACATATTAATGAACAGGCGTGTCTTCTTCAGCGCATGCCCTCTTCTCCTGCTAGAGTCTTCTCGAATCTTCCTTGGCGTGCCCCCAGGATGACCCCAAACCTTATGCATGCACTTTCTTTACACAATACTATGCAGTCAGTGGTCAAACTGGTTTGAGCTGATCTACCAGCAAAGTAGTTTAACTTTCTCCTGTAAAATACCCCTTTTTATGGTGCAGGAGAAATCCATGAAAGTACAGAAGATTACACTTCATCACACGAATCAGATAAACATATTTCACAGTACCTACATGACTCTCATTATGCTGGATATCAAAAGGAGAATAATGAAAATATTTAGTGTCTTACACAAAGTTCTGAAGGCATCTCACCAACAGTAATCAGTAGGTCATAACAATGTCATAGGTAGAAAACTGAGTGTAAGGAATTTGCAGAAGATTTTATTTATTTATTTTATTTATTCTTACGCTCTTGACCCACAAGCCCTGAAATACACAGCATCTATTTTTCAGTCTCCTGCTCTGATCACTGGAAAAGTAGTAATCTTGTTCCCCTTTTTACTTTATTGATGTTCTTGTTTTAGGAAAGAATTGTTTTTTCTTAAAATACTGTCCTTGAAAGAAAAAAATATTTTCTTTAAAACCACATACCTTTTCTAATTGCTATGTATGTACGTAGGTATGCACTTCTGCAATCTCTGACTGTACCTGTCTTCGCTCTATCACCTGCCTTTCACTGCCAGCTTTTCAGAACACGGCTTCTAATGCTAGCACAGCACCTACAGAGTTGACCCTGGAATGCAGTTAAACGTTGTATATGCTCTTGCCAATTAAATCAATAATAATCAGAAAATTACACGAGGAAAAACTGAAGTTATTGAGGCAATAGCTACGGTGATAATAATTATCATTCTTTGGTTTTTAGAATTTAGCTTGGCATTCAGAGGAATTTGGTATCACAGAATAGTTGCGGCTGGAGGGGACTTCTGAAGGTCATCTGGTTCAATGCATCTGCTCAAGCAGAGCCACTTAGAGCCAGTTGCCCAGGACCATGTCCAAATGGCTTTTGAGTATCTCCAAGGATGGTAAATCCACTAAATGCTTATACCCACCTGGTTTCATCCCTGTTGTGCTCTAGAGGTCAACCATTCTCTTTCCTCCTTAGTGCTATCACCAGCACTGGCAAGTTGCAAAACGTGTGATTTAGAAAGAAAAAATAAAACAAAAAAGACAGGATGCATCCAGAATTTTGGTGGCTAGTAGGAGAAGAACAATCTCAGCATGGAGAATGGATCAGCTTTTTATTTTAAAACCTGCAGACACAGAAGTGATCCAAGAAAAAGGTTTTTACAGTATACTTTTCTCACTGTAAGTTGTTTTTCAAAAAAGGAAATTTGAAATGTAGGGGAATTAAAGTTGCCCTAAAGGGCAAAGAAAAGGGATTATATGCGAAGACTCTTTTTACTCCAGTTGATACTAAGAAAATAACATTTACCCTGAAACATTTATTTTTAAGCACTATTTGGTTGTAAAGCTACTGCTACACCAGCATAAAAATATATTCACAGTCTACTGTTAATGTTCTGTACTGTTAGAATTACAAACTAAGACACTTTCTAGAAAAACAACCAAAATACACTTACTAAAAGCTTTCCGAGCTTATTTATCCTGAGATTATTAATGACATCAATGATTTTTAGACTGGTGAACTAAGCAATCTTGATATAATTTTCTCTCCATAATCATTTGCAGTACACCTGTACAACATATATTTCATGCACTCTTTCATCCAAAAAGATAAGCATTGGTTAGGGATAAGTACTAATGAGCTATGCAAAAAACCTTACTTCCATTTTATCAGAACTGCATGGGGAAAGGTAAATGGGAACTATTTTCTGTTTTGTTTATAAGATTTTTACAAAAAATTAGTATTAGATATTTTACATTTCAAGCAGTTTCAGAGGATAAAAAAATTCAGGAAACATAAAAACATATCTATATCTTTTTTTTTTTAAATCTACACTAATCTTAGCTAAACACTATATTTTGATAGCCCAGTAAAATATATAGTAAGGTTTGTTTTTACTTTCATCAAGCAAGAGAATGACATGAAAAAATGTTTGTGGCAATGATGATAGGCAGCTAGAGTTGGAATGAGTTGGCGGAGAAAACCTGGCACAAGCTTTTGACAAATGCAGCTCATTTCCAAACCATTACTAGGAACTTCTGTTTAATGTTCATTACTTTCTAGAATAAAAAGGACATTTACTTTCTAGGGTAACAGTATATAAGTTTCTTTAAATCTCTCTCACTAAAATGGAACATTTGCATTACAATCACTTTTTCCTCCGAATGTCATTTGAAATCTTATTCCCTAATGATTCTTTTAAATATTGGCTTACTTTTCATCCTCTTATTAGAAATGAAGCATCCATGCCCACAGCCTACTACCTACTGCCAGAGATAAAAAAAGGGAAAAATGACACAACCTTCCTAGTGACATTAAACCCATTTCAGTTGGTTTTATTGTCTCTTCATTGTCTCCCAATAACTTTATCTGTTGTTCAAATTCACTTCCCATCATGAGAAGTGTGCTCCTGCAGACACAGTGCTCTTCTCACTGCTTTGAGACCTGGACTAGCTTAACAGTAGCATTTTTGGGATGATGCTGAAACAGTGTGAGTCTCCCAGTAGTTTGTCATTTTGCTTTCAGAAAAGTAAACAAATAAATCTGCTCCAATTTTTACTCTTCCTAGTTGGTTCTGAATTGCATATCGAATGCATATTTTGCCTAAGGAAAACCTATGTAACTGAAAAGGACCAGAACTGGATTGGCAAAAGGGACAGTCCAGCTGAAAGACCCTGTGGGTATGCAGAAAACATCTTTCAGGAGTTGGTTTCAGGGGTTAAAAATTATAATTTTCAGAGGTTGTACAGAAAAGTTATCTTTTATCAAACTATTTATGATAGTAACAAGATTCAGATAGCTGTGAACAAGAAGAATGCGTTGCATACAAATGTAATGCAATGCATAAGTCAGTAAACCTGACTCCTCCCATGCCTAGTACTGTTTACCTACATCAAAACTTACACAGAAATTTATTAATAGTGGGTTGAATCTTTGATCTAAAATATGGCACTAACACAGTTTTTTGACATTTTGAACATTAAGAATAGTCAAGAACTTTCCTCATAAATAATTCAAAACAGTTACTGTTCTGTCTTTATCAGAACACATAAACTACCTACTTACTGTAAGGGCAAAGCAAGAATTTTATTATCTTGATATCTAAAGACTCTGAGCTCATTATAAATGAGGTTGCTCTGATCTGGAAATTCTAGCTACAGATTAAGAAACCCAACTTTTTACAACCAAGCTTGAATATTTTGTCAGAGTTTCAAAATTTAAAATGGATACTGCTTCTGAATGTCAACCATTACATAAAACAGGTTAATGAGACTCATTTTAGTCTGCTGCAGTGAAGTAACATCCTCTTTTGACAACGATACATGAACGGATTAAACAGCCCAAAATTTCTGTGAAGTCCTGATAAAAACATATGATTAAGTAGAAAGAAAGAAAAATTTTATGGTACTGAAAATTGAAGCCTAATTAGTTAGCAAATCAGCCAGAGCTTGACACAAATAAATGAATTATGTTTTCCTTCCTAAAATAAGCTTTTCCCAGTTTTTAAGGTAACAAAACTCCTTTGAATATGAGGTATTCCAAAATGCACCTGGATGTCCTACCACCACTAAAACAAGGCTTGGTCACAACTTTCTTTTCAAAAGAATGGTTATACATTTAAATCAAAGTTATCTAACCACAGTTGTTTCATCCTCTGTTCCAGATTAATTACTATACAAACACATCAGGGGCCAGTCCTGTCCTACTCTTTCTCACTGAAACATGATAATAGCAGAAAAAAACTGTTTGGAGTAGTAGCCGCTAATATCAACTTTGTCACTTGATGTATAAGCACACAGGGAAATACTCCAAGGATTCAGTCAAGACAGTGACAACATAGTATACTAAAACAATACAGAAATCATGCGTGATAAAGAGTGTAAGAATAATAACCTGAGAATATTAAAACTTATTATATATACAATCTTTATGATTCAAAGTGAATTTTGAGTGGTTTTGAGTGTTTTAAAAGTATAACAGGCAGTATAAGTGTCAGGGATGCATGTTGTCCATCCATAATGTTGCATGGCAGTTTACAGGAACATTGCAATAAATCTGGATCTTCAAAAAGGGCCCTGAAGAACATGTTTCCAAATGCACTCTATGTCCCAGAGGGGATGCAAAGCAAATGCAAATTTACACAGGAAGATTCAGAAGCAGAAGCAGCAGTTTCTACTGATAGTTGGAAATGAGTGATTTATGAATAAGTGTACTGTAAGCAGAAGGATGAGGTAAGTCATTAAGGGATCACTGAGTTAATGATACAGCCTGAAAGCTAAGGATTGCAACTTCCAGAGCTAACCAACTGGATCGTTATCACTGGGAAGAGGTATACAGCTTTCACAGCAGTGCTAAAGTTCATCGAGCAAAACACCTCTGTGTTGTTCTGCCTCTTCCTCATATGAGCAAAGCTGAAGTAAAAAGCAGTCTTGCTCTCTGCCGCACAGGCTTGGCTGTACCAAACAAATATATTCTCCTAAACACTGAAGTCACTTATACTTCTGAAAAATGCATATATTACTAAAAAATTTATTTATTACTTACTATGTGGTTGGGAAAAGAGGAAAAAACAAAAGAAAATTAAAAGACCTGCAGATTGAAAATCTCAAAAGAAGCATTTTCTAGGAGAAAGGTTGCATCAGGTAGAAGACAGAAGAAAGTCTAAAAACACAATGACTTGGATAAAAGTCCTGTTATCAGATTAAAGAAAAAGCTAAAATACTAGAGTTCTTTTTGGAAGAAGAAAAAAGGAAAGAACATTACATCAAAAGCATAGTCTGGATGCATCTGAGTGTGACAGCTGAAATAAAAGAATAGGAAAGGTATAGACTTTGGGAGTCCAACAGCTTAATGAGAATAAGGAGTATAGGACTTATTTTCCTCTTGTTACCAGTGGAAACAAAAAATCTGATGAGTAGCTGACTGATTTCTTATACTCCCCACGTGTAAGAAATAAGGAAAGGAAGGCAAGAGTCGGGCATATTTGAGTGGAGACCTGATGGGCAAAGCAAAGGGCAATAAGGAAATACACAGGCAGTGGAAGCAGGGACAGGTATCCTGGGAAGAGTACAGGGACGCTGCCTGGTTGTGTAGGGATGGGGTCAAGAAGGCCAAAGTGCATCTGGAGCTGAACTTGGCAAGGGATGCAAAGAATAATAAGAAAGGCTTCTACAGGTATGTCAGCCAGGAAAGGAAGGTCAAAGAAAGCGTACCCTCCTTGATGAGCAAGACTGGCAGACTGGTAACAACAGATGAGGAGAAGGCTGTGGTACTCAACAACTTCTTTGCCTCAGTCTTCACTGTCAGTGTCTCTTCCCACACCTCTCAAGGGGATGGACCATAAGACAGGGATTGTACGAGCAAAGTCCTTTCCACTGTAAGAGAAGATCAGGTTCAAGACCACCTGAGGAACCTGAACATGCACAAGTCTATGGGACCTCACAAGATGCATCCCAGAGTCCTGAGGGAACTGGCTGATGTAGTTGCCATGATATTTGAGAAGTCCTGGCAGTCAAGGGAAGTCCCTGGAGACTGGAAAAAAAGGAAATATTGCATCCATTTTTCAAAAGCGTAGAAAGGAGGACCTTGGGAAATACCAACCCATCAGCCTCACCTCTGTGCCTGGGAAATCATGGATCAGATCCTCTTAGAAGCTACACTTCTAAGGCATGTGGAGGACAAGGAGGTGATTTGAGACAGCCAGCATGGCTTCAGCAAGGGCAAGTCCTGCCTGACTAACCTAGCGGCTTTCTAGGATGGAGTGACCACATCAGTGGACAAGGTGGGAGCTATGGATGTTGTCTATCTGGACTTCTTAAGGCCTTTGATGTAGTCCCCCACAACATCCGTCTCTCTAAATGGGAGAGGTACAGACTTGATATGTGGACTGTTGTGTGGATGAGGAATTGGTTGGATGGGTAGTGGTCAATGGCTCAATGTCCAGATGGAGATCGGTGACAAGTGGTGTCCCTCAGGGGTCTGTATTGGGACCTTTAATATCTTCATCAACGACATAGACAGTGGGATGTAGTGCACCCTCAGCAAGTCTGCAGACAAAACCACCAAGCTGAGTGTTGCAGCTGACACATCTGAGGGATGGGAGGCCACCCAGGACCTAGATAAGCTCGAGGAATGGACTTGTCTGAAACTCATGGGGTCTAACAAGGCCAAGTGCAAGGTCCTGCACCTCGGTTGAGGCAACCTCTGGTGTCAGTACAGGCTGGGGGATGAAGGGATTGAGAGCAGCCCTGCTGAGAAGAACTTGGGGGTACTGGTGGATGAAAAGCTGTGCTCACAGCCCAGAAGGCCAACTGTACCCTGGGCTGCATGCAAAGCAGTGTGGCCAGCAGGTCGAGGGAGGGTGATTCTGCCCCTCTACTCCTCTCTGGTGAGACCCCACCTGGAGTCCTGCATCCAGCTCTGGAGCCCTCAGCTCAGGCAAGACATGGACCTGTTGCAGTGGGTCCAGAGGAGGGCCACAAAAATGATCAGAGGGGTCATTCAACACCTTTCCTATGAAGAAAGGCTGAGAGAGTTAGGCTTGTTCAGCCTCGAGGAGAGAAGGCTCATGGGAGACCTTATTGCAGCCTTTCAGTGCTTAAAGGGGGCTTATCAGAAAGATGGGGACAGACTTTTTAGCAGGGCCTGTTGCGATAGGACAAGGGGCAATGGTTTTAAACTAAAAGAGGGTAGATTTCAACTAGATATAAGGAAAAAAATTTTGACAACGAGGATGGGGAAACACTGGCCCAGGTTGCCCTGAGAGGTGGTAGATGCTCCATCCCTGGAAACATTCCAGGTCAGGTTGGACAGGGCTCTGAGCAACCTGATCTAGTTGAAGCTGTCCCCTCTCCTTTCAGGGCTGTTGGACTAGATGACTAAATGATATAAAAATGTCCCTTCCAACCCAGTTCTATGAGTCTATGATAATTTCGCTATATAAAAGTGTGTACCTACCTCTACTTGTTAAGTAACAACATAAATGGTGCCGTTGCTGATTCCACTGTTTGCCTTCTATTTGGCTTTACAAGAGATACAAATGAACCTTGCTAAAAAGATTGATAAGAAACATGTTTTCATAGTACAGAAACATTCTTTTACAGTTCCAATATTTTGTACCCTGACAATGGCACTTCTCAATCATTTGTGAACGTCAGAAATGGTGGTAAAAGAGTAAGGAAGAAGACATACCAAAAAAACAACACTGAAATAAAACCAAGCAGAATAATTCCTTACTCTGTTAAATACCAAAGACTAAATGACTACAATACAATAATGATTTTATGGCACATTAAATTCATATTTCCATGGTATATGCTGGTTTATTTCTTCTCCCAGAAATTACTATTCCATTCTTTCTTTTTCCCTTTCCTCATTTAATATGCCTTTCCGCTCCAATTTTTTCTCTCAGGTATGAACTGCTATGTAGCTATGTATTTAATTCAACTCTAAGACATTATTCTCCTGTGTATTTAGCTTTGAAATATGAAACTTCTCTTTAAATGCAAAATAAGGATTTCCTTGCTTGAAAGCTTGTCTGTCTTTCTAACTCTACCAGTTATCTAATAAAAAGATTCTATCTACAAAAGGAAAGCTATTTCCTTACATCCAAAATATCAAGAGTTTTTTCTACCCAAAGCATGAGGACATTTGGTAGGAATAGTGCCAAACTGAGGAAAGAGGGACTTGTTATGAGGTTGTGGTTAAGTGCTCATAATTTTCCCTTATTAAAGCTATTAATAACATTTTAATGGAACTTCTTTCCAGCAGAGAATAAGTATTTTTCACAGAATCACAGAATGGTTGAGGTTGGAAGTGACCTCTGGAGGTCTTCTGGTCCAACCCCCTGGCTCAGTCAGGGCCACCTCAAGCCAGTTGCCCAGGACCATGTTTAGAGGGCTTTTGAATACCTCCAGAGATGGAGACTCTACAGCCACTCTGGGTAGCTGGTGCCAGTGCTCAGTCACTTTCAACAATAAACTGTTTGCTGATGTTCAGAGGGAACCTCCTGTGTTTCAGTTTGTGCCTGCTGCCTTTTGTACTGTCACTGGGCACCACTGAAAGGAGCTTGGCTCTCTTCTTTGCAGCTAAATATCTTCAGGTATTTATATACATTGATCCTCCCTTGAGCTTTCTCTTCTCCAGGCTGAACAGTGTCTCAGCCTTTCCCCAGGTGAGATGTGCTCCAATCTCTTTATCCTCTTTGTGGGCCTTCTGTGAGGAGGAAGTACATCATGACACATTTGAGGAAATTTCAATGGCAGCAACTTGAGTTATTTCAAAATCTTAATTTCAAACCCACATCTTATTTAAAATTTATTTTTATTGAATATTGCACAAGATAAAAAATAGTTGAAATCATTACAGCTGAAATAGGTACAATTTTTAGGAGCAAACATATTTCAAAGAATAGGAAAAGAAATGTAGAACTTTTTTAATTTATTTTCCTTTGTAGATTATTATAATATTTTGAAATTTCTTCCCTCTTTAAAATGAAAACAAGCTTTTAAATCCTCCACAAAATCAATTCTTCCTTCGCCTCCCAGATTTAGTATCTAGATTATGAAGTTACATGGAATTTATAAAGAAGAATTATGTCTATATAAGGCCTTTCATCTACGCAAAGTCTAGCTCTGCTAACTCTTTTTGTCAATCTTCTTGTTGTCCAGCCAGTCAACCCTTTGTGTGTAGTTTCTCCCTTGGAAAACAGGGATAATAATTCTGACTTTACACCATTGTTGAAATTTTTTGACAAACATGGCCAAAATCACGTACATAGCAGAATACATTATAATTGGCAATTGAAAGTGAAATACGTGAGAAGGAACCTTGAATCAGTTTTATGTACTATTTCAATATTTTCACTGTCATCATCATAAAAGTTTGCATCTCTATTTCAGATGCATGCTCAGTTATACACATCTGAGCAAAAAAAACCCTTTGTACTGCACCTATTAGAAAGTGAATCTAACAAGAATTCTAAGAATGATACATTGGAAATATGGTATTTGCCCTATAGCATAGCTTGTTACAAGGCCTTTTATGGTGGAATTATTAAGTAATGACACAGAAAGATTCAAGAACTAATTAACTATCCTTTTGATAATTATATGACCTTAAAATATTGTTCTCAGCTGTTAACTACATTTTGCTAACATGAATATCTGCTTGCAATGGGAAGTAATATTTGGGTTTCTAATTTTGCAACAGAAAATTAAAATCTTTATTTTGACTGCAATGTCAACCCCAAAGTCATCATTAATTTTCAAAATGCTTTTCAAAGGTTATCAAGGTAAATATTCAATGAATAACAGCTACAAATACAAAATAACGTATCAAAGGTTATTTCAGTGGAATTTGTTCTACTGAACATGCAATTTCTTTGTTTTGGTGTAGTGTTGTGTTTCATTTCCTTTTATTATTCAGTTCTGTAATCCACATACCTGTCTGTATTTAGACATACATGCTTTTCTTGGTAGGGGCAGGGGGAGTGGAGCGACAGGAAGGGGACTTGCTTATTTATTTGGGCACCATGCACCCAAATTGAGAATCAAGTAGCCCAAAGCTCCCTTCATATGAATGGAAATCAGGAATGTTTACCAAGAAGCCATTCAATACATATAATTTTGGAGCTTTCTTCTTTGGTTATTGGTGTTTCTACATTACTAAGGAAGTTCGGGCAACAGCTTTCTATTTTAGGAACCATAATTAGGTTAGTGTCATTCTTAAACAAGATAACATTGGCAAATTTTAATTATGGCAACTGTGGCTATATTTACAGAATTAATTTACCGAGTCCTAAAATGCAAATTCCCATATTTCAAGGCAGTAATTAAAAAAAAAAAAATGTTTCTAGAAACTCTATTGCAGACATTTCAGTAAATAGTTGTCTGTTACAGCTGTTCTGGAGATCCAAGTCCCTTAAACGCCTGTTGATCTATTGTGTGAATTTTTTTCTTATACAGATAACTGCAAAGATAAATGGCAACAAAGCAAAAACCATACATGTCAGACACAAATATCTTTTTATTCAAATGGCTGTCTTTCCTGTAATCAAATAAATTTGCATTTAAGAAAAAAAAATCAGATTAGATTCTTCCCGCTGATGAAATATAAATGACATGGAATGAATACTTTATCTTATTCAGTTCATAATTTGTAAAATTTTTCAAAACATTGATTTTTTTTTGTGCAGTGCATTATTCAAAATAATTTCTGGGGAAAAAAACATCAACACTTACTTATAATCTCATTGCTAGTTTCTTCCCCACTTTCAGTGTTCATTTTCAAAAACATCACTTGGTGAAAAGTAACAGTCATTCTAGAAAAAAATATTTAACAAGTACAGGAAAAAATAATCCATAATACCCTATACACATTCCTCCCTTTCCCCACAAAATTATTACTTAAATAAATGATCCTGTTTCACTTTGTAAAACCATTTATAAGTGACAGAGGAAAGAAAGGATTTTAGGTCAGATCATTGTTCATTGTTGCATTGAATGGCAACAAACAGACTTAAAATAAATACATAAAGAGAAAATTTTATAAAACGGTGCTTTCCTTCCATCTTCTTCATAAGCAAGACTTAGAAGACTTTTTAATACATTTCTAGTTTGATGATTACATGTGGAAACAAAATAAATAAATTTGTTTTACTTTGATGGAATTATATATGCCCTATAGAAGTCAGAATTCTCAAATTGGTCTTGATACATGGACTTACAGGGTGACAAAAGCAGAAAATGAGCCACAGATATCAAGATATATCACTAACACCTCACAGGTCAAACTGTAACTTTCTAATAAACTGCAGGGTAACATGTTGGAAAGTAAAAAACCCCAAGAAACCAAATATTGTTGCAACTTGCAGAAAAACAAGACGATGCAAAGCTGTAATTAAACTGCAGTGGAAATTGTATGGCAATAATTCAAAGTTCAGGTTGCTTTCTTACTCACTCTTGTGCCAGTTATTTGTGGGAGACGGAGTTGTCACCAACCTTCACTTTTCCTCATTCCTCCAGATGTCGGGAGAAGAAAGGGGCTCATTAACCAAACTCATATCAACAAACCAGACATCTGCCTTTGAGCAAAACATCTCAATTTCCTAAATAATCAGCAGGAGAGAAACAGGCAACTTCGGTGGCTGACTTACCCTGCTCTAAACTAGATATCTAAAATAGATTGAATACATGTCTAGTTCCTAAATTGACATTACCTAAAAATCCCTGGTTTCCTCCATTGCCTGTAAAGGTTTCCTAGCATCACTAGTTCAGATGTTAGTAATGAACTTGCTGCTGTACAAGGGAAATGACTATGCTGCCAGGAACGCTCAGCAGCTGTAGGAGATGCCTTTCTGTAACGCTTCCAACTTTGATTTGTAACAGAGGGACATGTTTCTAAATACCTTATAGAAGGTCTGTTGCCAGCAGGGGTTAAATGCAACAAATTTTGCCTAACTAATATAGCTGGATGGTTTCCTGAAAAAATGCCAGTTCCATCCTGACAGAATCCCAAACTAGACACACTACTTGAAGAAAAATGTCAGTTCAAAATAATCTAGGAAAACCATACCTCCTGTTTCTTGGGACAGAATTCAAGTTACAAACATGGAAGATCTCATAATCTCCTCTCTTCGCCAGCCTCTTTTTAATTATTTGAAAAATAAGAGAGTAACATAAAATAACTCTTAAGTCCCTATCATAAAATAACACATCATTTTATGACTTCTGAGCATTAACAGCAAACTTTCTATCATAATTTCTGAAATCTGGCAGCCTCATCAAATCTCCTTTTTTTTGCAGCCCAAAAGCTCTTCTTGCAGGGTTAGCTTTGTGTCAGAAATCATGACAGCTGCATCACTAATCTGCCACCAGGCTCTTCCCTCTTATTTAATGCATTGGGAAACTTAACACATCTCAGGAATACACTTTTTGGGAGGGAGAGAGGGTAGATGAGAGACGAGTGAGTCAATCTCTATTCTGCTGCTCTCTGCCTTTATGCTTCAGTGGCTATATCTTCATCTACATCAAAGGGCTTTGCTTTGCTTTCTCACCTGGGTTCCCTCTTCTTTTGTGCTAAGGTGGGAGTGAAGAATTCAGCACGCTAAGAAATGAACTTCAGAGAGAGCAACATCTGTTCTTTTAAGTATTGGTAAACAGATTCCTATTAGAAACACTTGAACATTTTTTTCTGCTACTTTTTAAGTACTCTGAGCAAAAATTAACTCTTTTTTATCACAAGCAGAATACATAGTTAAACAAGCACTTAAAGCATTAAAAAACAGGGGTAGCTGTCTTTCACAAATATGAAGATTAATTAGGTGATCAGAGATGGCAGTTTCACTTGAATGATGGAAAGACTTTTTCATACAGAAAGGCCTTTTACAGTGATTGCCTGATAACAGTCAAGGCCTGGATTTGTCCAATCACCTCTGTAGACAACCAGTTCTTTAGCTGCATCATATCAACCAACAATACTTTATCCCCAAGATTTCTTATGATTTATCCTGCTTATGAATAGGAATGAAATATTCATGTTTTTTTTCCAAATTGCTTTTTTGTATTGCAAAAAAACTGGTTTTAAATAATGTAACCCTTTTTCACCTCCAGCCAAGTTAAAGATTAATTGAAGTCCAAAATCTACTGGAGATTGGCTTGTGAATTCCAGCTATGCATATTAATACATGATGGCCAACATAAACTTGTCAAGAGTAAATCTTGTCAAATGATCAAAGTAACAGAACTTGTGGAGAGGTTTTGACACAACCTTCATATAAAATTGTTGTATGCAGTCTTCGGAAATACAGCCAGGATTACCCAGATTTAGTTTTCTGCCAGTGATTTCTGCTTCAGTGCCTCCTGCTCCCATGCTAGGCCAAAAGCAGATGACCCTCAAATTCTTTTTCACCTTCAACACCTGTGAGCCACCTATATGATTTCCCCTTCTCAAGGTGTCAGCAGCAACAGCAGCTCTGTGATTTCTAGAGGGTTATGCAAAGGCAGAGAAAGCAGATCAAAATTTGCCTTTTTCTATCCTGTATCCCCTTTGATTTATATGACAGTCACCTACGTAATGTGGCACCAAGGTACCCTGCAAGTATCCAGGAAAGAACTATCTACAGGTTCTGGTTTTCCTTGGAAATACTTTGCACAAAACTCCAACAAGAAGGGCAGCAGCAGCTCTTCCTCCCTTCCTCTCCCCTTGCACTGCACAGGTACTTCAAGGCAGAGTCAGACCTTCAGCACCACTCCGTCCTGTATGCAGTGATGCAAAAGCAGCTTGGAGGCAAACACAGATACAAAAATGCATCATTCAGGTTTTTTTGCTGCCCAAGCTGTTCTTTCCTCCAGGGAAACAGTGGGGGTGACCTGAGGTGTGGAAAAGTGGAAGGTGAATGCAAAACTGGCTTGTAAATGGTCTATGGTAATCAACAGGAGGATGCACAGAGAAGGATTCACAGAATCACAGAATCACTAAGGTTGGAAAGGACCTTCAAGATCATCAAGTCCAACCATTAATCCAGCGCCACCATGTCCCCTAAACCATGTCCTGAAGTACAGGAACAGTTCCTTGTCCAGCACTGATGTGAGTATACTTTTTAATTCGAAAATTTGGAGGGGATGTAAGTCTGGAATTCAAAATATTCTCCACAAATTTTAGAAATTGACTGAAATAAACAGATCCAATCAGATGGGGACAGTTACATAGCAATACACATAAAGTATATACATAAACGGCTGTGAAAAAAACACAAGTGGGAATACTATATATAAGTTGTGAAGAAATCTTTCTTCTTTACTCAGCATGACTAAGGTCTAATTAGGGTACCACATAAAGAAATTGTAAAAAGCCTAGAGAACAACATGAAAGGAGATTGGAAGCCTAGAAAACACATCCTTTGAGTTAATACTGGGTTTATAATCCAGGAGAAAAAGAGCAGAAAAACAAACAAACAAGATATTATACTAGCCTTCAAAATGTAAAAGATCTCCAAAAAGCAAAAATAAACTGTTATTCCTAAGCCCTGTGGCTAGAACAAAAAGTAGTCTTAAAAGCACTAGAGTAGTTTATATAAGGTTAAAGAAACCCATCCCTAGAAGTTTTTAAATACAACAAACTTTAGTGAATCACTGTTTAGATATGGATGGTTGTTATGCTGCCTTGTGTTAACTTTGGTAGCCCTGCTTCTTCTCAGAATTAAACTGTGAAATCAGTGAATTAAACTCAGACCCACAAGGCATCCTACATGGCTCTCCTCCCTCCTAAGCAGTCCTTTCATGTTTGCATGATTCCCAGTTCATCACGGACACCGTGTGTATCTTACTATTTAAAATCTATTTCTACTGCCTCAGGACATCTGCACCCATAATGACACTCACCAGTGAAGACATGAATGGGGGATACCAGAAGGAGAAGAAGGGCCGGCTCAGAGTCATCTGTGACCTGTGCATGGGACATCGTGTGGAAGGACTACATCCAGTAATTCTCTATACCATGCCATCATTGACCAAAGGAGAATCCAAACCTAGCTGCAACCTATGTATTCATCAGAGATATTATTTCTATACTTGTAGCTTGTCTTCTAATGAAGCAACATGACCAGACTAATAAACATGAATCCGATTCTGTCATTCTGGAAGCTCTGGTTGATTATCAGTGGCTAGAAAGCACACTGCAACATGACACCTGTATGTTTAGACATTTTGGGTTCTTATGTTATCCATATGTACCAACTGTAAGTACATGCTCTGTTGTCCACCCGTAGAATTGGGTGATTACATACCCTCTGATGTAACAATGACATGTCCTGACTTGAAAATACATGGATGAAAAAATGGCTTTTAACTGGTACTGAGCTCCAACAGCACAGCTGTGATGGCCTTCAGCCAACTAACTATAAAGCACCACCCCAGCACTCTCAACATCCCATTCTGGAGTACTGTACTTGTTCAGTCAACCAGCGAGCAGACCTGCCTCAGGAACAGCCCCAGTAGGATGAAGAGCTCCAGCCCAGATTCCTAACAGATTTAAGTAACAGTCCCAGCTCCTGCAAGGGAAGGGCGCTTTGCAAAGCAATATGCCAGACCGACCTGCATTTAACTGAAAGTACAGTGGCCTGCGCTACTGTACACTTGGGGTACCTTCTCTGTCATTCCCCTAGTAAACCAGCCACTTTCCCCCACGTACATCAATGTTGTCATACTATCGTCTAGACCCTCTTTACGGGTATGTGGTAATATACGGAAAAGCATCTGGGGCTTTCTCTGTGCTCTGAAACTACAGAAGATCTCTGCAATTACTTCTTTATTTCATACAGCATCAGGTAAGAAGGCAATAATTGTGCTTGGAACTCCTCAGTTCACAAGGAGAAATTAGAGAAGGTGCATATGATAGGAACCAAGTCCAGTTTTGAGACTGTGGACAACTGAAAAGTATAAACACCTCCCAGCCAGATCAAACAATTGAATTTGAACAATATCACAAAGAAGGAAGCGTGTTGACTGATATAAAAACAGGGATGCCAATTCAGTAATATTATTAACTAATAATACTAGTTTTATTATAGACAGTATAATATTTTAAATAATGCAGATATTATTTATTAATATTATATATTATAATATTATTATAATAATATATTATTGTAGGAGGGAAGAGACACAAAAAAAGACCAAATAAAAAATAGAAAAATGTAAGAGGCAGTATCTTCGAAAAAGCTTTCGGGTCTTTTAATTGAGACATATGTTTGCCATGTGTTTATAGGTGTTATCAAAATCTATAACAAGTCACAAGTCAGCCCATCCCATTTAAGATTCTTGCAATTAAAATGCAAGTTTGAGCAATGTCTTCATTCTTGTAAAATCTTTATTTATGAGAGCAAGTACAGATTTTACTGAATCAACCATCTACATTATAAATATTAGGCATAAAATAGATGATTACCATATAATTTGGGTACAAATTTGAATTAAATATTGATCCATCCAAACTCTTAACAGCCAGAAAACAGCCCAATTGTCATGGATATTGAAGAGTCTAATGTTTAGATAAACACTATAACACACACAAAGGCAGATTATACAGCATTAAAAAAAGAGAACACAGGCTTCCAGGGTTATTTATTGGAAGTTGTAAAAAATGTAGCGGCAGATGTAAGAAGTTGAAATCGGATGTTTAATACCTAAGTCAGAACAGCAAACCATTCTGTGCACTGATTAGCATTTGGAGGAATGAAGACAATTTCTAACCCTTCTGGTACAGATGAAGTGTACCAAGTGAACGAGATAACACAGGGAGAAGACAACAGCATTTATGTTACTTTTTTTAATTGATAGCACTATATGTGGTTGCTGGTTGACGTACGGAAACAAACTTCACAACTCAAAAGAGTTATAAAGCAGGTATGTTCATTACAGCGCTGGATGCATGGGGGATATCTCCTCCTAACATGCGTGCGCTGAAACTAAAGTTCATCCTTTATATACCTTAAAGACATGAATATTCACACATTTTCCAAGAAATCACCGCCTCCTTGCTTATCTATTACATTTACATAATGCTGGCGTTGCAAAACTACGCTACAGATGCACGGGGGTCTCGGATGGTCATTGGTGGTCATTTGGGCAGTTAGTCCCCTACTCCTTTTTCCCTCTTATGGTCACGGGTCTCTTGAGGATAATTTCTTCTCCTTGGATGTTTGTCCCTTCTGTTGTCCAGCCAAGCAGTTCCTTCTTTTCCTTGTTAGAGCATTCCTGCCAGTCTGTCTCTATGCTCAAGGTTAAGATATCTTCTCTGTTCTCTTTAATCTCTCAGTCCTTGCTCTTAACTCTTCTTTGTTTCAATTTTCATGAGGCCTGCTTTAGTCGCGATTAACCATTTACACATAGTTACAATGTTAGCATTAAGCAAATACAGCCTAAGGACTATGAGAGTAGGCCGTTAAACATAAACACATAGTTATTAGGCTAAAGAGTTCTACACTAAAGTCAAACTAATCATGTAATCAATAACCTTCCATATATTAAGAAATTTGCAAAACTTACAGTTGATTAGTGACACATGCTGAAACCTTATAATTGTTTTAGATCCTTGTTTCAGGTGGACAGTTTTACTTTGTGTTTTCCTCAGAGCCTTGAGAATAAACAAATTAGCCATAAGCTTTCTGTCTAGCCAATGCTACGACAAGTAAATATATAACAGAAAACATAGGTCTCTCTTCTGCTTTCCAAGGTGTACTGCAGATATCGAGAAATTGAAATAACTTTATGAGTTACAGGAACAGCCAGGTGGCTTTATGCTACACTCTTCCTCTGCATGGATTAGTTCATTTCCCAAACTCCATATAACAGAAGATTTGCATGTTCTCTGTTTTATGAAGCCAAAAGGGACATAATTTAACCTGCATTAAACAGCCTGCTTTCATATATTATCAGGAGCAAGCAGAGCTGATATAAATGTAACAAATTGGTGTAACAAATGGTCAATTGTATGAGGTTTAATAAGGCCAAGTGCCGGGTCCTGCACTTGGGCCACAACAACCCCATGCAACGCTACAGGCTTGGGGAGGAGTGGCTGGAGAGCAGCCCGGCAGAAAAGGACCTGGGGGTGCTGGTTGACAGCCGGCTGAATATGAGCCAGCAGTGTGCCCAGGTGGCCAAGAAGGCCAACAGCGTCCTGGCCTGTATCAGGAATAGTGTGGCCAGCAGGAGTAGGGAAGTGATTGTGCCCCTGTACTCGGCACTGCTGAGGCCGCAGCTTGAATCCTGTGTTCAGTTTTGGGTCCCTCACTACAAGAAGGATGCTGAGGTGCTGGAGCGTGTCCAGAGAAGGACAATGAAGCTGGTGAGGGGTCTGGAGAACAAGTCTTCTGAGGAGCAGCTGAGGGAACTGGAGTTGTTTATTCTGGAGAAGAGGAGGCTGAGGGGAGACCTTATCACTCTCTACAACTACCTGAGAGGGGGTTGTGGCGAGGTGGGTGTTGGTCTCTTCTCCCAAGTAACCAGCGATAGAATGAGAGGAAATGGCCTCAAGTTGCGCCAGGGGAGGTTTAGATTGGATATCAGGAAAAATTTCTTCACAAGTGTTGGAACAGGCTGCCCAGGGAGGTGGTGGAGTCACCATCTCCAGAAGTGCTCAAAAAATGTGTAGACGTGGCACTTCAGGACATGGTTTAGTGGGCATGGTGGTGTTGGGTTAATGGTTGGACTTGATGATCTTAAAGGTCTTTTCCAACCTTAATGATTCTGTGATTCTGTGAAATTCACATCACAGTGAAGCTGAGGTAAAATGAGTCCACATTGCTGAATCATGTCGGGATACAACTGGTTGGTAAATCTTTTACTTTCTCAGTGCTGTGATTGTAAAGTAGGTGAATGAATATTCCAGTAAACTGCATTCACAACCCACTTTTTCTTACCCACAGCACTTTTGTCCATAAATCCATTGGCTTGGGAACTGCTTTTACTGCTGATTTCTAACACCTTGACTTTGACTAAGGGCTGGACTGAGAAAAAACTTCACTCACATTATCCTTACAGCTTAACAGCTGACCCGAGAGCTACAAAATAAATCAAGTTTTCCAATGGGGTGATTACCCATCAGTCAGTTGCTTCATTTAGACTTTACTTCCATAGCTTGCTTGTAAAAACATCAGATAAAAGTGTGTGAAAGAAAGTGTGTGAAGTTAAAGCGTGATCCACTACTTATCTATCCAGAAGTACTGACAACATGTCACAAGAAATATGTTAGCTGAACTCTGTAAGTAGTTGAAAATCTGTTGTCTCCTGGGTGCTTATAGATCAATTATTAAAACATCTGCTTCAGGAAATCTTTCTGAAATGTTGAAATTAGCCCAATTAATACATAGCTCTGAGAGTACCTCTTTTTTCCAAATAGAGTGTGGACATATGAACTTTTCTATCATTCATGTTCTCCACAGTTTCTTGGATATTGTGGTTAATTATTCCATATCACATTTTGGCTTGAATTCTTGAAGAGCTCTGAGATACGTTTTACTGTTCAACAGAACACAATCAAATTTGTCTGCTTATTGTCTTTAATCAATTCTTTCCCTAATCTGACCTATGTGCACATGTTGTTACTATTAAGTGTATTAAGCTTTCTGTCATAAAAAGATGAACCTAAACTCTTCTGTATAGGTTCATGCTTCTCACATTTAATATGTTGATTACATTTATGTTAAAGCAGTTTTTGGCAGAAACTGAAATGCTCAAAGCTTTTATATCTAAGTTAATCAGAATCAATTAATAAGTCTTTTTTACACAGAAACTGTTCAGCGTCAAAGTTCTGTTGAACAATATTTTGTCATTTGTGCATGATGTGAAATAGAGTATCAAAAGCTCCCCAAAATTATAAGCATGAGTAAGAGTAATTATGGTTAGTGATTTAAATGTAAGGGAAGCCAATGAAAGCAGAAGCAGAAAGGATGACCTAATGCAGCCCTTTTTCAAAACTAAGCAACTAGACATAAAACACACAGAATCAAATTATTCCTCATTGGTTCATTGTCCAATCACATTTTGCTGAATTGCATGATTTTCAGTAAGTGTAAACTAAATGTGTCAGTCTGTGAAGAATCTGTCTTGCACTTGAATAATGTATGTATGATTATTTTTATTTTTTTATTAAAAATCACAGTTTAGCTATTGAGTGTCATCAGAGTGAGGTTTCTGTTTTGAGTTACAGGTTTTGCAGATGTTAAAGCACTTCAAAGTAATTTCTTGAAATCTTCTGAATTTGATTATTGTTCAAAATCCTGTAAAAACAGGAAAAAAAAATCGGCTGAAACAAACCAACAAAATTAATAATACAGATGATCAATTAATACATGCTAGAGCCCTGTGCAATAATAATACTTTTATGTATCTTGCAAATTAACATAATATATGCCATTACAACCACTGGAAATTTCAAAAACAGGCTTTAACTAAGTGGTTGTTTTGGGGGTTTTTCCCTCTTAGTGAAGCTTCTTTTCTAACCATTACACTCAAATAATCACACCATGATTCACATCATCCAGTAAAATTGATTCTGTGAGGAATAAGTTGGATTTGAGTGATAGATGTTTCATTTTTAAATTATTCACCTGTTACGGAAAACACTGTGCACTGTCCTGTCTGGCAAATGAAAGTAATAATATTTCTGTAGTAGGGGCGTATTATCTTTTTCTAAGGTTAAAATGCTGTCCAGAACTGATACCACTGAAGCCGAGGACAATATTTACTTGGATCAGATTTTCATCCAAGGCATTTGCATACACATAAAAACCTTCCTGCAGGTCATCTTCATCACTCTTCATTCTTGAATTATCAGGTGGAAACTGGTATTTTAAATTTAGGTTCAATACTTGGTCACAAATTCACAAATCCGTGGGAATGTAAAATAGCTGAAGTAACAAAACTGTTTTTCCAAGATTCACGTCATACAAACCTTAAACATGGAGATTTCATTTCTGTTATATCTATCTTTTTATATTGCTATACAATTTCAGAAGGACAATCGAGGTGTTTACTGAGGTGTAAATGATTCTTTAGTCCTCAGAGCTGGGGAAAATGTATAGAGTTCTTAAGATAAGTAAGGAACACAGTTATATAATTGTAAGAAAGTTCATAAAAACATCTTTGGTAAAGAAAAAGACTGTAAAGTGAACAAAAAAACGGTAGCCCCTCTCCTTTCATTTACTATCCTGGATTTTGTAATTATGGGCACATTGCAGAGGTTCCTTTTTCTTCTTGGGAAAAACTTGAAACTTGAGCATCCTTTTTCCCAATTTTTTTCTATGCATTTATGCAAGTATATTAAGTCTCTTAAGTATATTTTGATGTTAGGTTTGGCTTTGGATGTTGGGGTTTGGGTTTTGGGGGTTTTGGTTGGGTTGGGGGAGGTTTGCTGTATTAGGCAAATATTCAAAGGACAGGTTAACTGTATTCTTTTTAAACAAACAAGTTAATGAATGTTGCTGTTTCCTGACACTTGATGTCCTCAGCTTTCAGTATAGAAAGATCAGGTTCCTGTTGTCAAAATAAAGTGTACTATTTACACCTACTTGGCAATGTTTGTCACTTTAACAGAAGCATGATTTTGAAAGAGATACTTTGCCTTAATTTTTAACAAGACTTTTCTCTCATATCTTAATTTGGAACTAATAAGTTGTTCATCAGTCTACTGTCATATAAAGAGAAAAAGAAACGGCAGTAGCAGTGATTAACCTTCCTATCAATGAATAATGGTTTGAAACTAAGTGGGAAAAGGAATAGAGCAGAGATCACTTTTACTGTGATCTCCCAAGAAAAAAGATGTCAGATTTATACCCATGAAGACAGACCATGACACTATAAAGATGAAACTATCATTTAATTTGAACTCATAAAAACAGCTTTTAAAAGTTATAAAATAGGAGCTAATTAGTTTTTATGTAGATATTATGTAGTTTAACACTTCTGCAGTTCTAGTTTCATGCCTCTACCTGATCTCTTCACAGACACACTGCGGTGGAGGGCATGGCTTCCTTTTCTTGCTGAAGAAATAGTTATTCCAGAAAAGACTTTGAAACCAGTGTGCTTTTGTTCATCCACATATCTGTGCACACACATCCGCTATGCACACATTTTTTTTTTCTCTGACCCCACTTTTACACATATCTTTTCCGTTACAGAAAGCTACACTAGACAGATTCCAGTATTTGATCACTCCTGGAGCATGTTAAGATCAGAAGACATTTCTTACTACGTCACGTGCTGTAAAAACTCAGATAATGGTCTAATTTTTTTATAAAATGCTCTCTGCTTTTCAAAACACTACTGTATTCATTAATCTCTTGTGCTCACCATCAAGTTGTCATCACTTTTTGGGTATCTGAAATCCAGTACCTGGATTATCTGATTATACTTGCTGATGGATGTCAAACTAGCATTCATTTTTCAAGTTTATACACTGGAACTCCAAAACTAACTTGATTCTCAAAACAGCATGGTCATTTTTGCAAGGTGCACAGCCCAGCAATCATGTCTTGTCAAACCTAAATTTGCTCCTTGCAGTTGCAGTTCAGGTGCCTCTGCATTGCCTCCCTGATCCTGAACCCATATGAAGCCCTGCCAATATACACATCTCCACGTCTGACAACATTTGTTTGTCTGCATGGGGCATTATGCAGCCTGATAGACTCATCCTGCATGCTGATTCCAAACAACGGTACAAGAGCCAGCATACAGCTAGCAAGGCATTGAGGCAAAACAAAAAGACTTGGGTGGATCCCACATTATATGCTGGGAAGGTAGTAAAGGTAGGGTTCAGCTCACCTAACTTTGGATGTTTACAGTACTGATCTTTGCATTCAGAAATGGGAAACAGACTTCAGGTCATTACTCCTGTCATTCTATAACAGCAGGCTATAATCAAGTGACAGAGACAGGCACATCTTAAAGGGAGTCTAGATGTTCCCACTGGTAAGCTAGGCAAGATGTATCCCAGCCCATATGTTTCTGTACATTGCTTACATATACTCCCTAATGCAAACTCAGGGCTCTTGCTTTGCGCTCGTTTCACCTCTACAAGATCTTAACCTAAAGCAGCAACCCACAAATTATTGGTTTATTATTAATTTCTAGGATGTGGTGGTGTCGTGGTTTAGCCCCAGCCGGCAACTAAGCACCACGCAGCCGCTCACTCACTCCCCCACGGTGGGACGGAGAGAATTGGAAGGGTAAAAGTGAGATAACTCATGGTTTGAGATAAAGACAGTTTAACAGGGAAAGCAAAAGCCACGCACACAAGCAAAGCAAAACAAGGAATTCACTCACCACTCCCCATGGGCAGGCAGGTGTTCAGCCATCTCCAGGGAAGCAGGGCTGCATCACGCATAATGGTTTCTTGGGAAGACAGACGTCATCACTCCGAACATCCCTCCACCCCTTCCTTCTTCTTCGTCCCAGCTTTATATTCTGAGCATGATGTTATATGGTATGGAATATCCCTTTGGCCAGCCCGGGTCAGCTGTCCCAGCTGTGTCCCCTCCCAGCTTCCCGTGTACCCCCAGCCTACTTGCTAGCAGGCCGGCACGAGAAACTGGGCTGTCCTTGACTACTTAGCATCAACTCAAAACATCAGCATTTTCTCATCTGATTTCTCATTCCAGGGTCACAACATGCTTTGAGATTAAGACACTATCAGTACCTATTGGCACCAAAAGTCATCAGTGCATACTGATATCTGTTGTTACCAACAGGTGTTGATACCTATTGCAAGGCATCAACACCTATCAGCACCTATGGGTACTGATGCTGACAGGCATTAACACATATCTGCAGGCAATGACGTTTGTCAATGCCTATGGTTCCATCTCAGACAGCAGGTATTTTTGACCCATGTAGTCTTTATAGATTAAAAGTTTTAACTCAGGTCACAAACTATTGTTAAGAGTTAATAACTCAGCTCTTATTACTGAATGCAGCTGCTTAATCTGACGAACACACTCATTTAAAAATAAAAATATAAAACCAATAATACTTATAATAAGAATCACAATTTCTATTAAACAAGGATATTGGTTACATTCAAAGATATTTGAAGGCATGACGAGACATGTGAAAGGCGTGACTCTCTACCATGGTGTCCTGGTTTCAGCTGGGATAGAGTAAATTTTCTTCATAGAAGCTCGTATAGTGCTGTGTTTTGGATTTGGGATGAGAAAATGTTGATAACATACAGATGTTTTTAGTTGCTGCTGAGCAGTCAAGGACTGTTCAGCTTCTCATGCTGGGCTGCCAGCAAGAAGGCTGGGGGTGCACGGGGAACTGGGAGGGGGCACAGCCAGGACAGCTGGCCCAAACGGACAGAAGGGATATTCCATACTATCTGACATCATGCTCAGTATATAAATCTGGGGGAAGAAGAAGGAGGTGGGGGACATTCAGAGTTATGGCGTTTCCTCTTCCCAAGTAACCACTACGCGTGATGCAGCCCTGCTTCCCTGGAGATGGCTGAACACCTGCCTGCCCATAGGAAGTGGTGAGTGAATTCCTTGTTTTGCTCTGCTTGCGTGCGCGGCTTTTGCTTTACCTGTTAAACTGTCTTTATCTCAAACCATGAGTTTTCTCACTTTTACCCTTCCAATTCTCTCCCTCACCCCGCAGTGGGGGAGTGAGTGAGCGGCTGCGTGGGGCTTAGTTGCCGGCTGGTGTTAAACCATGACGCATGTCTCAGCTACCTCTATAGAGTGGGTAATAAAAAACACAAATTGTAGGAATGAGCTACTGTACCTGACTTGTTCGTGTAGAGTTTATCCTCCAGGGGAAAAAAGGAACTGTACTAAAATACTCCAAAACAGTAAGTGACAATACAAAAGAAAGATACTCAAGAATTAACTGTGGCAGCTTTGCTGTTCCTCCTCTCTACAAAATAACTGTTAAAAAAAAAAAAGTATGCAGTCCTGGGATAATTCCTTTTTCATGGTTGTTTGATCATTTCTTCCACATGATTTTTTTTTTTTTTTTAAAGCAGTGCCTAGTCGTAGCAGCAAGGAAAAATAGTTTTCTGAGGCAACCCACTTTCCTTCAGCAGTGCATTGTGTGCTGATTGTTTCAGAGCATTCACATCCTCTTTTTATTTCACAGTGAAGGAAGTAATTTATTCCATTGTATGTGGCTCTCTCCCACCCTCCTCACTTCCCCTTTTGCCCTTTATTTTATTGAACCATGCTGTGTATATTTCTACTTAACAGCCATAACAAAACCCCGATTGTCTCCTTTAATACGTTTGCCTGTTGTGAGAGGTGGACACTGCAAGCTGGCTCCCCACGAGCCGCCTACTGCACAAGAAATCAAGCAGGAGGAGGTCAACCTTTACACCACGGAATGACTCCAAGTGAAACCGCCGCTCACAGCTTTGCAACTTTACAGTGCTGCAGAAGCACAGTGGGTCTACTCTAAATTTCGCAATAAAGTCTACTGCAAGCTCAGCGCACTCTTGCTATGCATTCGTCCTCTGAGCTTTCCTCCTAAAGAAACCACTTGTATTATTCCTCAAAACAACTGATGCCACTGTGCTCCAGTTGATGGATAGCAGATAAGACACACTTTAAGCAGCAAAGAGGCATCTTCCATGCAGTATATCCCTATAAATACATGTAGTATATATATAGTACATACAAAAAGAGTAGCAGTCTACTCTATCAGGCTCTTGAATCTTGTAAGCTAATTTACCTTATCTTCAAAATAACTGCAGGCCAAATTAAAGCTATGTTACAGTAGAACAGCAACCATGCCTACTGTATTTGAACATCCTCAAGTGAGAACAGAGCAATGTGAATTTTGTGTTTTAACAAAGGCTGGCTGGAAGAAGTCTGTTTCTCCGCAACTAAATCATTTGTACCCACTGACAGTGGCATTCAGAAAAATCAACAATTAGAAAGATTAGGAAATCTGTGAAAAAGACAATAATAAAATATGGATCATGGCTTTGTAATTATAATGCACGAGAATATCTAAACTGATTTCTCTTTAAGAACAATTAAAATAGAGCTTAAAATTATGTTAGACTATTTAGTTCCAACTGATAATTTCTATATCTCTCTGGGTTATGTTTCAGCAAACATTGCAAAGAGAAAATTACCAATAGTAACGGAAGACTTGGGGAAAACAGATCATGTACGACATTGAAAACATATTCCTCGATCAAGGCAAATCAGAGATATATTGAAAAACATCACAGTAATGTTTTTCTTTTGATTGTAAACTTTTAGTGATTTAAGCAGAATGACTGTGAAAGTAAAGTTATTTTGTGTTGTGGTTTAGCCCCAGCCAGCAACTACGCACCACGCAGCCGCTCGCTCACTCCCCCACAGTGGCACAGGGGAGAGAATTGGAAGAGTAAAAGTGAGGAAACTCATGGTTTGAGATAAAGACAGTTTAATAAGTAAAGCAAAAGCCGCGCACGCAAGCAGAGCAAAACAAGGAATTTGTTCACCACTCCCCATGGGCAGGCAGGTGTTCAGCCATCTCCAGGGAAGCAGGGCTCTGTCACGCGTAATGGTTTCTTGGGAACACAGACGCCATAACTCCGAATGTCCCTCCACCCCTTCCTTCTTCTTTGTCCCAGCTTTATATACTGAGCATGACGTTATGTGGTAGGGAATATCTCTTTGGCCAGCCTGGGTCAGCTGTCCCAGCTGTGTCCCCTCCCAGCTTCCCGTGCACCCCCAGCCTGCTCGCTGCAGGCCAGCATGAGAAGCTGGACTGTCCTTGACTACTTAGCAACAACTCAAAACATCAGCACCTTATCAACATTTTCTCATCCCAAATCCAAAACATAGCCTCACGCTAGCTTCTATGAAGAAAATTAACTCTACCCTGGCTGAAACCAGGACATTTTGCAAATACCCTAAAATGTAATTCCTCATTCTCTTTGACAACCATGTTTATTCTAACTCCTCAAACTTCAGCAGATTAATTGTAAGCACAGGAGTACAGAGACATGTAGAAATGTGAATTATTAATAGTGAAAACCTGAAAAAAAATTCCATTTATAACATGCTATGAAGTTCACCGTTACACCAAAACCCTGAAAGTCCTCTGGGGGTACTGTGAACAACCTCAAGAGAATTCATTCTTATGTTTTAATCCAGCAGCAACAAAGCATTAGAAATGCTTGTGACAGAAGAGGTTGCTACGTTTTGGCACCAGCACTGTCCAATTAATTCAGTGATTTATTTTTTTAACTTTTTTTTTTTAAACAAAGTGAATGGATTAGACATACACAATTATATGTCTCAAAATTTTCATTTCTGCCTTTGTTCGTTATAGTATGAAAAATGCAAACACTCAACAGTTACATCAGGGAAAAAAATAAGCAGCTTTCCCAGATAAAACCACAGGGGTCAGCATTAACTGACATGACCACGTGTAAACAAGCTATGTAACACATTAATGTTTGCCTGCAACCTATATACAATCATTACGCCATACATTTGTTTAACATTAACCATGTGTTAAACTGTGCTTTGGATTGATGACTGTTTAAATAAAAAATGCTGGTTTTATACCTAAATTTGCTCACTATTGAAACTCATTAAATATGCCCACCTTTAACCTATCCTTCCTATCCTGTTTCACTCTGGAGGTCATTATTTCTCTTCATTATGAATACATAGGTTAGAGTGGATAGAAGAAGGGAAACGACAGGAGGACAGGAGAAAGAAGAAGAGAGCAGCACAATGCCATGAAGTGCTGAATGCCTTCTATGAACTTCTGCATGTTCATGGAAGGACCCAGTGGCACTTTGATATTCATGTACAAGGCTTGACGCTGGAATTGGAACAGAAGTAGGAAACTGGAAGCATTAACAGATCTCAGGGCTTGGTCTGAGCAAAACACTTACATGTTGACAGCTTATGCAAAACTATAGGCCATTTCAGAACAAAACAGTTTGATAACAGTTCCATCCTCATTTACTCATTTAGTTCAGGGATCTGGTTTTTGGGAAGAAGATCTTCCCTTTTGGGGAAGGAGAAGTTGTTTGTTTGTTTCTTTCCAGGAAGATGATGACATCAGTTGCTCCTAAAACTGATCAGAGTTAATTATTCCTATCTTCTTTCAAAAAATATCCAATCATAGCACATGACAATGGTTTAGCACTCAAATGAAATTTTCCACAGATTACAAAATAGCTGCAAGACTGGATAATATTTCATTCCTGGGATCAATGAACAGGCTAACACAAAAACAGACACACCTGAAGTTGCACTGGTCTCAGTGAATTAAAAAAGAGAATCTGGGAACTGTCACTATTAATTATGGTTTAAAGACTTGGAGTTAATCCAGGTGACTAACGACATGCCTAATCTATCCTGAGCATTTCCGTGGAGAAATGTCATGCTTTGCCATACCCCAGCAGGCGTTTGCATTCACTCACAGGCGCCCGTGAGCACAGCTCCCCGTCACTTCTGGGCAGCAGTTGACCCTCTTCCCTTGTCAAACAGGCCAGACTGTAGGAAGACATTTTGTGACTAATTTCCCATTTCATGCCACAAGACAAATGCGTCTCAGACAAAATTAAAGCATAACCTGGTCTTTAGCCTGTACGTCCACCCACATACAGTCAAGGCTAGCTAAGTGTTTCCCAAATTCCATCAGCCGGTGGCAAAGGCAGGCTAAGATTCAGAGAAGTCTGGGTTGCTTCTCTATAAAGACATCTCACACCTATGAACTTCTCACTTTACTCTGCCTCTGGCTAAAACAGAATGTGTTTTTTGTTTTGGTTTGGTTTTTTAAGATTCAGCAAATAAAGGTATCATTTGCCCCTAATTTTGTTCCGCAGTCTAAAGTGCTGTTAAGTAGAGATGCTTCAATTTTCTTTCCACTGCTAATGAAGCAAGTCAGTATTTGGCTTGCTTCTTCAATCAGAGCTCTAATAATTGAAAGGAAAGGGATTGAAAAATACAAAAGAGAGCTCTTAGAAAAAGATGAATGTCTTGACATGTCCCCAGACTCATTGTTTCATAAACAAGCTAGTCAGATTCCAAGCCTATAGGCTGAATTGAACAGTAAAAACAAGATGGTTTTACTCAATATAAATACAACTGCTTACAGAGTTAATTGTTATTAAATGTGAGAACATCTTCATCAAGACAAGTTGTGTTTTGCAAGTGTTGTGCTTAATGTTTGATCCCTACTAGAGTCTAAGTCAATTCTACCTCTGGAAAATTAAAAATTTTGATGTTATGAGATTGATGTGGTGAAAACTGTCTGTAATAAGAACTGCTTTGATATATGTAATCATCACGCTGCAAAAAAAATTTTGGCACAAAGGCCAAACAAAGGACAGAGAACAGTTGACCTCAATGACTGTAGTCCAAACAAGTAATGAATAAAATCTGACAGAAACCAGACTTTCCCCAGGTGGTGATAAAGAGACATGGAAAAAGCAAAGTATTTCCAAAGTAGAGCAAAAGTTCAAAGGAGATTCAGAAAAGGAAAAATGGCTTAGGCTCACAGAATTACACAAGAACCTTTGTAAAGAAAAAAGATTAAAGGTATGCTTGTTCTGCCAGCTGAACAATCAGCTGTACTCAGAAAAGGAAATATGAAACAAAGACAAGACCACAAGTTTACGTACTTCTCTCAATAATTTTACATAAGTGATACCAATACAAAATTCCCAGGTTGTACAAGAAATAATTATTACGAAGAATCTCTTTTGCTTTTTTTTTTAAATCTCTTGACATGAAAAAAGATCACTAGAAAAAGTGATTAACGTTATTACAGCTTTAATACAAAAAATAATTTAGCCTCAGTGTTGATTTTCATGGCAAACATTTATTGTGATTTTTAAAAGATAAAGTAAGCTTTCCTCCATAACATCAAGCTTAGGTTCAGTCTGCTACAACTACTTTAGATGGTCTAGTAGTTTAAGTTAAGTTAAGTTACATTAAGTTTGTAAACTAATTAGTTAATTAGTTTAATTAAATTTAGCTTAAGTTAAGTTAAGTTTCCTTTATGTAAATTGAGATTACGGGGATCATAGTCACCTAGGTAAACAGTGTTTTATATTCATTGGAAAAGAAAGGAAGAATTGGAAGATTATTTAAATTGCATTCTCAAAGGGGTGATCCTTCTCTCATAACATTTATGGGTCTTGTTAACAGCTGCAGTTTGCAAACATAAGAATGCAGAGCACTTGCATAAAATGTTTTACTTAAAAGGGTCTATAAAAAGGAGTACTCTCCTCAAAATCCAGGGAGAAGACAGATCATCTAGAGACATAGTACCCCAGCAAGAGATTGTGACTCTAAAAATGTCCCAGCCTGTTTCATTATGTGCCCAAATGAAATTCAGATTCCTCTAAAATGTCTGCCACTACTTGGGTGTAATTTAAAGTTACTGATCTACAATGAGTGATCACAACCAGCTCCCACTAGCAGCTCTGAGAGCGTAGGTACCCTTTTACTTCCCTGTGTCTGCACAGTCCTTCTCCACTTTATAGACAAACTAGTTAGAAGATAAAAATAGATATTTTTTTGCTTGCATAACTACTACTGTTTTACAGTAGGACAGCAAGAACTTGTAAAACAAACCAACCAACAACTTGTACCTTTTCCATTTGCTGAACAGTAGATATATGGCAATAGAGAAATTACTTTTGTAGATTACCACATTCATAAATTCTTTTTAAATGTGACAGACAGCAAATTTGCTATTACCTCAGGCACAGCCATGATATGTTTTCTATTGCTACTTAGAAAATAATTACATATGCTAAATCCCTATGTTTGCATATTCTCCTTTTGGCTTCCATTCAGACATATGGAAAAGATTTACAGTTCAAAACTGCAGGTTATCTTAAACTGTGCCAATAGCAACACTTCTGTTAAGAAAACAACTGCAATCCTTTGATGAGATTACAGAATAATAAATTCACTTTCTGGAGTAAAAAGAAAAAAGTAATAAAAAGTCAAAGTCACAAAATAGCCATCAACTTAGCCAACATCAGCCATCAACCATAAGGTCATTAATACTTTTCTTCACTCACTATTCCTCAGGCAATAAAATTCCATTATAATAGTATACTCCATTTGTGTATTTTATCATTTCTGCTCATGTATTGGGCAGTTCATTTAGAAATGAATTTGGATCAACTTTTATCTTTTCATAAAAACACTGAAAAAACAGAGTAGTGGACAAGTTCCAAGCAAGGTCAAGACATGTTGTGTACTTAAACTACCTCCATAACTTTGGCATTAACCACATTGCTGGCAGGGACGCTTAGATTCTTATCCTGTCAAGAGATCAAAACAGGAAGGAAATCTCATTTTCATATCTTCACCTGTGGATCTCCTCAAATCACAAGTCTCTTCTTGAAAGTAATAGTTAAAATAAAGTGCTAGACTATGATAACTGTCTGGCAATAAGCCTATCGGTTTTTAGAAATCATGAAACTCACGTAGTACTTGACAGTTGTGAACAAAGGAGATCTCTGCTCCAAAATGCTGAAGGTCTAAAGCCCATTGAAAATAGTGCAAAAATTTGTCACTAAATCGGTACACAATGGAACAAGCTCCTATCATCAAAACTAGACTGTAATATATAGAAAATTTTGTGATGTATTGGACATAGCAGAATTTTACAAAAGAGCCTGCATCTTACTAGCTACAAATATTGTCCTTTCATGTTTTAATCCTTATAATGAAAATAAGATTATAAGATGAGCTACAAAGTAACATGTTACAGAAAGAGATAAGCAGAGCTAATAAGCAGATTGAGTTAAAATGATACAGCACTTGACAGTAGACAAAAAAAATATTCTCTTTTTATAAGCCTCAAGTAAAAACAAAAAAAAGAGGATGAACTTCTGACAAGATATAGAAACTTGAAATGAACCCTTACTAAGCAGTTCTGAGAAATGAAAGGTAACATAAAAGCAACCTGTAAATGTCAAGGTGCCAAAAGGCATGCATTGCTCGCCAAGACAGAGCAAAACGGCCAGTGACACAATAGCAAATCTTATGCCAAAAAGCATATCAAACATATCAAATGTTGTTACAAAAAGTTGTAAATCGCATGACTCAAAGCAGTGACGGGACACAGAGCAGGATGGCTTGGCCCGCCAGCCGGGCTATGCAAAGCAGCAAGACAGAGCAGGGACAGCTACTAAAAGTCAGGAACGAACAACAGCGTTTAGCAGCTTAGTTCCAGCCTACTGATGAATGGGAGAAACAGGAAAAACCACCAGCCACCGGTCTGGCACTTGTTCAGAAGGAGCAAGTGATGACACAGTGAGACACTTCAGGGCATCAATAAACAGCAGTTACTAATAAATATTTTGAAAACAACCTATTTAAATAGGGATTTCTTATAGCTAATTGTTACAATACACAGACTAGAATGCTATTGCAACTGATGCTTAGGGAGTAAAATTACAGGCTTTTGATACAGATATGTTAATCTGGCTCACATCTTCTTCTATGTGAGAGCCTAGCAGTCCAGACAAGCGATGCCCTGTTCTGGAAATTATTTGCTGTCTAGATCCATAAAAGCCTGATTTTTCCCTTTCCATAAGTGTTTATACAGGCACAGACAGCAGATGCGGAAGGCTGAAGACTGTGTGGCCCAGTCAGACTGTATTTCATTTTAAACAGAGATAATTAGTATGCCAAATTTTCTATTAATGTGTTCCAGTTGTTCTCACAAGTTCTTGTAGGTGCTTACATAGCCAGTGTAGTTTCTGAGTATGTTGAGGTAACCTTCAATTCACAGAAGATTTCATAGCATCTAAAATTCATTACCTTTATTAGTAAGAATTCATAATCCTTTGTTGCAGGATCCTTGTTCAAGAGGATATAGATGTTCTAAAATTTGTATAGACAACCAATATCTTCAAAAATGCTTATGAAATGAATGTTAATTTGGGCCCATAATTTTTACATTTTTCTTTCTAATTTGTTTAATGTTTTTTTTTCAAAGTCATAGGCTAATTTTTCATACAGGATGAAAATCCCTGACAACAATCAAAATAAAAAATGAACCCCAAAATGCACCAGTTCTCTAAGAAGAGCTGAAATGGCTGACACATGGGGAACAGCACTTAACTGAGGTACGTTATAATGCAGCACTTTGGGAAGAGCATTCCTTAGCAGAACCCCTGTAAAGCAAAGATTAAACAATTTACTTTCTCAGCATGTATAATAATATTCTGCAAGCCATCACCAGTTGTAATTTTCAGCTCTGTAAAACAGATATGAGATATATCAACACCAAGGTACATAACTATTCAATAGGCCACTTGTTTCTGGATGTCTTAGTTGCACCTGAGCTGGCAGGTTGACAGTTCTGCACAGACGAGGATGAAATGGGAAGTTTACTTTCTGTTTTACACCGCTTTTAAATCTGTCATTTGAATCCTTAGAAAAAATACAAATCAGCACTTTATCTTTATTTGCTTTTCTGTTTAAGGCATAAGGAAGGGGGATAGCTGCAGAGTCAATCCTCTCACCTGGAATTAGCCCAGGCCACCTGGCACCATCCCAAACCTCTCTACCCTCAGGGCACTTAAACAGCAGAGAAGAGGGAAAAAAAAGTACAGAAGATTCATGAAAACAATAAATGCAATGAGACTTAGAACACAGTGAATTACTAGTTGCAAATTAATCTTATCTGAAGGTCAGAGCAATCCTACTGCTTGTAGATCACATGGAAATTGATTCCAGTTTCTGTCAGTTTGTTATTTTAATGATTAGGTGAATGAGCCAAATCATTTATTTCCTCCTAATGCAATTTTGTCTTTTTGACTTCTTATTACATGTGGGTTCTGACCTGGACCGAACAGTGGCTTCCTCAGAGGCAGATTGACTTTTGGCATTAGCAGTTTCTCCTTGTCCATAGGTAGCTATTTCTGCTGTCATAGGGACCTTAGGCATAAGCTTATGTGAAATGCTTGTTCTTAGTTCATGCTACATTTACAAATGGAGAAGTAAAATATGTATGAGTCAAAAAATTCTCCATAATTCAAAGGAATACTTGCAACAGTATCTTTTCAATAAAGTAATAACCTGTTTTACCAATGGACAAAACTGAAAAAAACATGAAGAAGCATTAAAAGACATACATATGTATCTATGTATTTATTTTACTTTAATTACGTTCTGGTTTCAGCTGAGATAGAGGTAATTTTCTTTCTAATAGGTGGTATAGTGCTGTGTTTTGGAACTGGGATGAAAATAATGTTGACTGATAACACACTGATGTTTTTAGTTGCTGCTAAGCGGTCAAGGATTGTTCAGCTTCTCATGCTGGCCTGTCAATGAGAAGGCTGGGGTGCACGGGAAGCTGGGAGGGGGCACGGCCAGGACAGCTGACCCAGGCTGGCCAGGGTTATATTCCATACCATATGATGTCATGCTCAGTATATAAACGGAGGGAGTTGGCTGGGGAGGTGCCACGGCTCAGGAACTAACCCGGCATTGGTCAGCAGGTGGTGCACAATTGTGCTGTGCATCACTTGTTTTGTATATTCTTTTATTATTATTGCTATCATTATTATTATTCTCTTTCTTTTCTGTCCTATTAAACTGTCTTTATCTCAACCCAAAAGTTCTACCTTCCCCCTCTCCCCCCGGCCCCGATTCTCTCTCCCATCCCACTGGGGCGTGGGGGTGGTGAGCAAACGTATGTGTGGTGGTTTGAGCTACCCCCTGGGTTAAACCACAACAGTCCTTTTCGGGCCCAACATGGGGCATGAAGGGTTGAGATAAACAACAAATCTGACTAGAGGGTGCTAAAACAGATTTGATATAAGTATTCATTATATTAGTTTAATTGTTGCTGGTCACAGTGTTGCTGTCTTTGCTCTCAAAGTTGTTGTGCTTGTTCTCAGAGTTGTTTTATGTTACACCTTATTTGCTGTAAATGTTACCTGTTGTGATGCTTATCATCCCTGGGGGCTGGATCAAGATTACCATGTTTCTATATTATGTAACACTGGCCATGAGACTAATTTGGTATCTATACTCAGTGTTGCCATCACCTCCATACTTCTGGAGCCATCTATTGGAAACTATTAATAACTACAATTTTTACTTTTTCTTCTCGGAGAGACACTCTATGGAGACACCTTCCTTCATCTTCCCCTTCTCCTCCAGGTTGATTACAGTAACTCTTGAGGATTTTTAATATCCTTGGGATGCTCAAACCAGCACATTCTTATTGCCACGTCTACTGAATGTGTTTCTGGTCTTGCACTTCTTTAAGGTTAAACAACTATTTAAGACTACTATTCAGAGATCAGCCCTGAGGCAGAATAGTCATGGGTGGCAGGGCATGTGGGAGAATATGGGCAGGTATCTGGAGAAGTTCTCACCTCCAATGGTCAGGAACTTCACTCCTGAACAACTGCAGAACCCTAATGAAGTGATAGAATGTCTGAAAAAAATGCTGTGGCCATTCCAAAGAGGCACAATTTACTGCACTGTGCTGGGCCCTGGCCAGTGTCTACCAAACATTGTTCAATATTATGCAGCACTCTGAGGGAGGAAAGAAGGAAAACACACTGACAGGCGTTGCAGTTACTCCAAACCCCACGACGAGCACCGTAGCTACTCCAGCCCTGAAGACAGGCATTGCAGGTGAACCAGAGAACGAACCTCTGCCGGTATCAGTCACCCCTATACACAAGAAGAAATATTGGAAACAAAAGGGAACTTGTTTAGTAAGGGATGCAGAAGCTTCTGCTGAGAGGGAGCAGGAAGAAGCAGCATACTGCCCCACCAGCGAGGAGGCAGACTACTCTGAAACAGGGCCATCACAAGAACAGGAGGAGGAAGAGGAAGAATTAAGTGCTGCCCCCCGAAAAAGAACTCAGTGGGAGGGCTCCTCCTTTTCCTCAGATGAAGAGGAAGAACTTATAAAAGAGATAGTAACCGCCTGATCTCTATCCTTGAGTGAGCTGTGAGATACGCGAAAGGATTTCAACCATTGTCCAGGTGAGCACATTGTCACCTGGATGCTCTGATGTTGGAATAATGGGGCCAGTAGCCTGGAATTAGAGGGTAAGGAAGCCAAACAGTTGGGAACCCTTTCTAGGGAAGGGAGTATTAACAAAGCGATCGGAAAAGGGGCACGAGTCCTAAACCTCTGGAGGTGACACCTGTCAGGTGTAAAGAAAAAGTATCTTTTCAAGGAAGATGTTATGTGTCACCCTGGCAAGTGGACCACCATGGAGAGAGGTACCCAGTACCTGAGGGAGTTAACCATGGTGGAGGTGATTCATGACGACTTGAACAAGGAGCAATTTTCAAAAAATACAGATGAAATCAAGTGCACCCGACCCACGTAGCCAACGTTTGTACAGAGCGCACCATCATCATATGTCAGTTCATTGGCAGTAATGACCTGGAAAGATGGAGAGGAACAAATTGGCTGGTCAGCTCTGACAATATGGAGACATTATAAGGAATTTATTTAGTTATCAAAAGTAAAAAAGAACACTTAGAATTTTAAAAAAACCTTGATTTAAGATTAACAATGTCAATTTTTCCTATTTACCTATGCTATGAATACAAATTAATACGGTTTCTCTCTGCTCTGATTAAAAAAAAGAGTGAAACACCCATATTTCCAGAAGACTCCTCTTTCTCCTGAAAGGAGGGAGGTAGTGGCAGAACTAAAATTCTATTTTCCTCTAATTGCCAAGTATTGAAAAACAGACTTAAACCCCCCTTATTTTATTTGGGGTTAGAGAGAGGAAAACACTCCACAAAACTTTGTTGTAAGTCTTAATTTGAATTTTATGACTTTTTAAAACAGAGTCATTTCATATATAAAAAATAAACATCATTTTGAGCTTTTTAATACTGCATGGCACATACTGTCTGCTGAATAGAGCTTACTTTCTTTTTGTGTAGACGTCAGAAATGTGGTGGAGGAAGGTGGAGAAAGGGCAAGGAGTGGAAGTATGTCCACTTATGAAAGGAGTTGGAATAGGACCCAAGAGGGCTGACTTCTACTCTTGTCACCTTTACAGTTGGGGTTTTTTTTTCATGTGTGATTGAGATCAAGAAAAGCATTTAAGTGAAGGACTGCACTGAATCTACACGGGCAGACTTGTCTCCTCTTCATGTCCTTTTCTGCACAATAACTGATTAGATTGGACATTTTAGCAAATATGAGGACTATACAGATTGCATGTATGGCATTGACAGTCAAAAGCTATCACTTTTCAGGGCTTATAAACCACATATAATTCTGTCATGTAAGCATATGCATCAGAGAGAATTTCCACATGTTTTTAGTATCATCCCACATAAAGTGCAAGAAGAACAATAAATCAAAGCACCAGCTCTGCAGATACCACCTGAAGTGTGTCTTCTTGTATTTGCAGAGACTGCTTCCAGATATGAAGTTGATTTCATTTGATAGCTAGTCTTTGCATCACAGGACTGGAAAAACAAGGCTTACCGGCAGTAAAAGCAACAAAGTAGGAAAAAAAAAAAAAAATCCAGAAATCCCTGCTGTGCATATTTTTAATTTGCTAGTTTAAGAGATGGGATCTTCCAGACAAGATGTTGCAGTCCTGCACATTTGTACAAGAGCCTGGGAATAAAAATACTCCTGCAGCAAATAGATAGCAGTTATTTTCCTTTGATAGAAATTTTTATCTTTTAAACACACTGGGGAAGAAATCCCCAAAAGTCACATAACCAAAAAGCTATTTACCATTTAGACTTATCAGTGTTTACCTGCAACATCACGTGCTCTGGTTTATTTCCCATTCCACAGAGCACTACTGCTTCGTGAGAGCCCAGACTGTCTGTGCAGCTTTTCTGCCTTCAGCCTTTGGAAACGTGACAACTGACTCTCTCTGCAAGCATTTTCATTATTTTTGGACACTGCTTGCTAGAAGGGGGAAATGGTACCTACACAGGATCAGATTTGTAATGAAAGCAAGCAAGCTGATTTAATTTTCTTAAAAGAATCTTACTATCTTGTATCGTTAGACACAGGTTTGTGTGGGGTGCTCTTTTCCTGAAATCACAGCCTAAAGGTTACCATGTGAAACAGAAAATTTAACTTTAATATTTACATATATTTTGGAGTCTAATTACCAACAATTCTCTGAGAACTGAACTTCAGAATAGATTCTTCTTATTCACTAAGTCAAACACATCTCTGATATCAGTATTTTCAACTTATGTTTTCTGTAAACCAATCTGACTATTCTTCCAAGCTTGTATGAAAAACACTTGCAATCAGAATTACTGAATAACTTGGGTGAAATGCTTAAACATTAGTAAAATTGTGTGCCTTTACCTGCATCAGATCTGTAGATATTTTATGAGAAAAATATATTAATCATTCACTCATATGAGTGAATATCTGCTTTCTTGAGCCACCACGACATATATCATTCTTTTATATAATCTCTTTACGGAGCAGTCTGGACTTGAAATATAAAAGATGTCACCCTACTGATCTTTATAATCTCCTTCTATCTCAATAATTTACATTTGCAACATGCAGCTTCCTCCTCTCACTTATTTGTGATCTAGTAAAGGCATCACATAAATGAAAGCTAGTTTATATCTCCCAGCTGCATTTCTAGGTAAAATAAAAGAAGTTACCTACCTGAATAAGCTCTGTTACATCCTTAGACCATCATGATCACAACACACTACTTTATCATAACAAGTACAGCCAACTTGTAAAAATAAATATTGCTTACATCTATTTTACAATGACACCTTGAGGTCTAAAGCCAATTGTGAAGGAAACAAAACCAAGTCTTCTCTTATGTAACTCTAAAAAAGCTCAGACATTGAGCTTCATTAAAAATGTATTCAGTTCTCTCAGAATGAATAAAGTCCAAAGATAAGCTCAAATCCCTGATATTTTGACAATACTACTTTTTTTTTAAATATTTATAATTCTTAATGAAAATTAATCATGCTTCGTTCAAAGCAGCAGGCTTATACAAAGTTACCTTATGCTAGCTGAAATTATTCTTTTCAAAAAACTTTTGACAGTCTTTGCTGTAGGGTTTAGAGAATACTTAATGCTTCACAGTGGTAAGCACCACATCTCTTGTCCACAGTATCCAGAGAATGCAGGTAGGAATTTGGTGTTACCTCTGCATCCTTCCCCTGCCACATTCCTTCCCATGTTCTGGGGAACCACAGCTGTGACATGAATTTGTCACTGAGGTTCTTATGAAGTGTAGATCAGTTACCACAGAACGAGGCAAACCCCTCATGCATTTTTCAGTGAGATATGGCCACTTTTTGTGCCAGCACAGCACAACACTAACGTCCACCAAACAGAAAAAAGTTTCTACAGCATTAATCCCAGTACTAGCTCACTTGCATGAGGTGGAGGGGCCAGGGGCAGCAAAATAAGATGTGTGACAGTCTTGACCAAAAAGAAGAAATGGGAAGTGCAGATAAGGACAGAGGAATAGGCAAAAGGACCACGTTTCTGAGTGCTAACAATCTGTTTAAGCTTAGCTGTACGGGCAAAAGAGCATTCCCAGGTGAGCAACAGATGGCAAGTGCTGGAGGACTTCTGTGTGCTGAAGTACAACTGTTCATGGTCAACACTGGCTAGAAAAAGTTGTATATTGATCATGGATCAGGTTCAATTTTCTCTTATTTGAATACAAATATGCAAGTCCATAGATAATAAAGTAGAATTCATAGATTCATAGATTCATAGTATAGATGACATTGGGGATTAATTCTTCTGGTAAAAAGGCAAATAACTCAGCCATCCAACTAATATTTTGGGGTTCTACTTTGTCTTAGCTGCACTTGTATCTATTTTTGTTGTGCCTCAGATCATTATTTTTAAAATTAAGTTGATGTTTTATACTTTACTATTTTGTTAGGAATATGAAAAACTTTTTTTCCTTCTTAAAAATTAAACAAAAACAACAACAAAAGAAGAGAAAATAAATGGACCAATATTTTAATGTCTTATGTCAAAGACTGCAGGAAAAATCTAGGGGCTGGCACATGCAAACTGAGCCAAACTTGAAAAGACTATTGAGTTGTTAATCACAAAGTACTAGAAACAATCTAGATGACAAAGTAAATACTTGCTGACAAACATGATTTGAAAAGCCTTCACTTTGCATTTCAAGTTTCCGTGCAAGCATAGAAAACACATGACAAAATCTACTGACACTTCTGTAGCAATAGAGGTATAGAGGACCAAAACGTAGGTGGTTCAGATAAATTTAGAATGGAGCCCTGCAATTGGCAACAAAATAGCATACACAAAAATGCATAAACTGCTTTGAGTTTTTCTGGTTTATTGCCTTCTAATTAGTGGGAGTTCTCAGCTGAATCACAGGCAGGGATTTGGGCATCTTGCATATAACACCAAGGGAAAAGACCAAAATCAGAGGTGTTTCAACATGAACTCTTCCACAATACAGCTCAGATTCTTCTTCTGCAAAGCCAAAATGTCTCCTGAGGACTTCTACCACCCCTGAGACAAAACATTTTCAGAGTCTTCTTGACATTTTATTTCCTTAACAACAATGGACAAGTTTTTGCTCGTTCATTGGTGATTGCTTTGAAAGAGAAATGGAAAGCATAGAGAGGAATTTTTACCTGCTGGGTGTTGGGACTGCTGAGGAGCACCAAACAGTCTTTGTCATTAGAAATCTCTGCACTGAATTGCCCTGACAGCAGAAGTCTACCATTGTGGGTAAGAGACTACCACAGTTAGAGTTACTTACAATCTTGTAAGATTTAGTTGATATGAGAGGTAACGTCTACACCTCAATCCGGCTGTGCCCCACACATCAGTCATTGCATATGATCTGCTCAGTGCATCCATAGTTGCACAGCATGTCTGATGCATGTAAGTTGGAACAATTGCACGCACACACTATATGTGATATAGAAAACAACAGAACTTTATTTTTGGTCCTTCTGAAGTGGAGCGGCCTGAGACAGAGCACCTTTAAATATGGCAGCTGTTACTTGCTTGTGTTCTTTCCCAAGCTTACATCTACCTCATTTTCTTAAAACTTTTACCTGACAACTTAAACGTGGCCTTTCACAGATCACATTCACTCTGAGACAAGCAAGGCACAACCAATTTTTGCTCATAAACTGCCAAGACAGCAGTGATAGAAAGACATAAGACATAGAAAGGTCTAATGCAGACAGACAGTTATTGAAACTGCCAGCTACTGCCAGTCACGCAGGTGTCTCAAGAGAACATGCTACTCAGTTTCCCAAAAGAAACTGGATCAATATCCTGCTGGTGCCAAAAGAAATTATAAACTTGGCAACTCACAGATTATAAGGTAGGACCCATGTCCCTTCCTGCTGTTTTATTATTTGTAGTCTTCTTGAGTTAGGTTCTATCACTTAGACCTCCTCTTTGACATTCAGCAGCCAAGACTGTGATAAAATGTACATTGTGCTGAATGTCTAAAATGTGACATTATGAAATACAGAGGAAGGAAGTATTCTGTGCATAAAAGCCATCTACAACACATCAGCAACTGGGTAGATTTCTACATTAGTAAGTAATACTTTTTTTAAAAAGTAACTTGAAAGAAATGTTTTTAAATATTTAATCACAGATTTATTGGACTATATCTCTCATATATGTGCATTATTAGTTACCATATTTCTTCATGTAGAGAAAGACAGAGGTTATGATACACAGATGATAGGCTGTATGAACTATGAAAGGTCAAGTCTGAAGTACTATTTGGTATTTGCTAGAATCTCTCATTTTCTTTCAGGAAGGAAAAGAAACGAAATCAGATCAGTTTTGTCTGGTCTGCTGAGTTTATTTTCTATCCCTTTCTTATTCTCTGCCTCCAGAAATAATAAACTGATTGTATCTACTGACATTTTTCTGGAAGATTGATCTTCTCAGTCACACAGATTTTGCCAACATGATACCAGCTTGCATTTATATAACTCACTTCATCTCAAAGAATCCCAAAAACTTTTACAAATTTAATGTAGTGGAATATATACTTATCCTACACTGAACATGGCCACCTCCAGGACAGAGTACACAATGTGTCTAGCTAATATCAGTTTAAGACAGGAAGTAAGAAAAAGTATTGTATCGCCTTAAAATTTCAAGACAAAATTTAACATGGCTGCATATCAGTAAAACTATTCACCATATCTTTTTGTTTTCTAATTAGTGAAACCTAAGGACCCTTCACAGAATCTGTGAGAAAAAATTCTGGAGAAAAATCTCCACCAGGCGTCAGCACTAAGACTATAAGAATGCCCTTACTGGGCAGAACAGGAGCTTCTCCAATGCTGCATTTGGTTTCTGAGAGCATTAAGCACCTAGAAAGATTAAGAATAAAGGAGTCACATAAACCTGGTCCTCTGGGCCTCACTCAGCCTGAACATGGGTCAGGGATTTCCTCAGCAAAAATGTTTTATTTAACAACCCTCCACAGAGTTTTCCTTCATAGGCTTGCCCAGTTCCTCTTCATACTCATATGCCTTATTTTTTTATTGTTGTCTCTGACTCCCTGAGGAAAGATGTCCCAACCTTAATTTTAACAATTTTCACACAGCAAAAACTCTCAAAGTTCACTTGGCAAGAACCCCCAAAAAAGTGATAACTATTACCTACCACTTTTATTTAATGTCCCTTCCTTCTTTTATCAAAAGAAACAGTGAACTCATTCCTTAATGACTTTCTCCAAAATACTTAAGATTTTGGAGATCTCTCATATCTTTCCTTCTCTGTCTCTTCTCTACAACAGAAAATATCGTATTATCTTTATTTATTTCTCTGATTGCTGTCATTCCATACTTTCAGCTGTGGCTGCTGCCTGATTTTGCTATCTTCTTCAGTTTTACCACCAGTTTACCACTGGTTTTACCACCAGTTTTTAGATGGGAGGAACTTGAGTTGCACTCACTTCTCAGCTTACAAGGACACCAGGGCTTTACTCAGTGGAGGAAAAACAATCACAGAATCACAGAATCATTAAGATTGGGAAGGACCTTCAAGATCATCAAGTCCAACCATTAACCCAACACCACCATGAGGAGGAGGTCTGTACCAAGGAAGAGTGCTGGGCAACGTGGGTTGGTAACCTCTGAAACTGTGACTGCTGCAGCCTGTGCAGGGATCAAGATCTGGAAGTCAAGAATAAGAGATGACCGTGAGTTCCCAGCCAGACCACTGAGTTTTCTCCCTCTATATATGTAAGGACTTTAATCTTTTTTTTTTTTCCCCACGAACACATTTCTTACAGATGCTTAATCATCTTTAGTAACAGCATTTATCGTTTATGTCATTTTCCAGAATGAAGAGATCACAGAGTACCTCAGGCATGTTTTCACCAAAGCAGTGCAGACAGGCGCTATCATTTGTCTGGCGATGTGTTATTTCTCTTTGTATTTAGAATCAGTCATAGTATTTCCTTCCTTCCCTGCAACATGCTTCCATTTTTCTCTTGTCTTTCTGCATTTTATACTTATAACCACTTTGATGTCCACTTCTAAAACCCCAGATATTTACATTTATGATTTTCAAGTACTTCCATCTGACCGAAACTCTGTACTTCAGGTTATTTTTTTCCAGTTATGTTGTCCTGCTCTTTGTTCTATCTAAGCTGCATTGTTTTTCTTCTTTCCAATTAAGCTGATGCACAACTCCAGTTGATATGTTTCTGCCTCTACTATACAAATTTATGTGCTTCCTCCTATATCATTAATGGACAAATTAAAAAAGTGTGAACTTAACACCAACTCCAGACAACTTCCCTCTCTCGTCTCCATTCTATATGCTACTACTTAGTTTCATTACCCTGGCTTCTCTGTCAATATTCATTCCATGTTACAGTGCTCAGAGTATCAGCTAATCTGGAATATTTTTTTTAATAGGATCAATGTGTACTTTGGAAACCATAAGTGATGTTTTCTCTGCTGAGAATAGTTGTCTCTTGTAATACTCATTCTTCAGAAGAACCTCATGCAACCCTTCCATGGTAAAATAGCATCACATTTGTGATTCAGTATTCAGTAGGACAATTTTCCTAGTTGTAAAGACAGAATTAGTCCTGTTAGATGCAAATGCTCGGAGTAGGGCATACACCCAAATGCCAATTATTTGAAAAAATGTAAAAGTTTAAGAGTTTTTTTACTTTAATATCAATGTTCACCTGAAAAGGTATACTAGAAACCTTTGTATACTATTCTTTGCACATTGTCTTAAAGACCTCTAACTACAGTATTATTCCAAACTCAGTAGAACCTTGTGCCATCCTCCCACACTGGAAATTAAAACCTAGGGAGGGGAGGAAATCCACATAGTACTGGGTGTTTTCCTTTTCAGAGCTCATTCTGGTGGTCTAATGGGCAGTGATATTCCCCTAAGGTCCCTGTGACTAGATGGAACCATACAAAAGGCAGACCCTGAGATATTGCCCAAAACAAGCTTCCCAGTCCTACTGTTTGCTGGCCTCCAGCCCATTCACCTCCAACCAACGATGCCTATGTACCACCTTTAAAAGGGGCACGTGCTGAGGATGCAAAGGGATATGAGGATGCTAAGGGAATGAGGATGTTAAGGGACATATTATGATAGCCAGCACACCCTGGGGACGTGCACAGTGGTCCAATTCCCAGCTGACCATAAAAGGAGGATTATGTTGCATTCTTAGTCTTCTCTTATTCAGAACAATACGAGGATAGAAACAGCAGTATATTCAGATTTATTAGGGCAAAATAATCAACCAAGCAAAAACGTGAATACACTAAAAGTTAAAGCAAGACTCATAAATGGTTGTTTGCTAAAAACTTTGCTTGAAAACTTACCAATTTATAAACATAAATTTACAGGTTTTCTTTTATGTGTTTAGATGTAAACAAAGAAATACAAGTGTTCTAAATAAATATTATGCATTTGTTTAAAGAGGGCAGAAAGAGTAATTAGTTCCTTTTGCATATGTACTGTTTGTGAATTAAAATGCTGATTACAATACAAACCATAGATACCAATGACAAATCGCAGACTTACAGTGTTCAAATCCTCCAGCTTCTTAAAGGTGCCTGATGGGATTTCTAATATCCTGTTACACATCAAATCTGTTGCAAAGAATGAGAAATTGAATTGTTCTTATCTTCCCGTCATAGGGCAGTGCTGGGGAAAGGAGGGAAGCAGTTGTTTTTCTTTTAGTATATGATGTGTTTGTACTTCGTGTCTCTTAAAATGGGGAACAATGTGCTGCTGATAAGAATAGAAGAAAGTGAAACAGCTGCACCTGACAGAAATTTCACATTCTAGTAATTAAATCCACAGTGTTGTCTGCCAGAAATTTCTCTTCTTCATTCCATAAAATCCCGGCCTTCCACAGGTGCTCAAATGCAGCTATACATATACAGCTACTGTGGCACCATCTGCACAAGTAAGTGACTTTGAAATGTTATTTTTCAGAAAAAGCACAGATAAAACAGGATAATTCTTATCAGGAAAATATTAAAAACAACATGTATAGTCTCATCATGCATCTTTTGGGTAGGGACACCACACAGAGCACCTGCTGCTCGTAACAACAAATTAATTCATCCTCACCTCTGAACTTACTTGCATACAAATTAGAGCCACAAAGCAAGAGATTGGAATATTTTATAATCTGTTTGTAATGGCAATTGCAATTAAAACTAATCACAACAATGAAATAAAGAGCTAGATAAGTGAAAATAGTAGGGCTTGTGGTTTGTCTGTATGCCCAGACTGCCTTTAAAGAGTGCCATTCATTACATTATCGCCCAAATATTATTTAGAAAAGATTGACAGTTTTATGTTAACCATGTTAGATTAAACACGTAATTATTAAACTTGCTTATCTGACAGCTCGTGGTCACAGCTTGAATAAAGCTCTCTTCCACAATTTCAGCTATCTTTAGTTTGAAGGAGAACATTTTGTGCTAAGTCAAAGAAAATTACAAGTTTCTGATTTCTTTTATCCAAATCCTAAAAAAAATTGAAAATCTGTAACAAGATTGCACTTAAATTTTAAAATGCCCTTTGCTTTGCTCCTCAAAAGTTGGAGTTAATCAAAAGGGAAGGAATTCAAGTTCATCCTCTGTACCTGAACATCTATATGGTGAATAGCTTTTGATTAATCATTACTGCAGGTATGACCCACCTTATTAAAGGGATGTATCTTTCACTTCCTTGTTGGTTTTCTGCATTTTTCACAAGGGTGGGGTTTTCTATTCTTACTTGGCTGCTACTGGAAGAACTGATAAATCTTAAGAGATGGTTCTCAAGCACCAGCAGTGTGAACTCTGACAACCCATAAACACAACACAGTTCTCAATCATTGTATGCAGCATGGAAATTCACTTCTTAGGGGAAAATAAAAAATAGAAAACTCAAAAAGCACTAACTTTTTAGTTTGAGGTTGCTCACATTGTCCCATGAAACTAGTAATCCTGCTAATTACAGTAAATTGTATGAATTTAACTGAGTTCAGATACAACTTGGTTTCTATCTCATTTCCCAAAGCCATCCCGCAAACACTCATTACCAGCCATAAGAATACTGCTATGGCTACTACTGGTTTTGTAGCTATTTTGGGATTAAAATAATAAAATAAAAGAACAGCATATATTACCCTTATTAAATTACTCAAATGCATGTTATAAAATGACAACAGCAACATTTTTCTTGACTTGAGCAGACACTGTCTTCTGACGTAAAAACGAGTAAACAAAATCACATTTCTAATACATCACTTAAAACATAAATATCTTTGAATTTTCATTCAACTTGTGCAATGACCTCTCCATATTTAAAGCCTGTCTCTGCTTATCCTAGAAGCCTATGCATTCAAAATCATATTTCTCTGGATTGTCTACATTTATTTTTACTATGCTCTTTCTCAGAGAATAGTAACTATTAATTAAGGCTATTCAATTATTCCAGGTGAGCATCTGATATTTCACTTGTAACCATTTGTTTGACCTTCTTCACTGGCATGTTGAAAGAAGCTTTCAGGTAATTTATCACAACTTAGAAGAGTGAAGACTAGGGAATTTTTTGCATTTGTTTCCCATCTAAATCAAAATATATTTGTCAGATCTAATGGCTCTTAAATCAGTTAAAAGAATGAACACCATTTGGAAGCGTCAGTATCATGCAGCTTTTCCAGGAACTGGGGACTAGCAGCACCTTAGCTATCAGAATTCATGAGTCCTCTGGAAAGATTCATGATGCATAAACTACCTAGATATTGCCACATTTATTAGTTAGCTAGAAAGCTTTTACAATACACACGTGTAGCAGAAGACCTTTATTGGCACATTAAACTATGTGTTAATATAATATAAACTATATAAAAGTATAAACTTTTCATTAAAAACATATTTTTAGAGAAGAAAAAACAAATTATATGTAGAAGATGGTGCTGCTTCCAAAGTACTCAGGTACTGCTTCCTTGTTTTGCCTATAATAGATGGTTATTCCCAACAGATGGCACTGCAGAATATATGTAATTTTCAAAGCAATGGTATGTGTGACTTCTTAGAAAGTCAAAGAGCAGTTACCTACTCCATTCACACCATCCTTGCTCCCATGAGACACCTGATTCAGCCTTCCACCTCCATCCCTTCACCTCCTGTCATCTTCATGGACTGGAGTCCAAAGGAGCTATTTATTATTTTGACTGCTAAATGAACATACAGAGCAATCTCCTTGTAAGCCAGGACATAAGACACAATTTAATAAAGATTTTCCATATTAACTTCAAATTAAGTCATTCCTTTGTCTGAAGTGAGTCAGCTTGCAACTTTGGGAAATACTCATTTAGACAAATGGAGAGCTTACCCTGAATCATGTAAAATAAAGCTCTCTGGTCTTAAACATTTTGATCATTTAATGCCAAAAAAAAAATTAACTTGATAAGATATTCAGGGAAGGTGAGCTTTTTTTAAATTTTTTTTCATGGGGGAGTAATTGAAATACAATTTAATTTGTAAAAGATGTGCTATTTTCATTCACTAGGTATCATTTTCCATCAAAATCTCATGTACAGCAATGCCTGTTACTGGTTGCAGAACAAAGAGATCTTTATTAGACCTACTCAAGAAATCTGCAGTCTTCTCCATCCGTGAGATACCATTCTTTCATTTTCATTATTCAAACAGCAAGAGCTGAGAGCAGTCTTGCTGGAAGATTCTTGAACTAGGAGATCAGATGACTCTCAGTTTCAAGACAACATATTTGTCTAACTTAAAGGCATGAGATAGAGGGGTCTGAAGAGAAGAGTCTAACATACAGTCAGAAGAGCATGAAATATAAAACTCCCTCAAGACAATCAGAAATCCAGAGGGGCTTGATGAGAAATAGGCTGCTGTATGGGTCAGAAGGAAGTCACTGGGCAGTTGGAATTTTTGTAGGAGGGAATAGCAAGGTTGTGTTGAAGTTTTAAGCAATGAATCTTGAGTCCTGGTTAAGACTATAAAGTTTAAGATGACCCCAAATCCCTTAAAAATGAAATAAAAAAAAAAAAAGAAGCAAACCTAAACTAAAAAAATATTTTTTTTTATATATATATATATATGAAGAAGCCTTCATTATTTACTCAAAAGTAATTGATGAATATTTGCTAGTAATAAAGAAGTAGTTGGTGTTTGCAAAATAAAAGATTTCTCACTCTGTTACCTCAGGATTTTTCCCTTGCGGAAACGAAGCTACCAGACATATAAGCCAGGCTGTACCCTAAATCTTTCCTGATAGCCTTTCCTGTGCATAGCACTCCTGATAAATTTTGTCTTCCAATAAGAAGCTTGGTAGTTTTCAAAACATAGTTGGGTCCTTTTCTGTAGTTATGAAAGTGTCTATTAATTCAAGATTAGAATCAATTCAAAAGACCTGCAAGGTTTAACAGTGTTAACCCTACCTTATACAACCTCTAACTAGAGCTACAAGGAACAACTGTGATACCTGAATGATGAAGTGTGGTTGTACAGAAGTGATGATGTCAACAACAACAATAAAAAAGCTTCACAAAGGCTTTTGTCACATCTATATTTCATAAGTCAGAGACAGTTCTACATCAATTTTTAAGTAGTCCATGCTTGCCCTTCCACAGCATTTAGAGCAATGAATGCAAGTAGCAAATAACGAGGTAACTCATAACTGCTTTTGACAACCCTAATTTTCAAACCTGCAATCTAGTCATATATGATAACTACAACAACAGAGCTGCAAGGGCAGAGTGTCCAGATGCCAGCAGCTTAACTGACAGCTTCATTGTCCTTCCTCATGCGTTTGTGGTTTTGTTTTGGTTTGTGGTTTTTTTCATTAACAATTCAAACAAAGAAAAAACGGTTAATAATATTAGAATTATGAAAGACGCTCCTTTTATACAAATAATATATACTTATACTTTACATATGCAATATAAAGTGCATTATATATATCATAACTTTGATATATTCATTTTATTGTTATAAAAATTGTTGCACTTGCTTTAAGCAGTCTTCTAAACTTGTGCCTGTCTATCTTTCTAGAAAAAAACTCGGAGTCTTCTGTGTCAACTGTGCATCTCTGGATAAGTATTGTATATATTCTGGGACATCTGTGTACTTGCAAACTATCTATAAGTACCACATAACAATTTCCCTGATGTTTTAAAACAGCCTTTGCCTGGAGTACTTGTTAAACTACTTGCATTTCAGTTATCCAACTGTTAGGGAATCAGCTTGGAATGTCATCTTCTTAGATGAAATTTCTGCTTTGCTTAGCTTTTACGGCCTGACCATGTACATATTATTTATTCTTTCCATATCTTATATCTGTATCACAGTAGAGCTTTAGTGAGAAAAATATTCAAACTTGAAGAACATAACTATGGTGTGATATTGAACACCTGTGATGCTTATAACCAGTGTTGAACAATCTTTGTATATTTTCTCTACTAGCAAATCAAACTGACTCTTTCAACTGTGAGATTCACTTAGTGACTGGAATTAGAAAGATACTAACATCACATCACCAAGCAGTCAGCTGAAGAGCACTGTGGTAGCATATTTATGCACAGAAAAGCAAGAGTGCTTTAGATTTCAAACCTCTGGTATATTGGAGCCTTGACAGGAAAAGCAGTAGAAGGAAAAGCTTTTCCTGGGAACATTTATTTTTATTCAGAAGCCAAAAGTGCTAGTAGTTCTTACTTAAACAATCAAAAACTTAAGGCAGCAACACCATAGACAGGAATTATCACTACATGCTTGGCACAGTACGTGAGGGATGCTTTCTGTGAGCACCAGCCACAAGTCTGCCTATCACTGATCTAGACTAGGACAACTTATTTGCAAGACTGGTGATGGCTGGGTCAGGTGCAACATGAAGCATTTTAGGCAACCATCAGATTTGCAACAGAGATCAGAAGAGGTATGTATTTTACTCTCATGTGTATAAGAGAACTGCCTGGTGAAGAAGGCATGCTGGCTTTAAGTCTGGTGAGCAAAGTAAGTTATGTGATAAAATTGTCAGCGTATTTGGTGAATATTTTATCCTTCTGTTCTGAAATAGTTACAAAACACATGTTTTCCTCCTATTTCAAAGAAAAATAAGTACATGGGGAAAAAATCTGCTAAAGCTGCATACTTCCTCTGAAAACATTGACTTAATTGCTAGATTTTATGCCAAAATTATACAGGGTCACTTAGCAGCATAAGAAATTGCAATGTGTCAGAAAAGTTGCAATCTAATGTGATTTATCGCTTTTAAAAGCATTTGGAGCAACGAGGCCAAGACAGACAATCAAGCCACAGCTAACGGGTGTTTTAGGGTCACAGGACTCCTAACACCACCAGCCCTGTCAGTGTTTGATGTCAGCCACTGGAGAGATGCCAAACCTACAACAGGGGTCACAAACAGCCTGAGGGCAACCACAGCATACCTCTCATGTACACAAACTGGCAGACATGAGAAATGCCAGATGTGAAAGACAAAAGAAGAGCCAATATTCGTATGTGACCTGGACTCCATGACAAAGAGAAAAATACATTCCTATGACACATTCTGGTGACCACATCTACCTGTTCCATTGGATCACAAAGATCTGTCACAGATTAGCCCATGAACTGCTATGATGGTCACCTGAGAGAAGTTACACAGGTATGTTTTCAGTCATTTCATAGAATCATAGAATATTTTGGGTTGGAAGGGACCTTTAAAGGTCATCTAGTCTGACCCCCCAGGGACATCTTCAGCTAGATCAGCTTCGTCAAAATCCCATCCAACCTGACCTTGAATGTTTCCAGGGATAGGGCATCCACAACCTCTCTGGGCAACACATTCCAATATGTCACCACCTGCATCATAAAAAATTCCTTCCTTCTATCTATTCTGAATCTACCTTCCTTTAGTTTAAAAGCATTAGCCCTTGTCTTGTCACTTATAAGCCCCTTTTAAGTATTGAAAGGTCACAATAAGGTGTTTCCAAAGCTTTCTCTTCTTCAGTCCAAACATCTAACAGAATGCTATACCAGGTACTTCATACTTGCTCTGCATACGAACAAATGCAAGTTTGAAAGAGGCAGAACTAATTTCCTAAACTACTTCACTTCCAAAGCCAGTACTCACCTTGATAAAAGCAAGCCTGAAGAACTACTAATCCTGCCAATACCACTGCACCAAATAAGCATTATTTTAGTACAAGCAATTTGGAAGGTAGATTTGTAAACAGAATGACCATACTCCAGCAGAGCAGATGTATGGCCCATATCCAAGGAAGCATTTAGTGCAACCAAGATGACGTTCAAATTTATTCCTGGTTTGGCCATTTTCAAACCTGAGCAAACCAGTCAGTTCTTTTGTAGGAAAATGAAAGCTTTCTATTAAACCCCTTCATTTTTCATACATCCTAGAAAAAATTAGTTTAAAGTGAAAAAAAGAAACAAAAAAGCAACGAATGCAAACTAAACTGACCTGGCATGGCTTAATGACCTAATTGATATATACATACATTTATCCATATGCTGTACATGTTTATCCTTACATACAGCCAAACACTGTATTGCTCCATATTGAATGGATTATAAGATTCATTCAGGTGTTATTTGGTTTGTCTTTTTCCTGCTAATGGCAATACATCTGAATAGCTAGCAAAGTGTTGATTAGAGTGGTGTAAGATCAAATCACAAGACAACATCATTAATTTGGAAGTTTTTCAAAAAGTGCAGAATACAACATGGACAGTAAAGATTCCTTAGTCTTAGCCTCACTATTATTGGATGAAATTTTGGTCTATAAATCATGGGGGCATGCTCACTTTTGACAGCAGCAAGCTACCAGGTAGTTTCAGTGATAATGTACAACTTTTCACCAAAACCAAAAAAATTCTGCATGGGTACACTAACTTGTCCCCAGAAAGATATACGATCAGGTGGCAGATGAAATAATTTTCCCTATGGAGCAAGTAATTACTGGGAAAAAGCTGGCAATATATTCGGAGTGGGCTTCTTCACTCTACTAGTCAGACAAGTAACAACAGTTGCACCTCTGAGTTATTTTTCTTCTTTAGGTTACTATCAATGAGAAAAAAGGAAAAGCTTTTAAAAATAGAGTAAAACAACTCTTCAGGCAACTCTATAAAAGGTATTTATCTCTCTTTTTTTCATGTTAGTCTTTATTCTAGACTTACTTTCATAATCAGACCCCAAAAAACCCTTCCAGCAACATGTGGCTTAATATAAACTACTTGAACAAATATTTTCCTTTCCCTTTATGTTCAACTATGAGAAAAATACTTGCTTGTTTGATCAAAAAGGAAAAGTAACTGGACAGCTTTGCTTGCTTCACACTTGTAGGTAAAAGGGAAGTTTGATATACATACTACGATTGTGCCACCAGCATTTCAGCAATGTGCATATATCAGTTCCTTTTCAGACAACACCACCTTCTTTGGTCCAGCAGTATGAGAAATTAAAAGTGACCATGCTATGCTAGAGAAAGAATGCATAAATAAATCACTACCTTCTGTTGATGTAGAAGAAATAGGAGCATCACAGACAGTGGAATTTAGCACATTTAGAAAACAATATGTAGAGGCACAAAGGAGAGACTGTGGTCATTTGCGTATTTATATTTTTAATATATTTTGAAAAAAAAAAAGAAAATATTAGAATGCCAAAACCAATTATCTGGGATCCACAACTTGTTGAAATAGCTACCCACAAAGATGCAGAGCTGCATGAGTAAAAATGAGAGAGAAGAAAAGTGTGCACATAGGGCAATAAAACAGCTAAGAAAAGGTCACAAGACAACGATGTAACAATAGTATTTATTGTGAACATTGAAGAACAGTTACTCCTTTTTCAAGTTATTAAGGACAATTCAGCCTTGCCTAATTGCCCAAATACTCTGTCTGTGGCAGATGAGATGGCTCATTACTCAGCAAAGCTTATGTCATAAGCAGGGGCAGGTTAAATACTTGAAATCTGAAACCTCTTGAACTTTAACAAGTGTTCACAATTAAGGAGTTTACTTCAACTAAATTTTAAAGCAGGGGTGGGGACTGAACCTTACTAAAATTCCAACACATGCTCCCACAGCATTCAGAGGTGGTAAAAAGTTCACTTCTATTTCCTTAATTTTAGAGAATTGCTCTGACACATCTCTATTTTCATAATTCTTTGACCTCCTCTTAATACCACCCTCTCCTAAATTTTTCATCTTACCTGTGTCCTCTTGAAGGGAACACTACTTCATTCTACTTTTTAGAAGTCTGCTCTGAAAGAATGCAAAAGCAACGGCAAGCACTGCTGTCCCATCCCAGGAAAGTCAGATGTGATAAATGGGCACTAAATTCCCTGCAGAAATATTTTTTTCAGTTCTACTGCATCAGGTCTTTAAACTCTTTACAGCAGAGATGCCTCAGAGGAGAGAGGGCTGTAGAAAAAGTACATCCAGGTAGTATAAAAATGTCATTACCATGCAATAGTGACTAATTCCAATACAATCTGAGGGATGTCCTCAAAAGGGGAGAAGTAAGTTGTAGTAAGCTGTATTTTTTCAGGGACTTGGAGAAATTGCTCTTCCAATGGCTGTCCCCACTTGGAAAAAGCAAGAGAATGCACAGGGAATGTATACAATACTCCCAGGAATAGATAAAGAAGGAGGTAGCTGACAATACTGTCATATGCACAGAAAATACGAATGTTATGAGGAAGAATAAAACTGTGGATGTCTAAGAGAGACTTTTGACAGTTGCTGTATTTTAAAGAAAGTTGCTCCTTTACATTTTTATCAGTTTTTCTTAGTCTCAGCCCTATATCCAATAACGTGGGAGATTATCTTCCCTTCTCTTCGTGGAACAGAGTAAGGGCAAGGGGAGACATCAATGGGATCAAGTGCATGGCAGGGTGAATTCACTGTTAAGGTTCTAGTGAGTACCATGTAACTTGTGAGCCATGTTCTTATCCCCAGTCCTTTCTTCACCTGTAAGAGGGGAAGAGGAGGAAAAAGGCAGAGCGTGAACTGTGAACACACTCAGGGGTGCTGCCATGGTCATGGCAGCTCTTGATGCCATGCTGAAGAACTGGCTGGTAAAGTTCCAAGCAAGACAAAGACTGATCTTTTGTGATTCAAGTTTTAAACTTGACTTGAATCTTTGATTCAAGTTTTAATGTAAAGATGCATAAGAAGAGTCACAATGAGTTTACCCATTCTTCTTTGAGAAGCTCATGAACTCAAGGCTTCAAATGCATTTTTCTCACTCGACTTAAAAATCTGGAAATGGGAACATGACAAAATGCAGTGTCTTTATTTCTTCCTTGGGCAGTGAGAGATGACAATCAACCATCACAGAAATCACAGAAAAACTTCCTCTTGAAAATCTTCACTTTTCCATAACTCTGCAATTGTTTTATGGAAAAAAAAAGTCAAATATAGTCAAAAGGAAAGAAAGGTCTACACATGGATTTGGTTTAAAAAATATGTTTGCTTCATAAAACATATAGAAACCTCAACTCAACTTGTGCAAGGATAGGTTTGCAACACCCCTCTCTATCACAAGGCTTATTGTCCATAACTCACTGCCTCAAAGATGTCCTCCCTTATACAGGCATTTCAGCCACAGCATCATCTTAATAATAATAAAGGATGTCAAAGAGTATCACAGAGTGCTTTACTGAAGATGAAGGGATGAAGAGACAAGAGCTTCTTTCTTTGCATAAAATACTATTTCAGAGGTTTATAGACATTACCAGGCTTGAAAGGCAGAAATCTTAAAATTATTTCTGCTAAATGGACATTAATTTGATGTGCATTGTCATGTTGACAAATGCAGCTAATCGCAGAAGCTGTATTTTCCTAATTGCAGAACTGATGGTCTGCAAATGATTCCATATTTTCTTTCAACCTAACTTCTTTCTCACTGGAAAGCAGAGAAAGCTGAGAAAATAGGGATTCTTCAAAAAAAAAAGAAGCTTCCAGACAAGTTCAGACATGGAATTTCAGACATAATAAATTAGAAACAGTCCTCTTGAGAATAGCTATCATCTCCAGATCACCCTGGATCCTGAGCTCTGCCAATGTACAAAACAAGCAGCATACATAGGAGAACACAGAAGTAGTCTCATTAGCAAATCAATACAGCAAATGGATGAAGTTTTCTGACTTTAAAATTAATGATGGAAATCCACATCATTAACTTGGAATGGGATTTTCTATGGTTTGTAATCTCAAGCTAGTCTTCAAATGTGCATCAGTCGTTGTGAAGAAAAGCTGAATGCCAGTATACAAATGTTAACCCTTTATAAGTACATCCAGTTACATCACTAATAACAAAGATACCTTTTTCTTTTCCAACAGGGAAAGCCACTCCTATTTCAGGTAAAAGGAATACCTTACTAAGACTTCTATCAATAAAAAGCTAGGTCCTTTCATCATAAGATGGAGAGTTTAACACTATCTTTTTTTTAATTATTACTATTAGGTCATTATGTGATACAGAAATTATGCTCATCCTTTATCCTGTATGTTGCTTTGAGAAATATAAATATTTTAGAGAAAAATGTGATGTTCTAACAAAGAATTTATTTTCACATCTCCACCCACAAAATAGTCCGTGCAATCAGTTCAACTATAAAGCTTTAACAAAAAAGGGGGGGAAAAGAGGGAAACAGAGGCAGAGAGAACTATCCCTGCATATATAAGGGATTATCAAAGTCAGAAGCAATCTTCAATGCTGAAGTCACACTCAAGCTCCATTCCTGGATCCTGAAGAAGCTGCTTTGATGTTAAGGTGTATTAGACCATGAGGACCCAAAGCAGGCACTGGGAAATGAAACCACTATCTCTGAGTTATTAATATGTCACTTTTCTTTAATGCAATTCATTTAATGCTTTTTTAATACAAAAGTTGAAATAATCCCATCCAATTAGAAGAATAAAACTACAGCAGTTACTGTAACTGTTTTTTTTACCCAGCTATAAAGCAAAGGAATTAAAGAAATATCAGGAGTTCAGCAGCTTCATTACATTTCTGAGGATGGCACAAAGCATATTTTTATCCATCTGACAGCAATTACTTCAGTAGCCATTTCAGGTTCTTGCATGATTCCACTATTGTACCACCCTTCCACAAAAATTTGCAGTGCTTATATGATCAGATCACAAAGGAATGGTCTTTTAGCTTCCAATGCCAAACACAGAAAGCCAATATACCAAACAGTTTTACATCTAGTAAAGACAAGATTAGGATTTGGATATGTTTCCCAGCTACTTTTCATCTTATAGCCATTAGAAAAACTACATACGGTATATAAGAAACTGTTAAGAAATTGCACTGTATCTTTATGTAGTTTGTCAATGGTGCATAGAGTTCTGCATGAATGCTAGAGATGAATGTGAAGGTCTGCAGCAAGAGGAGTTGCACTCGCTCTACACTGTCTGATAGAAACAAGTGGGGAAAAAATAATAAATTTGGTGCCAAAATTGAGGAAGAAGGAAAGGAACTGAAATGCCCTATGCTTGTGAGAGATACTATAAATTTTAAGAAAATGCAACTTCCTCTAAGCCAGCTATCAGTAAACTATCAAGGGGAAAATATTGTAAAGGTCTATTGCAGTAAATAGTTTCCTTTCACCCCTCTTCAGAAGTTAACACCGTCCCCTCAACCTGATCCCACAGTACGGGGACAACGTGGAGTCCTCTGTCAGTGACTTGAGTTTTCACGCCACGAGACTAATGGGAAACCTTGTTGGGATCAGGGATGCATTTCCCATCTCCAGCCACTATCCTCCCTTCCCTCGGGCAGAGGCTAAAAGCAAAACACTGTGCTACAGCCTCCCAGGGACTGGGTGGCAGATGTCCCAGATGAGATCCCAGTGAGGTAGCTGGTTACAGCTGGTACCACAACCTCTAGGACCTGCTCTAAGACACTCAGGAGAGCACTCTGTCCAGAACAGACCCAACTGTGAATAGTTCTGCAATAAGACCATTGGAGTTATATATGTGGAAATTCTCCTTAAAAATGGCATGACCTTCACACTTATTTCTCCACACTATACAACCATTATACAGCATAAAGAGATTATCTATTAGTATTTTAATAACAATAATTATAATAACCAAGAGAGCCAGTGAATTAAGTCTCTCATCAGCAGTACTATTCAATAGAAACCATTTAAAATAAATTACACTAACTCAGCTCAGCAAAATCAGAGGTTAAATCCAAGTCTTGACTCTGAGTACAGACTGGAAGTGCTACAGGTTCAATACTTCCACTTACAAAGATACCATTTTGCCTCATGAAACTCATCTGTTATTTATGCCAACAAGAATACTAATAAGTTATTGTTGACTTATCTCCCAAAGGTGCTGGGAAGTGAAATAACCATTTGAGAGGTACTTTGAGATCATAAAAGATGACAGATTATTCCAATTTAACATATTTAGTGCTTACTCTGATCTATGTATCTTATTTTATACAAATAAACTCGTACAAATATATAAACTCCTGTCTGTCTTTTATTTATACCTTCAATTGTTTACTATTAAAATATATATGGCATAGAGTTTCTTCTCCAGGCAGTGTGGAGCTGTGTGACACAGTTAAATAGGACTAGCCAGGCAGACCAAATAAGCAGATCTTAATAGCAAGAGCAATCTGTACGTCATGCATGTTTGATTGACACAAAAAGATCAAGAGAATCACTTCTCAAAAAGTATCTCATTTTTTTTCTTTATCAGTTAATGAGTTTTAGCTCAAGTTGAAGAGTTTTATTCAGTATTTGGGTACTAACAGATCAACTAACTATCTACTCAGCTATTGAAAAAGTAACTTAAAAAGATTAAGGTCATTACTTACCAAGGAGCGCTACATGTAGCCTTCAGAGGACAGCAAGCTTATACAGTTACATACATCACTTGTCACACAGAATTAATCCAATGAAAATTTTACCAAAACTAAAAATGAAATATTTCAACATGAGATGCACCAAGTGACATGAACTAAGCATGCACAAAATATTTATAACACATATATAACTCAATTTTATAAAGTAATGCTATCAACATTTTTTAATACAACATTTTAGCCATGTAGAATAAGACAAAACTGTTGGACCCTTTTGCGGTACAGAGTACACTGAACATTTTCTGTGTCTGTGCAGACCAGAATTTTTTTTTTTTATAATTATTTTTTCAACACTTTTGACCACTTCACCCTTCTGCTAAGCAACAACAAAATTCTGGTGTCTGGAAGGTATCCTAGTGAAGATGACCATTTCATGCAGGCTATGTAGCCTCAGTACTCATTAAACTTAAAGCTACTGCACATTGCCTGCTCCAGGTTAACTCACCACATGCATGATCTTCTGCAGGTCAACCTAGAGTAAACATTGGGCAGTTCAGCGATGGTTATCTCTCACTGAAAGGTAACTGTCCTGTGCCCCACATAAGGAGAAGAAGAGGCAAACAAGCATTTACCTCACAGCACTGACAGGTGGTGACTCAACTTTTGCTCTATCTTGTTTTGTTTCACTAAATGCTGCAACATACAGGCTAGGCCAACCTTCCTTAAGTTTTTAGCAATTAGCAAGATGACAGTCAATCCCAAAAGTTCCTCCAAATGACCTCCAAGCACAGATAAAGAAATGAAGAGTGAAGTCTTATCTGTGGAAAGGTTTGCTAATCACAACCGAGAAACAAAACAACAAACCCAAAACATTCTCAAAAGCTATCACCTGGATCACAAGTCATGACAAAGAGCTTGAACTTGGTTAAAAAATTCCAGACAACCTGTTGATAAACAGAGGAAATATGAAGTGAAAGTACTCAGCATGCAACAAGTAAAAAACAACTCTTGCTTCTTGCACTCTGAACAGCTCAAAAAAACCTATTCTGTATATAACCAAGAGCAAATATCTATTCAGGAAGGACTAGAAATTAGGGAGATGAGACTTTTCTCTCTCCTTTTTATATTGGCATACTGGATTTTCTATATATCTGAGGCAGAGCAGACTCCTCCATGCAAAGGCCATGAGGGTAGGGACTGCATCTGTTCAGGTACATCCTTCTCCAAGCAGTAATGGTGAAGCAGCACCATAGTTCAGCAGTGTTGACAGCACTACAGTGTCAGTAGCTAAGTAATGTAGAGAGAGAAAATACTTTTGTGGCATCTGTTAATGAAGGAGAACAGAAAATGCTAGTATCTTTACATCTGCTCTGAGTTACTCTGACAACTGTGATCAGAAATATCAGCGGCACAAAGCTAAATTAAATTAATGGTCAAAAATAGACAGTCAGGAAGTTTCTGTATGTTTTCCTCCACCAGAGGTCATTGATTAGTAAAAACATACTGGAATATATAATACCTGTATTTTTTATTATTTCTATTTTTGTTTGCCTCGATTTGCATACACACATAGTATTTCATACTTTGCATAAGGACAAATCCTTAGAAGTAAAGAGAAAGACAGCTGTTGCACAGAAGAATCACTTGTTCTCCTGGGACACCTGGGAGTACCAACCATATTCAGCTTATTTTTACTACTTAATCACTCAAAGGAAACTGTGTTAACCACAGTGACTGAAGGATACCCACTTCAGAACATCCCACAAATTAGCAATAAGGGTGACTATTTGCACATTTATAGAAGAGAATATGAACAGAGCACCCTAAAACAAACACTGCAAATGTGAACTTCAAGAAAAAAAATGCAGCTCTTATACCTGACAGTATCTTCCAGGGCCAAGCAGTATCAACTTGCTGACAGACACCAAACCATGGTAACCAGGTCAGTCTCCAGTCCTAGATGAGGCAGAGCAGGTCCACTGAACCCTGTAGTATTTCATACTCCCAAAAAGGGTAACCCCTTGCATCGTTTTTCATTTGCTTTCACATGCAGTCTAACAAGATAATTTCTGCTTCAGTTTCCTCAGTGGGAGTTCCCTGAGGACTGGTTTTCATTATCAGTTTTGATGGCTAAATGTTTTCAACCTTCAGCTTACATCCGGACAAAGAATACATTGAAGAATAATACAATAAATGTTCTGTCATCACTTATTGACAAAGTACAATGATCTAGTCATTGTATGCTTTTCATTTTCACAGAATGGTTGGTTACGTTACGCATCACAGTCTTTATTTTTCATATTCCTCATCTCAGTCATTTGAAAACCATTAGCCAAATCCCCACACTCCTAAAGCCACTTTGAAAGCAATTATTCTGAAAATAAATTAATTCTAAATTCCTTCTATGTGCCTGTGATCCGTCATGCCTTTCAAGTTCAAATATCTTAGATTTGACATACAGACAGAATCACAGAATCACAGAATGGTAGGGGCTGTAAGGGACCTCTGAAGATGGCCTGGTCCAAACCCCCTGCCAAGGCAGGATCGCCTAGGGCAGGTTGCACAGGAACACATCCAGTCGGGTTTTGAAGGTCTCCAGAGAAGGAGACTCCACAGCCTCTCTGGGCAGCTTGTTCCATGCTCCAACACATGGGTTTCTTTTCAAAAACTCAGAAAGGAGAGTCTAGGACCTGGGACTTCAATAAAAAACATCAAACACCATAACTGTCGTTTTCAAAGAATAAGGCATGTTGACAATTGCTTCTTGTTTGCTCACCAAAGGATTCCAGTCATGAGTAGATATAATTAAGCAAACCTCCAATTAAGCAACAAAATTCAAAATGAGTCCAAACAAGTGGTAGAGTGTAAATATATAACAGAAACTCAGGAGACACAATCAATTGTAAAAAAATAATACCCAGGGTAAAACTGAGCCACTCTGAGTTGAAGCTATAATTATTCACACATGGAACAAATATCTTTATGTTGTGAGTGTAAACCATTTAGCCTTTCCCTCCCCACAGTAATAAAGGCACTCAACTATGAGGACAAGGAGGAGACAGGACTCTAAACTTATGCATATTTTTCCTCTAAACTTTTGTGCATTTTTCAAAAAGATGTTCCTAAGACATCTTCCTCGAACAAGTATTTGAAGTATATTGTGAACAAACTAATTCAAAATATCTTGGCCCTTAATTTTTGAGAGGTGGATATTGCTCAAATACCCAATAACACATTAATTTGGACACTGACCTCAGAAGTAGAGGTCTGTGCTCCAATTCCTCCCTTGACCTTGTCCATTCTAGCATGTGGAATGTCTCTCCCTTTCTTTCCATCCCCCCTCAAGAAAAGCTTATGTTAGAAGCACATTTTTTTAACCACAGGATTAAAACAAACAAACAAATTAAAAAAAAAATGAATCCCCAATAAGTTGTACAAAATAGAATACTTGTTGTGGGCATACCAGTAACTTTAAAAAAGAGTACATTTACACCTTTTTTTTCAAGAAGTTATCTTTCAAAGTTTTTTTCACCACACAGCAATCTGATAAGAATCTAGAAAACTTAAATGAAAACAGAATGTTTGTTGCTACTATAAAGAACAATTCTTCAATGACAATCGTAACATTCATATTAGCAAATTAAGTGATCTTGGAAACGTTTCCAGACACTTAGGCCAAACAGTCTGGAGCAGCCCAAATGTATGTTTATGAGCTGCCTTAGCATCCAAAAGTGAGTGGCTTAAGGTCCACTCCATTCCCACTAGGAATTGTCCCTGGAACATTTTAACTGCTGAACCATACACTGAAGAACTGTTTGTGAGAAGACTGGATTAAACAGTTTAGAAGCGCAGTCAGGAATGATCCTGGTCATGTTTTCCCAGGGCAAATCATCACACTAAAGAAAGACCTTCCACATATAGTTCCTAGGATTAGCCCATATGGAGCACCATTTCCCTTTTGGGTTTCCTCTTGAGAAGGTGGCAAAACAGCAGAACAAGGTCTGAGAGGGGCAATAAAAACAGTCAGATTTCAAGAACACAGTTCATGAACAGATATTTAAAGTGTCTAGGCTAGAGAAGTCTAAAAGCTACATCACTGTAACTTTCAAGAGTGACACGAGCAAATTATGTTCAAAAACGTGTGGATGTGCTGCTTCAGGACATGGTTTAGGTGACATGGTGGCGCTGGATTAATGGTTGTACTTGATGATCTTGAAGGTCCTTTCCAACCTAGTGATTCTGTGATTCTGTGATTCTGTGATTCTGCGATTCTGTGATTCTGCAACCTAATTCTGCATACCTACTTCAGCCATAGGTGTAATTCCTGACATAGAAGATATTTAGGCTAGACCTTAAACAACAAAAGAATTCTAAAAAAGGAAGATTACTAAACACTTCTCTAGACAGCAAATTTCTTGACAGATGAAAATTCATCACTGGGCATTTGTAAATAAAAGATTAGGTATGCATTCGTTGGGAACGGTTTAGGTAGGGCCAGTGTTACCTGCAGACAGATGGACCAGACTGACTTCTTCAGCTCTACTCCATCCCTGTTTCTTATGATCTACTTTGTGCTTTTTTCCCCTAGGTTCTTAAGATAACAGTGCATAAAAGATGCAGTTAATGTCACTGCAAAGCAAAAAGACCTATATCTGTACATAATTTCCCCTTATTTCATTTGAAGGTAGAACTCCTAATCATGTGGCAAGAAATGAAGAAAAAAAATGCAACTACTTTTTTTTTTATAATGCAGTCACTTTTTTTCTCTCTTTTTTTTTTTTAAGAAAGTTAACTTCATTTAAGTTTTTGAAATCTCCTTTGTAGTTTAGGGACACAGACCTCCCAGGAGACAAACCATCTGTCCAACACTGGCAGCACATATCACCCTTACAGTATCATCCAATTTCAACAAAGTTGAATAAACAAAATGAGTTACTGCATTTTTTTTGTTCCCAGGTCTTAGGGGGACCAAGTGTATTGTTGAAACAAGGATTAAACTAACAAGAAAATTACCATCAGGAAACTTTTCCAAGTACATTTGAAGTTTCACTGAGGGTATAATAGAGCAAAAATTCCAAAAGACACATTTTATTATTTGTATTTCTGTGTAACTGCTTTTTCCGTTTTTAGCTCTGTCTTCTCCACGTTCCCAAAAAACAATACACACCGTCGCTGAACTGGGCCAGTCTTGCTTCTTCTAAATGCTTCTTCATTTTTTTGCAAGTCTTTAGAGGTCACTGGGAGTTTTTCCAGCTAAACTTGCTTGACCTTGTCCATTTTGCAGCCTTATTTATGTCTTCAATAAGATTGCCATCTTCAGTGCTGTATTAGGATAGCTTTAGGATAGCTGGTTAAAACTGAGGTGTTCCACTCCTGTTTGCATAACAATTCCCAGAAATCAGGTGTTGTAACCATCTAAGAAGGAGTTATAAATTAGTTTAGTTGAGTGCTTTTATGTCTCATCCTTTTCTCACGGTTGAAGGTAAACATATCTCAGTTCCTGCTGACCAGCAGCTTCATGGCTTGTGGGCTGAGCTAAGGATATTCTGTCCAAGCATACCAACGGGTTGGAGAAAATCCAAGGACAACTGAGAAGAACCAGTGATCCATAGGCTTGGAAGGCAGAGGGACCAGGGTGCATGGCCAGACTGCTGTTAACCTGGACACTCTTCATGCAACCATTTTTCTTTGTCCAGCAGCCTGGCTGCTCCCAGGACAGTAGAAGCTTCATAAACCAACTTCCAAAGGCTGTAAGGGTTTGCACATGGCCAAATAAGATCCCCTTCCAAGAAAAACTTAAGCCAACATAAAAATGAATGTATATACAATATTGTTCTTAGAAAGATTTTGGATCCCTTGGCCACGGCCTTGAAAATTCTCAATAATTATGCTACTTCCCAAAAATAAAATACAGATTGTATGATAAACAGTTCTCATCATGTAAAAGAGTCAACATAAATCAGGTGTAAGAACTCCACAATATTTTCTGTATACACTTGAGATATGAAAAGTTATTTCAAAAAACATTCTTTGTCGCTTGCCTTTTTTAAAATGAACATACTGTCATTGAAAGAATTAGAATCAAGCATTAATTAAATGTCTGACCTTGAAAATGTTACAGAAGTAATGTCATGAATATGTTAAGCATTTTTCACTCATCTCAGCAGGCATGATACAATGAATTATGTAAAAACCAGCATCAATTTTTCAAAGCAATAGATGTGACAGCACTATATAGTGAAAACAAAGTACTTAACTTTAAACAAGACATGCAGCTGGTCCAAACTAATGTGAGGTAAACAGTCTTCATCTAAAATATTTATCAGATAGAAAGATTCCATAGCTACACTATGCAGTATGCATTTTGTAAACAATCTTTTTCCATCATATTTAGTATGGCTGTTCTGATGCTAATGTTTTAACACCTTGACAGCCAGGATAGATTTCACCATTACTGGAATCAGGCCACTAAAGTATCTATGTATGCGTGGACTCTGTGTATTTCACAATTTTATTCAATTTGCATGAGAGCAACAGAATAAAAAAAAAGTGAAAATACTGTCACAGAACCTAACTTTTAACCTCCTTTTATCAGTTAAAGAAATGTTAAATAACAATCTTAATTTCAAAAAGTTTTCTTGTTACTAAAAGATTACTAGAACATTGAAAATATGTAGTAGACAGCAATTTTATATCTGCATTTTAAGCAATAAAAGTTATACAACCACTATATTTTCTTCTTTCTTTGTCAGGAGCACCACCTCACCATAGTGAGGGCAGTCATAACCGCACAGCAAAACAAAACAAAAAGAAAAAAAGGTCTCTCAGAAATTTTGTCTTTCCTTCACAGAATAATTTTTGGTCTGAAAAAGCAAGGGTATGATAAAATATTGGTATCATACACAAAATGGTCACCATTAATATAATATCCAATTTCTCAGTAACAAATTTTGGTTTAATTTTTTTTTATACTTTGGAGGAAGTTTCCCAGCACGTATGAGAGCAAGTAGTTTTCTAGATTCAGCTAGAATAACAATTTCCATTTTACTAAACGCCCAGTACCTTGGGCATTTAGAGATGCATCCTCATAACTTATATGTAGACTACTCAGTGACTACAGTCATCATGGATATTTTACCTAAAAATAATTGATCATTTTTCAAGAAGAGTTTATTGTACTTAAGAGCCTACAACAGCAAAATACACTACAGTTGAAAATAAGTGAATGACAGCACTCTCTGTGTTTGGAGTATGAAATAACACAAATGCTTACTAATAATTTGATCAAAGTATGTATTGGCTGATGAGAGATTCTCAGGAATTAGGTGCTAAACGTAAAAAAGAACAAAAAGAATGATGTTATTCCATTAGGATAAATTTAAAGTGAACATAGGATAACACCCCAAAGATTCGTTGAGAAACAGCAAAGCTGTAAATGTTTAAAGAAATACAAAGTCAGAATCATATGAAACGCCTCTGAGTCAAATGTTTATTTATCAAGAATTCAGGTAAATAGGAGATTTCTAAGCTCAACTCTGGCCATACTTTAGTGTTTCATGTAAAGAAGCGACTGCATGCCTGCATATTTATATATACATATTATAGATATATTAAAAATGCATTTATATACACATATATACAATTAGACATACATATATACAGTAAAAAGTCATTTATACAATATACAATTATGTATAGTCCCTATGCAACAGATAGCCATTCAAACTCAATTACATTTAAGCCGGTGTGATTCCCTGGGACTGTTTTGCCCAGAAAAGAGAAAGCTCAAGGGAGGATCTCATCAACCATAGAACTCAGTTGCTCAGAGCCCCGTCCAACCTGATCTGGAAAGTTTCCAGGGATGGGGCATCTACCACCTCTCTGAGCAATCTGGGCCAGTGTTTCACCACCCTCATGGTGAAAAGCATCTTCCTTAGATCTAGTTTAAATCTACCCTCTTTTAGTTTAAAACCATTACCCCTCGTTCTATCACAATAGGCCCTACTAAAAAGTCTGTCCCCATCTTTCTTGTAAGCCCCCTTTAAGTCCTGGCAGGCTGCTATAAGGTCTTCCTGGAGCCTTCTCTCCTCCACGCTGAACAACTCCAACTCTCTCAGCCTGTCCTCATAGGAGAGGTGTTCCATCCCTCTGATAATTTTTGTGGCCCTGCTCTGGACCCGCTCCAACAGGTCCATGTCTTTCTTGTGCTGAGGGCTCCAGAGCTGGACGCAGGACTCCAGGTGGGGTCTCACCAGACCGGAGTAGAGGAGCAGAATCACCTCCCTTGACCTGCTGGCCACGCTGCTTTTGATGCAACCCAGGATACGGTTGGCCTTCTGGGCTGCGAGTGCACATTGTTGCCTCATGTCCAGCTTTTCAACCACCAGTACCTCCAAGTCCTTCTCAATCCCTCCATCCCCCAGCCTGTATTGATACTGGGGGTTGCCCTGACCCAGGTGCAGGACCCTGTGCACTTGGCCTTGTTGAACTTCATGATGTTCACATGGACGCATTCCTTGAGCTTGTCCAGGTCCCTCTGGATGGCATCCCATCCCTCAAGCATGTCAGCTGAACCACCCAGCTTGGTGTCATCTGTCAACTTGCTGAGGGCATGCTTGATCCACTATGTCACTGATTAAGATGTTAAAGAGTACTGGTCCCAATACAGACCCCTGAGGGACACCACTTGTCACTGATCTCTATCCGGACCTTAAGCCATTGACCACTACCCTCTGGATGCAACTATCCAACCAATTCCTCATCCACACAATAGTCCACATATCAAGTCTGTACCTCTCCCGTTTAGAGAGATGGATGTTGTGGGGCACTATGTCAAAGGCCTTAAGAAGTCCAGACAGACAACATCCATAGCTCTCACTTTGTCCACTGATGTGGTCACTCCATCCTAGAAAGCCACTAGGTTGGTCAGGCAGGACTTGCCCTTGCTGAAGCCATGCTGGCTGTCTCAAATCACTCCCCTGTCCTCCATGTATAGCCTTAGCATAGCTTCTAGGAGGATCTGCTCCATGATCTTCCCAGGCTAGGTGGCCCTGCTTGAGCAGAGAGGTTGGACCAGATGTCCTGCAGAGGTCCCTTCCAACCTCGATCCTTTTATGATTCTGTGATTTACAATCTCTTTTGCAGTTTCAAAGACAAGGGGCATCTGCAGTATAATTCCTATCAATCAGAAAGAAGAATAGATCCATCAGAAATATATTTATGGAGGGTATCATTGAACATGGAGATCAATATTATAAAAATGGATCTAAAAGTCAAAATTTTGAGAAATTCCTTAACTCCCTAGCACTAACTACCATTTTCATAGAATTTTATAATGCAATATATTTTTAGTTTGACAAAGTGATCATGTTAGAACACTGAGGCTACATGCCTAATCAAGGATGCAATTCACAGAAAAGCATGGTAATAAACAAATTTTATGGCACATATTTGTGTAATGAATGATACCATTGATTTTTCAGTAGTTTAGCTTTTGAGCATGGGGATGCTGGGTTACTGTTAAGTTATAATTTTAGCATACTGCCAGAATTATTCATCATGAACAACAAGCAAAATAATTAGTTTTGAGACAGAGGAACTGAGGCTGTAAATATTGAAGTAGCGACACAAACTTTTAAGGAAATGCCTGAGGGATATGTAACACAAATCAACCCCATGGAAATTCTCATCCCTTCTACTTTTTGTAGCATACCAAGTGCTCTCACACAGACTCAAGATAGGCAAAAAACTTCCAGTACATACCCGCACAGGTATCACTCAGCTGCTAAAGAACAGACACACACTGCTACCCATATAAGATTATTTCTCATCACTCAATGTTTCTGGCCTCCAGTTTCTGGCCCCAGATTGCAGGATCACTACAATTTTACTGAGCAATACCTTACCATCCAGCAACACTAATCTAAGCTGGTAAAACAAGCCAAGAGGGCAAAATTTAATTTCTGACAAAGTAGCTATAGCACACAACATTTTTAGGAAGATTTTATTCTTTCTTGGCACTTTTTGTGTTACCACAGGAAGGAAGACAATACAGGCTTTGAACCTAGGGAATAGACCTGAATTGTAGTCCAGGGTATGATGACAGTCAGAATCCCCACTCAGACATGGAAGTAATAACTTTAAGTAATAACTTGTGTTCATGCCCTGCAGGAAGAGCCACTAAAAGACAGCTCATGTAATTTTGGTCCAAATTTAGTATCTTGCCCACTTTTTCCAACTGGTTTAATTAAGAAAGAGAGAAAGAAAGAAGGAAAGCTTTCTGTTTCTGTTAATGTATAGTTACAGTAAAGCCTCATTTAACATAGATGCACACACAGAAGCTATTAGCACTCTGACAAAGGCAAAGACAGAATGAGTAAAACCTCATTAATCCTCTCCACCAGTGTCTATGATGTTCATAACAGAATTCTGAAAATTAGTGCAGGACAGGCAGAAAACATGTTAAAAGGGATTTTTATTCTCTGTGCAAAAGCATTGCATTGCTTTGGTCAGAAGAAAGGCTCTTCCCATTAAAGCAAGTCTTTGAGATCGTAAAGCAAACAGCCATGATACATTTCTTACAAAACTCAAGACAACATGTAATATCAAATCTTGGCTTTCTGGGCCATGGGATACTTGCTGATGGATCCTTGGAAGCATTAAATGAAAACCAGAAAGAAGAAATGAAAGTAAGTCCTGGCCTGGTTAAAATAAAAGGTGAGATTCTCACTGATTTCAACAAAGGCAGTATTCCAGTGCCAGGGCTCTGCTCTGCCTTTGGTGTATTTTCTTCTACATTTGTTGGACTTAAATACACACATACACACACACACACAAACGTCAATTAAGTTAAATGTGAAGGTGTATTTGGCAATCTTAACTCATTTAATTTGCTATTTTTCTGTTTGCTAGTTGTGCATTTGAGATGTCATTTATGCTTGGACTAGATATTTTTCCAGTTGTGGGTTTTTTATTTTTTTCTAAACATCTACAATGAGCTGTGAGGAACCTTCCACAGTTTTGGAAAATATGATCTCATGGATATATTCTTTAACTGAAAACACTGATTTAAAGACAAGTAGAAGTTACAGCTAAATTCTGGATGGGATCATAACTTGGAAGAAAAATGAGCCTTTGCAGTCCAGACTGACACATTTAGGACCTCAGGAGCAACAATAAGGTTAGAGACGGTAAAGTACAATGAAGGCAGGGATCAATAAAACATAAAAATAGGACTGAGAAATTACTACTGTATTGGAACAAAGCATTGTTATACAGGGAAAAAATACACAATTTACTGTCTGTAGTTAATAAGTATGTGAAAGAGAAATACGGTGTAAACAGCTGAAAAATAAATGTGTGCATCGTATAGTGAAACATTAAAATACATTTAGTGGTCATAATACAAAAATGGATTTTTTTTCCCCCTCAGTGTTGTCTTTCACTGGGGAAAAAAAAAGGGAGATGAGGGTACTATTGCTGCAGAGAGACTACTTTCATTAAAACAGTTTGAGTTTTCCCTCAGAAGTTGATAAGCAAAAGTAATTAAGTGAAAATTTCTAACTGAACATTTCTGGGTATTTAGATGCCTTTTGCTTCTTTTATTTATAATTATTATCATTTTTAATTTTTTAGATAAAGACACCAGAATTTTACAGCTGTCTGTTCTCACGAGAACAACTCGTGGGACTGTTCTTTCCCAACAGAGGGAAAACCCTGAGAGTTCAGGTACTAAACACTGCCTGGGAGCCCTCTGGGAGGTTCCTCGTAGTGCTGGGTTCTTGCCCCTCTTCTGTTCTAAAACTTGTTACCTACACCCACTGAAGGTATGTTCTTCCCCACACAGCCAAGGCGTGAGTGTCATGTCTAACCGTAGGTGACAAGTGCCACTTTGAGCACCCTAGGCATTCCCCCAGGACTAACAGATCAGATCAAAGACTTACTGGAAACCTGTGCCTTTCCCAAGCAGGGTTTGGAGGTCAGGTGAGGCACCCTCGGGTGCGCTCATGGCCCATGAATCACTTCCCCAGTTTCCCAGTAATTTATTTGATTGCACCTTCTACTTGTAACAGAGGCAAAAATGTTGCACACTGTAAGAGGTCTTGGGCAATGAACAGTGAAGGGCAGTTCTCAGCTGTGCTGGTAATGCATTGCAAGTAAAGCAATACACAAAACTCCATGAGGAGAAATAATTAATGAAGACAATTACAATAAATAATAAATTTGAACTGTCTTTTTCTTTTTTTACAATTACAAGTGTCAAATCCAATTAGTACATTGTAGCAGATAGTTAAAACAGCTTTGTTCACTAGCCAGAAACGGCAGTGGCAGTCTTGGTCTTCCATAAATAAATAAATACAAATGAAAAATTAACTAACCACTTGGAAATAGATCTCATTTCTACTAAAAACTAGTTAATATCCTTCCTAGGAATATAAACAAGAAACTCATATCACTAGTGAGTGACAAAGTTGTTTGAATGCATTTTGATATTCTAAATGCAACTCTGAAGGTGTTAAAGGTACCCAAGTTTAGCTATCCCTCAGCACCATCACCCTTTTTTTTTCCAACTTTGGGTGTCCTGCTGTTTTTTCCAAAACTGTTTTCTTAAAATCCAAAACTTCATTTTCATGTTAAGCAAGACACTGTTTAGGGTATACAAGAAAGTTATATATCACACTTACAAAATCATAGTAAGCTATGCCATGCCAAGGTAACTTTAACTGAGATTAATCAACTTCAACAGGACCTTCAGTTCAAAAGTCCTAAGGCCTATCTGGTCTTATTGTGGCTGGTATGAAATATATATGTGATTTTAACAAAACTTCAAAGAGCAGGTGAGAAAACTAGTTATTAAAAGAAGATAACAATAAAACAAAATGTACATGTTTGGTCTAATTTTTGCTTTAAAGAGAACAATAAGTTTTCTTTAATATGAGGTAACAACTAGCTGCATCCTAGTATACACTTTCTGTATACTGAATATGATTTTTTTTTGAGAACATATAGAGTCTATAAGTAAAATCTTAATTAAAAATTTTAGGAAAGATTTCAAATGTGAGAAGGGATTCTTGTATGTCTCATTAGAAATTGATTCAACTGTATTTATGGAAGATCTATACAGCGTAAATCTGTTAGCTGACTACAACAGGAATTAATTATTCTGAGTTTATGGCAGTGAGGTTGTTAGCATACACAGACCCACCTTGCCAGAACATGCTCCTGCTCTAATTCATCCCAGTCTGAGGAAAAGGATCCAACAAAAGACGTATCTGCCAGACTGATAGTAAAGATTGGCCCTTCTTCAGCCCTGCTTCCAGGAAACAAAAAGGAAATAAAAAGTTTTCTTACATAGCTCCAGTAACATTGTCTAGCATCTTTGCAACTAACCAGTTCCTCAGTGTAGAGATACTTCGAAAATTAGTAGTGCTATTCAGGTCCCTTAACTCTTTCAGAAATAAATACAAGCTTATGCATTTTTTAAATACTTCTCCAACAAAGTAAAAACAGAAAAAGGAAAGAAATTTAATTCAAGATGCCATTAACAAAGCACTATATAGAAAGCAAGACTGAGGTAAAACAAACTGCAGAATACTATGCAGTAACTGATTTCTTATGATAAATGATTTGTAGCTGCTCTGCTAAGATTTCATACATGCTTTATAACCATTGCATTTGCACCATCTTCATTTTCATCCTCAGAGATAATTTTATCCTAAAACATCTCAATAAGCAATAAACACATGATGAACAAAAAGTTATTGCAGCTGAAACTGTAGAAAAGTTGGTGCTTTGGAAAGCTGCCACCCCTGATGAATCAGTTCAGATAACTCACATTGATTAATGTTTCAGCTAGAAGAGACTATTCCAGGGTTTGCTTTGTAATCCAGCAGAGATCAGAAGGCACTATATGGTCTTTTAAAATACATTAGGATCAGTCAAAATATGTCTAACTTTACAATGAAAAATAAAAGAGCCACTAGAGATTAAAGCGTATTCTCTGAATGCCATGCTGTCCTTGGCATCAACAGGAATTATGCAGGCAGAATTGGGAAAATATCTTTACATTATGTACACAGCTTTCAAACTGACTACAACAAAATATTAAATCTGTTTATTAATATAAAATAATTAATGGCGGTGAATTAAAATGGCAGTACTACTAAGAGTGGTAATTTTTAGTTACGTTCATCAGATCATGATATTCTCTGAAATACTGTAACGACAATGATTCAAAAGCTAGAGAATGAAGCAGCAGATGTACTAAACTAGAATGTAATGTAATGTAAATGTAACGTGCCTTCCTCATATCTTCATTAACTGACATCTATTTTCAGAAAAATTAGTATTATAAAAATTTAAGCATTGTGTCTGGAAATATTTCACCCAGTGCAATGCAGCAGCTTCTTTTATAGCAATCTGTTTTATTAATACATTTTAACTGGTATTTTAAGGTTCTAGAGCGTGTTTTTTTGAGGAATAAATCTCTTTCATAGAGTTTTTTTTCAGTAGATAATTACACAGATGGTTTTCAGTAACAGCACCTCTTTCACAACTGGATGATAATGTTACTACATATATCCCTGTCATGTACCTGGTCTGGATGCAAGTCTTTCTGGAGTCAAACGTACCTCACAATGGATGAAAGAAGAGGAACAAGGGGAAAACAAGAAAAAAAAGGAAGAAAAAAATAAGAAGAGTCCTCTCCTCCTGAATTTTCTCCATTAAATCTTTTAGACTGCCAAGGAAATTCTTTGTTTTTCACTCTGTTGCTATTGTAGTACCAATAAACACACCATAAATTAAATTCACCTTAGTGTGCATTTTTGCACTTAACTGTATTTCCAAAGACTAAGGGCTTTTATTGCCAGCACAAGAAAACTTCATGTTTCATGAGACTAAAAAAAAATCTGAAAAAATAGCTTGAAAGGGATATTACTTGATGAATCTGCCAATTTCATAGTTCAGTCATTTGTCCTTTTTCCATTGCAGCACATGTAATTCATGTACACGAAGATCTGTGCAATTCTATTTCACTCTCCTTCACTCTCCTTTCTCCTTAAAGTACTTTTTTGAGTATTCCCAACTGAACATTGGGAATTCCTTTGAAAATTCATTTTGACTACATTAAAATTGATTATCTCAACTAACTTTTTCACTGGTATTTCAAAAACAAGCATGCTCCAAACACACAGTAAATAAAAATGAAAATTCATATCAGCATAAAGATTTTTGTTTTAAAAACCAATCTAAGTCCAAAAACAGTCTTACATTTTTTTAGAACTCAGAACACTTATAAAGATATAATCTTGTCTGATCAAGAATATCAGTTCTGTGATAGTCTCTAATACAGAGATCTAACAAGACTGATTATCTTCCAGTCCTGTCCAACCAATAATTTTGTACATCAGCATCTAGCTTCAGAGCAGTAATAAAAACATGTTTATGAAACCAATGTAAACTTTTCTGTAGAAGTAAAATTTATCGTACAGCTTTTTCTTCCCCCTTAAGATTGTATTGTCACGGAGAAAAAACTATCAGTTCTTCAGCCAGATAGTGAACTGGCAGAACTGATGAGTTCAATTCAGAAGCAACTCTTGCAGCTCACTTTTATCAACTGCACTAAAGACTTTTAACATTGGATGTGATGCTGTCAGCTAAGAAGATGATTGCACTGATAGTGATTATTTCATGAAGTTTCCTAACTCAGATATATTTTCAAGTGCTTCCTGAAAACTTAGAAAGAGATGGTGAGATTGCTAAAACTTGGCAGGCAATATATAAATTCCTTTACTGGATAATTTGATCCCTATCTTGCTTGGGCTCTGCTTTATTTAGGCCACTAAACTATTTCACTGCAACATTAGACATATTTATGTATCACAAGCTCTTTAAATGCCATTGAATAGAGAAAGGAGGACTTTTTCCAAGCCTCACAGATGGCCCAAAAGCAGGAGGCTTGTAAATAACAGCCCTTCTAAAGGCTGATTCAGTAATCGTGTAGTTTCACCAACTCAGAAGGTAGTAATCATCTCCTTTGTGAATTGCTGTTAGTGTCTAATGTAGGGCTGAGGGATACAAGGATGAAAAATTTCTGAAATGGTACAAAGCTTGGTAAGCACAGGACTAAGTGGAATTAGCATGAAGCGGATGTAAAACTAGAAAAATTACCAACGGTAATTTTAGCAAAATTGCCAATGGTTGTGTACAGATGTGTATCAAGTGGCTTAATGATTTTGACAAGAAGTTGAACAACTTTTGGACCGGTAACTGATGTGTAGAATACTAAATTTATTAGGAATAATTAACTGTTTAAGTACAAAATCCAAACCAAACAGCTGTTGCTTTTAACACAAATCCAGAGAGTTATAACAGATCACAAACTGGAAATTAATCAAGGCATTGTATTATTGTAATAAATAAATAAATAAATAAATAAACAAACAAATAAATAAATAAATGTCACACTGAGCTATTTAAACTGGAATGTTTTATGCAAGACATAGAAGTTAATCCTTCATTCTGCAATAACTACAGCTTCAACACTAAAGCTTCAGGAAAGGTATGGTCCAAGAGAGAAGAGAGAAATTCAAGAGGAAAAAAAAACCCACAAAAATGCTCAGAGAATTATGCAGATCATGATCTAGGCAATATCACCCATAAGAAAATATTGGGAAATTTAGGATTACTCAGTTTGAAAAGAAGTTTGAGAAAGGATGTGATAAATGTAGAAATATTTAAAATGACTGCTAAAATGTAGAGAGAAATAAATTCCATTGAAAAATATGAGAGAGCATTAAAAAAATTACCTCAAAATGCAGCAAGAATAATTTACATGGGGATATGAAAACACTATCTAATTTTAAGGATTTTCTTTAATAGATTGCTTGAAGGGCTTGTGGAATATTTACTACAAAAAGCTGAAACTTCTGCATTCATCAATACATGCTGGAGTCGAGCAACTGGAAAGCAGCCTTGCAGAAAAGGACCTGAGGGTCCTGCTGGACACCAAGTTGAACATGAGCCAGCAATGGGCCCTTGCAACAAAGAAGACTAATGGTGTCATGGGTTGCATTAGACAAAAGTACTTCCAGCAGATCGAGAGAGGTGATCCCCTCTCCTCAGCACTCGTAAGGCCACACCTGGAGCATTTCTCTGTCCAGTTCTGGGCTCTCCAGTACAAAATAGACATGGAGCTGCTGGAGACAGTCCAGCAAAGGGCCACTAACATGATTAAGGGATTGGAGCATGTCTCCTGTGAAGAAAGGCTGAGAGAACTGAGACTGAGAGAGAAAAGAATGCTTGGATGCTTGGGGGGAATCTCATCCATGTATATAAATACCTGAAGATATTGAGCTGCAAAGAAAACAGAGATGGGCTCCTTTCTGTGGTGTCCAGAAACACAACAAAAGAGGCAGCAGGCATAAAGTGAAACACAGGAGGTTCCCTCTGAACATCAGGAAACACTGGCTGTGAGAGTGACCAAGCACTGGCACAGGCTGCCCAGGGAGGTTGTGGAGTCTCCATCCTTGGAGATACTCAAAAACCATCTGGACACAGTCCTGTGCAATCAGCTCTGGATGGCCCTGCTTGAGCAGGGAGTGTTGACCAGATGGCCTCCAGGGGTCCTTTCCAACCTCAGCCATTCTGAGATTCTATGGAATCAAAAGATGAGATGAACATCTCTTTGAGATGACCTAGACCAGATAAAAGTGGTTTTCAAAGCATTGGAGTCAAACTTCACGCAGAGGCTTTGCAGTGGTTTCCTGGTCAAAATAGTACAATTATTAAAAGTAAACAGATACCAAATCACAAAAACATTTGCCATTTATCATTTGCCCTGCTGTTTACTCTTTTAAATCTTCCATTTTTCTGTATTTAATAGGCATAAGCAGTTCCTTTTAACTGCTCCCTCAGCTGGAGTGATCTCTTTAGCACACTTGACTTTTCACTGTGCTCATTTTACAGTTCTTCTTAACTTTGCCACTTTGTAATTAAGACACTGAACAAAGCCAGTAAATGACATCATGTTCTTTTTATAAACTATTATTTTTTCTTGAGTACTGCATACTTACCTACCTCCTACTCACATGTTCTAGGTGTTTTTTTCCATACTCTGTGTATGAGAAGGAGACCATTTGTATTTACCAAAATCTGTCTAACTCACACCTCTACTGGCACTACTTACAGTTCCATGAAGAAGCTCATTACAGTGACAACCTTTGCTATTCTTTATGCAGTGAGTATACACAGCCAAATCCCACTCGTCATAAGATGAGCCTAAGACCTTCAAAAATATTCTTATGACCAAAGTGAGAAGAATTCTTATTTATCTGTAAGTAGATACAAATTATTGTGCTTGTCATGAAATGTCCATACATCTACAATAAACTGATTTTATGGAGAAATACTTCCATGTCACTGCTTTTACAACCAAAAGGTTCTTTACTATTCCATTAACTCCAGGTCCAAGAACATTATGCAACCATTAAAAAGCTCCACCTCAGACACATTTCTAATGGCCTGGTATTTATAGACAATAAGTAGGGCCAGTGTTTTGTCAGAGTAAATTATACATGAAACAGTCTAGCCACTAGAAAAAAAAAAAAGGCAAGTGTCACAAATTACTAGTAAAACTGCCAGGGCTCATAGTCTGCATTTTAATCAAAATATACTTTATTTCATAATAAAAATTGATTAAAAACTTTTAACTAAATGTTTAAAAAAATTAAAACTGCTCCTATAAATTACTTTTGGCATGCAGATGGGAAATAAAAACAGCTTTTCTGGTTCACCTTTGCCAGAGAAGACCATGTTTTAGACTAACGATGCTGAGCAACCTGTTATCTAACTTGAGGGAAGTGGCAGCTGAGAGCTACCAAATAAGTATTGTATTTTAGGTAAGGTTTTTCAACAAAAGTAAATTAAGTACAGAAATATTGATTTTCCACTTTTATGCAAGTATGTGTAAGATGTCTCTGCTATTCAAGAAGGTCAGTTTTCAAATGTGCATAAATATATTATATATATTTTAAATTATTTCTGAAAAGAGGGAGAACACACCCTCAAAAAATATACTACCACCATTGCAGGCATAAACTTTTTTAGAAAAGGTGATGGAAGGTATGCTCTTTCTTTTGCAGCAGAAATCACCAGAATCCACTGAAATTCACACCTTTTTGCTGACCTGAAGAAATGTTGAATTTAGTGTTTATATTTGAATTTAGTCTTGTAGTCAGGTCCAAAAACACCCCATCCTTCAGCACATGAAACAATAAACCACACTAGCGCAGAAGAAACCAAAATGACAGACCTTGACAATACCACTACCACACACTTCTTGCCTAGAAAAACATGTCCTGGTTCTTGATGCTTGTGGAAGTCAGTTTATGACTTGTACTGTCACCCTTAAAATGGCATAACTATAAATCTTAGACTCATAGAATCATTTAGGTTGTAAAAGACCCTTAAGACCATTGAGTCCAACCATTAACCTAGCACTGCCAAGTCCACCACTAAACCATGTCCCTAAGCGTCATATTTAGATACCTTTTAAATACCTCCAGGGATGGTGACTCCACCACTTCCCTGGGCAGACTATTCCAATGCTTGATAACCCTTTTGCCGAAGAAATTTTTCCCAATATCCAGTCTAAACCTCCCCTCTCACAATTTGAGGCCATTTCCTCTCATCATAGTACCATATAATCATAGAATCATTAAGGTTGGAAAAAACCTTTAAGATCATCAAGTCCAACCATCAACCCAACACCACCAAACCCACTAAACCATATCCTGAAGCTCCTCATCTACATGTTTTTTGAAGACCTCCAGTGATGGTGACTCCACGACTTCCCTGGGAAGCCTGTCCCAATGTCGGACCACTCTTTCAGTAAAGAAATTTTTCCTGATATCCAATCTAAACCTCCCTGGTGCAATTTGAGGCTATTTCCTCTCGTCCTATCACTGGTTACTTGGGGGAAGAGACCATCACACACCTCATTATAACTTCTTTTCAAGTACTTGTAGAGAGAGCAATAAGGTCTCCCTTCAGCTTCCTCTTCTCCAGACTAAACAACCCAAGTTCCCTCAGCTGCTCCTCATAAGACTTGTGCTCTAGACCCCTCACCAGCTTCATTGCCCTTCTCTGGACACACTGCAGCAACTCAGTGTCCTTCTTGCACTGGAAGTACTGGAAGGTTGCAATAAGGGCTCCCTGGAGCCTTCTCTCCTCCAGGCTGAAAAACCACAACTCTCTCAGCCTTTCTTCATAGGAGAGGTATTCCATAATCCCTCTGATCATTTTGGCAGCCCTCATCTAGACCCACTCCAACAGGTCCATGTCTTTCCTGTGCTGAAGGCTCCAGAGCACATACTCCAAGTGTGGTCTCACCAGAGCAGAGTAGAGGGGAAGAAACAAACACGTCCCTCAACCTGCTAACCACACTTCTTTTGATGCAGCCCATGATACAGTTGCCCATCTGGGCTGCAAGTGCACATTGCTGCCTCATGTCCAGCTTTTCAACCACCAGTACCTCCAAGTCCTTCTCAGCAGGGCTGCTCTCAATTCCTTCATCCCCCAGCCTGCACTGATCCCAGGGGTTGTCCTGACCCAGGTGCAGGACCGTGTGCACTTAGCCTTGTTGGACCTCATGAGCTGCACATTGGCCCATTCCTTGAGCTTGTCCAGGTCCCTCTGGATGGCAACCTATCCCTCAGGTGTGTCAACCGTACCACTCAGCTTGGTGTCATCTGCAAATTTCCTTTGTAAAGGAAAAGGGTGTACCCCATCCCACTCTTTATGTCACTGATTAAGATGTTGAAGAGTACTGGCCCCAATACAGACCCCTGAGGGACACCACTTGTCACTGATCTCTATCCGGACCTTGAGCCATTGACCACTACCCTCTGCGTGTGACCATCCAACCAGTTCCTGATCCACCAAACTGTCCACTCATCAAATCCTTATCTCTGCAATGTAGAGAGAAAGATGTTGTGCGGGACCATGTCAAAGGCCTTACAAAAGTCCAGATGGACAAGAACGGTAGCTCTTCCCTTGTCCACTGATGGTCATTCCATCCTAGAAGGCCACTAAGTTGGTCAGGCATGAGCTGCTGCCATGCTGGCTGTCTCAAATCACTCCCCTGTCCTCCATGTGCCTTAGCATAGCTTCTAGGAGGATCTGCTCCATAATCTTCCCAGGCAGAGGTGAGGTGATAGTTCCCAGGGTCCTCCTTTCTAGTCTTCTGAAAAATGGGTGCAATGTTTCCCTTTTTCCAGTCTCCAGGGACTTCCCCTGACTGCCAGGACTTTTCAATATCATGGACAGTGGCTTGGCAACTACATCGGCCAACTACATCGGGACTCTGGGTCCCATAGACTTGTGCATGTTCAGGTTCCTCAGGTGGTCTCAAACCTGATCTTCTCTTACAGTGGGAGGGACTTTGCTCCTCCAGGCTCCATCTTGCAGGCCATCCCCTTGAGAGGTGTGGGAAGAGACACTGCCGGTGAAGACTGAGGCAAAGAAGTTGCTGAGTGCATCAGCCTTCTTCCTGACTGTTGTTAACAGTCTGTCAGTCTTGGTCATCAGGGGGGACACTTTCTTTGACCTTCCTTTTTTGGCTGACATACCTGTAGAAGCCCTTATTATTCTTTGCATCCCTTGCCAAGTTCAGCTCCAGCTGTACCTTGGCCTTCCTGACCCCATCCCCGCACAACTGGCAGCACCCCTGTACTCTTCCCAGGAGTACTCTTCCCTGCTTCCACTGCTAGTGCATTTCCTTCTTGCCCTTTACTTGACCAGCAGGTCTCCACTCAGCCATGCCAGTCTCTTGCTTTCCTTTCCTGATTTCTTACACCTGGAGATCGAGAGCTCTTGCGCTCTGTGGAAAGCGTCCTTAAAGGTCTGCCAGCTCTGTTCTGCTCCCTTGACCCTGAAGGAAGTTTCCCAGGGGAACCTATTGACTAACTCCCTGAAGAGCTGGAAAATTTTCTTTCCTAAAATTCAGGGTCCTGACTTTACTCTTTGCCTGCCCCATATTCCTCAGGACTGCAAACTCCACCAGTGCATGATCACTGCAGCTCAGGCTGCCTCCAGTCTTGACGTCACCAATTAGCTCACATGCATTGGTCAACAACAGGTCCAGTATGGCATCCCCTCTGGCAGGGCTGTCTATTACCTGGCATAGGAAGTTATCCTCCATGCACTCCAGGAGTCTCCTGGATTGCCTACGGTTCACTGTGCTACTTTTCCAGCAGATGTTGAAGTTCACCAGCAGGACGAGAGCCCGCGAGCATGATGCCTCCTGTAGCTGGAGTGAGAAGGCTTCGTCAGTAGGCTCCACTTGATTGGGTGGCCTGCAGTAGACACCAACCACATAGTTGTCTTTGTTGCTCAATCCCTGATTCTTACCCATAAGATTTTGACCAGATTGTGGCTATTCCTCAGAGACAGCTCTTCACAATCTATCCATTTCTTGATGTAGAGGGCAATGCCTTTGCCCCTCCTTCCTCACCAGTCCCTTCTGAACAGCCTGTAGCCATTGATAGCCACAGTCCAGTCATGGGATTTGTCCCACCAAGTTTCAGTAATGGCAACCAGGTCGTAGCTTTCTAGCAGCATGGTGGCCTCCAGCTCCTTCTGTTTGTTGTCCATGCTGCGTGCTGTCAGCCATGTCACACTCTTAGAGGAAACTCCTTTGAGTTCCTCTGAGGTCTTTGGTGCAACAGGCTGAGGGGCCTCGTTAGCACCCCATCCTTCTAACCTTGGTGTGTCATCCCACATTTTCTCGTGGGTGAACCTGATATTCCCCCTTATTTAGCCCACAGCCAACTGTACGGGACAATTACATGCAGTTCCTGCATAATTTATGGAAAGAATTTTCAGCAAATAACTAGTGTATTCCACTAGAAGCTGTCAAACATGGATCTCCTCCACTCCAAGGATCTTCTTTTCATTCCACTTCAGCATGTTTTTTCTGTGCTACTGATTTACAATGTTTTTTTCTGTTGCTACTGTTCTTTACCTCAGTTGTAGAAGAGGTAAATCTGTCTCAGTCAAAGTACATGACAAACAATCTTTTTTTTTTTTTTTATTTACATACTAAAAACTAAATTGACCTTAAAACTTCAAGAAAGGTGTGGGAACTCTTTTCCAACTTAAAATCTGAACTAGAAAAGAATTTCCATCATGTTTCTGAAGAAAAATGTTCAGAGTCAAACTAATTAGACTTTGCTCTAACATTACTTTTTAAGTGTTTCTATATGTTTGTAACTATATACACATACTAACTGACCATAAAGAATTATCCTGTTTATAAGGGTGACATTTTGTTGGAAGGATATGGTCCCTAAAATCTCTGTGGTCCCCAGATGCTTGAAATTGAAACCTGGGTTCATCTGAGGAAACCAAATTTATTTATGTATTTATTTATTTACCTACTTTTATGTTACCAAGATTTGTAAGGACCTATTTAATTCCAGAACCTTAAATAGAGGTTTTGCTTTTCCTCCTCAGACCACAAAATCTGTCCTACAATAGAAGAAACATCAGGGTTAGTTAAATGAGAGTATCAGGGGAAAAAAATAAATTTAAAAAAATTTTCTTTCTATTAAGCATGTGTGTAGACTAGAACTGTAAAGCAAGATCTTTACTGTAGGTTCTCCAAACAAATTGGAAACAGGAAAGGAAGCTGACATCTTCATTTTTCATAAATTATGCCTAATTCTCATCATACTGTAAGAGAAGGGAAGCCTTATGCTACTTTTTCCTATGCAGTCAATTGAAATGTTCCTGAAACAGTGCATAAATGAGTGTGTGAATCCCTCTGCTACTAAAGAAACCACTGGTCAGTCATGCAATGAAGGGATAAGAAGGTTTTTGACACAGCCTCCTCCTCCACTTCCTTCACTATGGCCAAGGAAAGACCTTAAAAATGTCAATGTACTGCTACAGTTCATTAGATATACCAGTATATTTCTCAAAATAAAATTTATAGTAATGTCATACCTGCATTTTCCATGAAAAAGTTTGCTTCCTGCTGTCCGTGGTGACTCAGACACCTCAGGGTTATCTTCTGAAGTCTTCTTAGAGGCATTATCTTGTTGAAGTTTCTCAATGAACAGTTTGTTGAGAATTCAGTAAAGACAGCAAGACAGCATCTGGTCATAAAATATGAATATTATTAATCTTAGAGGAAATTATTTTAACCAACTTGATTTGTTTTGGTTTTTTTTTATATGATTCCCACTGTGAATCTCTCATGAGTGTATATGTATATGTACATATATGTGTGTGTGCAGATATGTGTTTTCCTATATATGCCTATGTGGTTTTATTCAATTGAAATGTGGAGGAAAAAAGATGGTTTAAATTATCATTCAAATATTTTAATCGCTTTTAAATTCTGATGCTACATAGTGTCGTCAATACAATACCTCATAGATGGATGCTTCACATGACCCAGGGGGGACAAAGTTTTGTTTTATTCTGTTAATAATAAGGATTATGAACAACAGAAAATAGAAAAGAAACATTTCAACAGAACTGGGATTTTGTTTCAAGGGGATTGCTGTGCATTCATACCCGTAGACTATATGCAGGATTTAGAACAGAACATGTTTACAGCTGCTTTGGCAGGTGACAATGCAAATATTTAAGTGAATTATTATTGTCACTCTCCTAATTAAACTGACAATTAGCTTTCTAACAAACCATTAAACATTTATCAGCCAACAGAAATAAAACAGTTATTATGCACAGCAGTTTATCTTCCACTGGATGGATTGGAACAATATTTTTGAATTTATAATTAGTATTTTTCAGTACTTGAAAAAGTAAAATAAATAAAAAAGTGTAGCGAAACCTAGTGAGGGATTATAAAAATAGATTCTGTTACAGGGAAATTAACAACAGATTATTATAGAAAACTTTCAGTCTCATTCATGTAGTCAGCCAAACTGACCTTTTGTACTTCAATTATTCTTACCATCAAATGTTAAAGTTGTGCCATGTACTGACACTCAGTTGAAATAAACTGCATAAAAGTCACAACTGTATGGGTAGATAATTGTTCATCAGTGTCAAGAACAAACTACTTCATACAGGATGACTGACTTCAGAATACTGAATCCCCATCTGGTGAGACCTAATGAGCAATGGAGAGGTTTGAAGGTAATGAAGCAAGTCCCTTTTTGGCAGATGTTACTTAACAGATGCATCTTGAGATCCTAGCAGCTGCCTCATATTAATATATTCTTGAAGATATCATGATGAAGATTGTGGAAAACAGAGGATCCTTTTCTCTTCAATGGGCTGCATTTTATGTTGCTCCTCTTATATCTATTCCACTTCATAAGTTTTGATTTCAAAAGACTGTTCAAAGTTTATTGAACTGTGTTTTTTTCAAATGCTTTAGCTCATGCTTTATCCCACATGCGGCAGGCTGAATCCCTGCAGCAAATAAAACTGACCTAACAAGCTTGTCAAGGTGTTTGTTTTTATTTTTTCCCCTAAGGCAAGAGGGAAGAAACATAGCTTTGGGTCACAATTCATCACATGCATATTGTGGCATACACATTGCCACATAGGGTCTCAAGTGAGCTCCACAAACCTCTGTTCTTGCTACATCCTGTTCAGCAGCTCTTCACTCTCCCAGGGGAAAAAATTCCTGATGCTGCTACCTGAATTGCACAAGTGCCCCCAAAGTAGCCTGGTCTTAAATATCAGGTGTAACGCTGCACACCCCAGATCTCAGAAGGGCGGAGTAAGAGCAGCTGCTGGACTGGGAAGCCATCTGAAACCACAAACAGGAAAGGCAGAGGTGTTCCTTCCAGACCCTAGCTCCACCTAAAAAATGTCTTGTTGCCCACAGAAAGAGCCTTGTCTACACAGAAAGAGCCTAGTATCAGGCCCAAGATACTAAAAATTCAGAATTACTTTTCTGTTAGGAAATTAAATGGCCACAATCAATTTTTTTTCTTGGCCTAATTATTGCAGCATATTTAAGAATAAGAGAATCCAACACATATACAAAGCAGTCAACATAAATATTTTTGTTTGTTGTATACTGAATACCAAATGAACACTAAGTTCCTAGCTTAATCTTCTGAACTCTTAGAGGGGCTAAAGTGGAATCTGAGATAGAGGCAGTCCGAGCTGTAAACCCTTACAGAAAAGTTGTGATCCCTGGTGGTAATGACAAAACCAACAGAAAGTAAATACTGATGGAGGCCAGGGACTTTCAGCAGATGTAGAATTTCCTTTTTAAAAGAGCAGAAATTTGCATTTACTCAGATTAACTGTAATGTTAACTTCATTCTGTAGCTGTTTAAAGTACTTTTAGGGTAATGCCCAATGTGAAACATTAAGAATTCTTGATGAGAGGAGCCACTCTAATTTTTCCAGGTCCCTCTCCCTCATATCACTTTCCCTTGTAATGGAACTTACTAGCTATTGTCATATGGTATGGCCAAAGGATGTTTTTCCAGAAGATGCATTTATTTTTGTTTTAGGAACTTTATGGAATTCCTTTTCCTACCAATCAGCATTTGCATCTGTTCTACTCTGTGAGCAGACTATGAGTAGTTCTTCAAGGACCTTGCATTTTGTGTCCATTTACATAGGCTCCTATGGACCTGCAGTCATCTGCTTCTCTAAGAAATTTTAAAATTGTTTTACAGATTTTCTAAAGGAGATTATTAATTATTTTTGTTTTAAAAAAGGGCAGTTCTGTGCTTCTCTGCAATCCAAGAAACACAGAATTATCAAAATAAATATAGCTTTGTAAGCTTTAGTAGTGGTGACATACTAGGAAAGTGAATTGCTAAACCAAAGTCTCTCAATAAGCTCTTCTGCATAAATACATTAAAATGAAACATTTCTTTAACCTTTTGCAGGCACTTAAATTTTTGAAAGTATCTGAACAATTACAAGTTTTCATAATTAACTTAAATATTTACATAGATAAATTACAACTGATAGGTTGGAACATATTTGATGAAATATAGACATGAAGAAAAAAAGACATCAAGAAGTTAATGGACAGTTTAGTATATTTTCATCAGATAGTTTAAAAATAGACATGAAGTGTACAGGTAGGTACAGTTATACTAAGGCTAATTAATTAGCATCCTCTCCATAGAAAACTCCCCTTTATTTTTTTAGATATTAATTCATATAGACATATTAGAAAGTTTTTGATGATCCCTTGATTAACAGCCAACAAAACAGGGAGCAGAGAGAGAGCCAGGGCATGTTTGCACTTCTCCAACTTAGAACACGGCCAGGAGCCACAACTTCAGCTACAGAAACGGCACTCAGGAGCCATGGCAGAACACAACAGACACCAGAAGAATAAGCAAAGCATCTTCCAACAGCTAATGGTCAAGTCTTCCAAGAGGAAAATTCACTCATCACCTAATGGTGTGCGGGTGCTCAGAGGCATCTCACTCTGCACCACTGAGCAGCTTTAGGTATACATCCTTCCTAAGCCCTCTCACTGCTTCGAGCACAGCTATCACCAAGACAAAACACCAGTCTGCCTTTGCTCAGACAAGAACAGAACCCGCTAATAAAGTCTTAAATCCCTTGTTCATGTAAATCTGTAAAATTAACTGTGCCAGAGCACTGAAGTCCCAAACCAGGTAGTAGTGTTTCTTCATACAAGAAAGAAAAAATTGAAAGAAAAATAAGATTAATGCCTCCTAGTAGTCACTAAGAGACAGAGCAAAAAGAATTGAAAAACTTTTCTAGATTTTATATCTGCCAATATCTCCTTTAGATCAAAGGGAGAAAAAACACGTTTCTAATGTATGTCCGCACTTTGTATTGTAACTATCTGCAAGATAAATTGGTGGCTCAGCTGAAAAAGATCTGATGTTTTATTGCATTTCTTTTCTGATACCATCCTTTCCTCAGACAACCGTTTGCCTGTTCATCTATCAAGGGAATTCCAATGAGAATATTCAGTTTCTTATTTTATTCCAGCACCTTCATAGCAATACATATGAATCAAAGTGCACATTACACTGCAGTGCTGCAACTTTTGAGTCCAATGTTTTCATTTTCTTCTCATGGTGAGTCTACAAGTATTCTTCAGGAGCTATCTCAGAAATTAATAATAACCAGAGACTTGCTTTGTTTCTCTTTCTTTGCTCTTCAAACTTCGACTTTCTATACCTGTTTTTGAAGTGTTTTATGAGAAGTATCTTTGTATAATGTTAAAAGTCAACATATCCAAGTTATTTGTGACTCAGGGTCTATTATATTCAGTGCAAAAATTTCTACCAAAGTGAATGTATTTGAGGTCCACTCATTACTCTTTGTGGCAGTTATGAGTTCTACAAGACAGAATAATGACAAACTCAAAAAACCTCACAGGTTTTGTAGTCCATTACAACTTTCTTGCTGATCTCCATCTGTTCCATAGATAATGAGTACTCTTTTCTTTCAAGCACTCTGCATTATCAGCGTAATATTTTTTTGCCTTAGCAGATTTTATCTTTCTTGAGAGACATGATTCTGTTGCTGTTGTTAAGGTAAAGGAAGGGGAATGGCTCCTGGCCCAAAGCTTATCTTAATCCTTGATAAGGATTTCTTTTTCACAAGCCAAGCATCTGGTCAATACAAAATAAACAAAAAACCACAAAACTTAGGTTATGTTGTCCCCTCCAATGTCACAACTACTATGGTGACAGCTTAAAGCAGTTGCAGATGACAGCCTGCTATATAGCAGCCCTTGTTGCAAAAGAAAAGAGATTCAGGTGCTCCAGTCCAGCTGGATTTATCAGATCAGGTGGAGCACCGTGCCAGTGCAGGTATTGCAATCCCAGAATTGCTGCAGTCATCAAGCTCTGCTGGACACATACCAGCAGCCTGCAGATTACTTTAGAGCTTCACTGCATTTGTCTTAGCAGGACTGCTAAGCCAGGCAGTACAAGACCTCAAGTGCCTCTGTACAAACAGGCTTAGATCCAGCCCAACAGGTGCTGGGTCAGGCCAGGCCTAATAAGGCCAGCCAGACCTGCACTGGCTCCATGTAGACTCTCTTGGATGTGTCTGCATCACTCTGCCCAGTGCCTGTGAGTCGGGGCATTGCCCCAAGTTGGCAAGACGTCTGCAGCTCCAGCAGGACTGGTGCATACTGAAGATGCAGCCAGTGATGGCACTGTTCTGCAGTTCTGTCCTGTAGAGCACACTTGTCTCATGGGATTGTCCTTCTGATAGTCGGATACAGGACATGACTAACACTAATAGCACTCCCACAAAGAGATGCACATGCTCTGCACTCTCCAAGACCTCCACACTCAGCTATCATGTATTTTAAGTTGTTCTTTGGGAGATGATCTGAAAAAGATGACAAACTTGAACTATTACAGATCAAAGTCAAGAAGAACATATTCCATAGGCAAGCAGTTCCAAAAAAAGATTACTTTGTTAGCTGTTCTATTTTATGGCAGCCACACATAAACAGATCTACTCAGTTCTCCTCCCACAATTAGTAAAAGGTACACCTATACCAAAAAGTATGATACAAACCTGAATTTCAAAGCGCTAAAAAGAAGGCACATAGCATTGTTCCTGTCTCACTGCTGCTTAAATTAAAGTGAAATAGCTTGTTCAGCACTGCAAAAAAAGATGACTGGCAGAGGAAGAACTTTTTTCTGACACAGAATGAAATGCTCCATCCACTGAACCATGCCATATGCATCAGCTTGCTTTATTTCAGATGCATTTGACCACTCAAGTGTTTCTGGTTTGTCATTTCCTTAGGAGGCAGAGAGAAGCAGAAACGAAGGGAAGAAAACAAATAATTGAGGAATAAAGCAAGCAGCAGCAATATAAAAATCGGGGTGTGCAGTGTTCTGAGAAGAAGCGTTAAGTAAGGAAAGAAAACAAAGAATACCTGATGAATGTAAAGGAAACAGTTTAAGTGCAACAGCTCTAGCTATACGTAGAGTACATTGGCCTGGCCAAAGCTCAGGGCTTATGGCATTAGCTGGCTTTCAGGTCCTGAAAGAATGATGCATTCCCGAAAGATTAAGAAAAAACCACATCACGTAACGTCCCAGTGTTAATTGTTAACAAAGGCCATCCCCCTGTGCTGTGCTGATAAAGAACACCGGCATTTCCGACCGCCTCAACACTTCTGTGTCAATGCAGAAGGCTGACAAGCAAGTGTTCCTGGGCTCCGCTCCTGGACGCACTCATTCAAGCGTATATAAGTGTATCTTTGGAGAAGAGGCTCACGCTTTCTCTGCCTGAATAGGTGAATTTGGGAATTATCCATGAAGATAACAGGAACACATGATCAGCTCTAAATTTGCCAAGTATTCTTATCATGGTGGCTGTCTAAATTTATTCCAAGTTTCGGCAGTATCTTAATCCTTCAAGCAGCACCTAACTTAATATCCTGATTCATTACCTGAAAAAAGCAGGAGAAAGCAGTTTTTGAAGAAACACAGCTCACAGACAGTAGCAATAAATGAATTTCAGTAGATTTTTCATGCACGGGTCTCACAATTTTTTAAAAAGACTAAGGAGCTTTTGAAATCCAAGTAAGTCAAGAGGGATACTGCAGAGGCTATAAACATTTTGGTAGTCATTGAACAAAACAAACAAATCAATCAATCAATCAAACAAAACCAAACGAAAAATGGAGAAAATAAAATTCTATACCCCACAACTTTGCTCCAATTCTTCATTCATATTAAAAAATGTTGCCCAAATGAAATTGAAGCACACTGTTCATCTTAAAATACTGGGTGTGTTGTTTTGGGTTCTCTTTAGGGGTTTTGTCTTCGCAAAAATTTTGAAATATTTTACTTTTAGTCCAGTTCAGAACACATATGCAAATTTCAGTTTTCTGTTAAACCTTCTTTTCCTACATCAACAGACACTAAAGTAAAAAGCCCAAAACAAAGGTGGCAAGTAGAAGCTGAAGGTCATATCCGCAGAAAAGAGAGAGAAATATACCATCAATAAAATTAATATAATTTCTGGTATTTTTTAATGGGGCTTGTATACAATGTAGGCTCATGTTCAAACTACTTTGCATTGTTGTGATTATTTTCAAGTAAAGATAAAAACAAAGGAGTTTGACCAGGGTTTTGGCAAAGTATGAATATAACTTTTGATTCAATAGGAAGCATTTTTGCAACCGTTACACCTGCTATGGACTAGATATACAAGAGATACAGTTGTACTGACTTCATTTAAATACTCATGGCTGAAGTCTTACCTTGGAGTCTGCCTGCTCTAAGGCTCTTAGTAGCTACTATATCATTCATTTGTTGCATCAATATCAAGTTCTCAATCATTATTATTCTTATTCATATATTTTTCTTATATTCCCTATTACGTGACCACATTAATGCACAATTTATTATTTCTTTAGTGATATCTAGAACTTTCTTTTCGTTATGAATTAAAACCTGAAAGCATAACTCAGATATACCATTATAGCTCAAGAATTAGAAAACCAGTGAATTCCTCCAAAATATGTTCGTCAACAGCCTTGACTTAAGTCCTATGATTTAATCTAAATTCTTGGGTGCTTAAGGTTAACAAGTCCATTAGTAACGTAGAGTTGGAAACCACAACTGATTCAGCTACAGAATTATTTTTAAATGGACTACAAGAAGTCATAAACTACTTATAGCTTCCTGTAGCAGATAAACAATGCACTGACCCACACAGAGAACATAAAAGCAGAAAAAGTTATGAAACTTCTGAAATGGAAATAGAATATTTATCCCAACTTACTCTTCCAGGCATACTTCCCTGCATTTGGAGTAATATTTTGTTCTCTCTCTAACTCCTAGGAAACTGTTTATTCTCTACCAATTGGCACATATGGCACTATATAACGCAGTTGCCTTAGCTCATGAAAACAAGACTTTCATTGTAGATGCTCTGCCAAAGGGTGTAAAGCCTGGACTTCAGATGAATTAGACACATCACACTTGGTGTCACTTGGTGACACACTTGGCTCTGAAAAGGGGAAAATGACATTTGTTCAACACACGAGCCCTTTGTGCCAACTGCTTCATTCACAGGCATCTTCTGCCAGAAAGCCTGAAAGGCATTTTTTGTCCCACTGAGACTGCAGCATAGGAAGATGGAATAGAACAGAAATAACTCAAAAATGAGAACCTTGGCTAAACCAGAATGGGCACTACTAGACAGAGGTATAGGGTATACCAAACAGACAGAAAATGGCAGTAAAATTTCCAGCTTTGCTACCTGCACATCTTCTGGTTCGTTCCTGCCAGTCCCATTTGAAAGAGGGCAGTTGCAGAAACAACACTGCTGAGAAGTTTCAAACAGGTTTGAAGTCTTGAGCTCAAAATCATCCCACACAGGAACCCATGCCTTTTGGCAGCAAACTAGAGAGAAGAATCCACCAGCTTTCCCAATATTTTTGACACTGTGAAAGAAAAGAGGCAAATTTACAGTCTTGTGACTTAGAAAAGCAACATGATTATCATCAGTGAGAGAAACCACTTCGCTGCTAATGAAAAAGCAGAACACAAACCTTGCTCTGCAGGGAGCAGCGGAAGGGTAGCCAAAAGGTTCCCAGGAAGGAGACTGCTCACTCTTGACCTCTCAAGCAACAGGCATCAGAGAACGCTGCTTAGACAGATTTTCTCACCAGCGCAACTCAGACTGCAAATAACAACTCTTTCCTAACCCCTGTTTTATCCTCATATAATTCCAGTCACCTCCATAGTGTGTCCTGTTGTTTCAAATGTGTGTATCACGTGCGTTGCGTGGGCAGTACACACAAGAGCAAGAAACACAGAAAAATGTGACTATGAGCGATTCCATTGCCTCCCCGCACTACCACCGCATGAAAAGAGGAGGAATTTAAACCTCTGGTCGGTATAGTCCCAGCTAGATTTGGTGTCACTCGAAACACACAGCTCTGGCCTGGCTGAAGGGATCTCTAGCAGTCCTTGCTCACCTTGCCTAGGGTAACTCCTAACTCCCTGGTAAGGGGAGTTTGCAATACAAGTCTCAGGCTGGACCACATCACTCTTACAGAGCCCACGGCTTCCCGAGGTCTTGCATTAGGAACTGTTACCCCATCATTGTCTGCTGTGGGTAGAGACTGTGACGTTCAAATATGTGCTGGAAAGAGGGGTAGCTTCAATACGGAAAGCTTGATGAAGAACTTTTTGTGGTTATAAAATGTACAAGGAAGACACAAGAATGTAGGATTTAAGACTTGGATTGCCGTCGTACACGTTATCATAAGGTTGTATTACCAAATACTTGGAAAAGACAGACCCAAAGCAATTCTCAGGCCTCTGAATAAGCACCTGCAAATCATAAAATAGCTAGTCTGGGGTTTGGGTGTTTGGGTTTGTGGGTTTTCTTTTAAAAGACTAGAGAATAAGATTCACTTTATTTTGCCCACAGAAATGATACAATTGCAATGGGAAAACCACTTGGTTGGCAACAGAAGCGTAGAACTCACAATTTTGTGTGTTTCTTTAATATAATTAAGATGTCATTCACTGAAAACAGAACCGGAAACTTCTTGGGTTTATATTGTACTGAAAAAAAACCAAAAAACAAACCTGAACAACACCCAAAGGGAATTAGAATGGTTGCAAATTTTTCCCAAAATAAATCTTAATTACTTTTGCTTAACTTCAAAAGTGCTCACAACTTCCCTTATGCAAACAGAAAGGAGCACAAACTACAAAAGGAAACTTCATTACGGGGAAAACAAGGGCTGACATTGCCAGGGAGCAATCAGGAGCCCTCTGATCCACAGCTCAGCAGGATCCATCCCTGAATTTAAGCACACACACCAGCTCAAAAAAGGTGTGTACAAGATCAGAGGGCTTCAAATCCTTCCCTCTCTGATAATTTTACTACAGTTCCAACAAAGAAATATGACATATGTTTGGATAGATGTGTCCTTACTGTGCAGGAGCCCTCCACAACAGCATACAGTTTTAAATCCCTGCAAACAAGAGGCATCTCAGGAAAATGTTTTAAGAGAACTAGTTTCTCTTTATTTGCAGAAATCTTCCATGTAAAGCTTCATATGAAATGTTCTCTGTGAAGAGTGAATATAAAGTGAGACTGCATGGGATTAATGACTGTTTATGGGAAGGTTCACAACGGAACTGATCATGTCACCATTGACATTTTTCCTGTCTCTATTAATTTAACATATGGGAAGAAAGTCAAGGACAGGAAATGTAATAAAAAAGGGATAGCTGAGCTCCTTCTTTCATTGTACTTAGACAAGCTGAATACTATGGAGCCATTTACTGCAAAACAGGGCAAAAAGTCAACAAATGTTAATGAATCTCCATAGGTTTTACAACATTAAATTTCCTACAGTCTGTTTTGGTGTTCCTTCTGAAGGCTAGTGCTAAAAGGCAGAAGACTTCATATTTTGAAGCAGCACTAGAATTTTGAGCCTGCTATATTGAACAACTCAAATTGCTAAGAATCAGAGCAGCTTTAGTAGTTCCCATACAAAATTTAAATCTATATTTCAAGTGGCATTTCAATTGCCTCTGAGCTGCTGCACAGACTGAGTGTACAGAACAAGAATGCTTCATCTCCTTGATTATTTCCTCAATGGTCATTGAGCCATTTGGTGGAGTATAGCTGTACATTTTCAACCTATGAGCAAAACTGGGTACGTAAATAAGAGTACAATAGTAAACAAACACCGCAAACACAGTGTTCACAAACATGTTCAGTCACAAGGATGGGATGCTTCTTATAGAAGCAACAAGCTATATTAAAATTGAAAGGGGACCTTAGAAAACATCTCCTGGTGCATGTGGGGTACAGCTTCTTTATAAATCCTAATCATGCAGCCTGTGACCTTGACAAGGGGTGTGACCCTAATCGCCAAAGTCTGCAGTGAGTAGCTGGAGCTGACACTGTGCAGTTGCCTGCACCGCACAGCGGCAGGAGCGCCTTTCGGGACAGGATCTTTCGCCTCTGCCAAGACAGTCTTCTGTCTCCTAAAATTGCCCCCAGCGGGTTTGCACCTGAGCAAAACACAGCTCAAAAGAACAACTGCTTGGAAGTTCCTAAACACTCACTGACCTAAATTTCAGTAGATGAGATTAATCATTTAAATCCTTAGCTATGAACCAATGTTATTCTCTTTCAACAAGAACCCCATCTCCCAGAGAATTTCATCAGTCCTTGGTCCACTGGGGAGAAGCTAACCTCCCGCATTTGCCAGGTCCTACTTACCATTTGCTAGTCAAAAGCATTTTTCCCTTTGGGAATTTGGGATTGGTGGCCAAAACTAGCAGGCTTGCTCCACAACTGGAACAAGTAATTTTTTTAAAAAAAGTGACACTAGCATAACAGCCAGTCTACACGCATTTATTTTTCACTTACCTGTACATTCTGCCACGAGGCAAAAGGAACGTCTCTCCTCTGGTGATAAGGGAGCTCAACAACATTTATCTTTCTAACGTCTGCTCCCATCACCTCCTATGTGCACACCTATCCTCATCCCAAATGTTTTGTTTCAAATTGTTTTGGTGACCTAGCTGGGTGGTGGGACAGAAGCACTGAAGGCAGCTGATTTCTCTAGGTGTTTTATTTGACATAAAGAGGCAGAGTGCAGAAATCCCTGAGCTTATGCCAGGTGATAATATATGCAGACCATGCAATTCAGCCCCATGAAGGTAGCCAGGCACGCAACCCCAAAGAAGTAGGCCTATCTTTTTAAGGTGATGTGTGTAAGTAACAAGCTCAGCTGTCCCCATACTTATTAGGAACTAATTCAAGGACCTCTGCTGTGCTCCTGCTGAGCTGCAACATTTGCCTGATTAATATTTTTCAATATGAGCTAGTAGAGAGTGATTACCTTTCTCTATTTCTTCAGGCAGCAAGGCTGCCTCTGCTACCACATCTGTAAGTGCTTAAGGGACATCGTAGGCAGAGGATCCAGGCACTCTGTTCATCAAAGAGCACTGTTAGACCATGGCCCCAAGGCCCCGCTTGCCTTGCAGGTTCAGACTCAAGTTGTCCCAATGTTATTTGGATCCAGACTTTTGTTAATTTTACTCTAAGAGGGGAAAGAAAAGCCGGGGGGTGCAGGGGCGGAACAACAGGAATAGGTATTATTTGTGTTAATCGCCCCTTAGCTCCATTTCTGAAACACCGAAGAGGATGAATACTGACCACAACTTCCTAGCAGCTGATTATACTTTGAGCAGAAAAAGAGCAATCCCTCCAAGGGCAGCTATCCGAGCACTCCCTTGTGATCCAGGATTTCAGGGCTCCAGTTTCAGTGTGGCAGGTTATGATGCCCAGGTGCAAAACTTCAAGCAATTACCAGTGAGATACTGTCTCGCAGGATGATCTGTTCAAGTCATCCAAACACACATTTAGGATTCCTGTCGTTTCCCACTCCTTTTCAGATTTCCTCCTCAACTTTAAGTTTATTAGCTGTCATCTACCCAAGTTTTTCAGCTCCTCAGCCTGGTTTCAGGACAGGAATTAAACCAGACACAGCATGTTTTACCTCTGTGTGCGGAGGGCTGTGTGATTATCTGCTCCCACTGTCACAACAATATTTCGTAAAAAAATAAAATCAAAGAGAATAGGACAATTATGATATTACCCATAAAGCTCAGAATGGAAAACAGAACCCAGACTCATCCAGGTATTTCCTGAGGCTCTGCCTGAAACTCAAAAGAATAAACAGAAAAAAATGTTGAAAAAAAAATTAAGATTTTATGTCCCAAAACATACTATATTTATTACATTCTATTTTTCATATATTAGCACCAGCAAACTGAACTCATGACAAGAAAACTGCATAAACTCATGGTTTACAGAATTTACCTTGTTTTAATTTTGGCAATAAATTCTAGTACTAATAGTTATTAGGAAAGGAAAAAAAAAAAGAAAAGAGAGAGAACTATAGCCTGGAAACACTATGAAATTAAAAGGAAACCTGATCTTTGTTTTGTGGAGACTGTTAGTGATAGACTATAACATTAATGAACTATAGCTGTTTTGCATCAGGCAGCACAGTGTTTTTGCTACAAACACAAATTAAAGTATTTGTTTCTAGTGCAGAAATCTATCCTATCAATTTGCCCTCAGAGGCTCTGTTTTCTCACTCCTCAGGGTGTCTGGCTGTTGGAAAAGAAAAAAAAGGTTGATTTAAAACTCAATTCTGCAAGACTGTTAATTGTGGGAGTAGATCTTACTCACAAGTCATCCTCGTGAAACTAATGGAACTGCTTGTGTGCATAAGAATTAGAGCTGGCTGGGATTTTATTTTTTTCTTTCTTTCTTTTCCCCTGGAAACAATTTTCGCATGGGTACAGCAACTTTTGAGGAAATACGTGAGTTTTTACATTGAACTTTCAGTAAGTTATCTTTTTACTGGCCAGTTTGGAAGAGAGGAAGAAAAGGAGTTGGGCACTTGACTGTGCTCAGAAACACATGCAGCAGTACTTGTCTGAGGCACATCCCCCTCAGGCTCTCAGGTGAAGGGTTCTGCCTTTTATAAAACACTCAGTCATTCACAGGGCTAGAGTAAAAGAGATGGAGCAGTCAGGATGCGTGTCGGAGATGCCAGGGTCCCACGCTGAGGTAGCCAGACAATACACACCTCTACAGACGGTAAAGCAGTTCTGTAAGGGAGGAGAGCCTGAGAGGGGCAGCTTCCAGTCTGGTCTAAATTACAGTCTAGAAGTTAAAGAAAGGGTCTGGAAAGTGGAAAAAATCTTAAGCAGAGGCTCTGTCTTGCATCTCACATATCTAATGTAAAAACATAAGCTAAAAAAATGGCACATTTTCCAAGGGGATGAGTGTTCCAGCTGGTATATGCTTCTTTCACAGATTTAGAAAGGGATTTTCCACACAGAGGCTTGGGCTCAAAGGACAGTTTTTGTCTTGCCCTCGCACAGTGCACGCCCAGCAAATGTCTACTCTTAGGGCTCACATTGCTGCCCTGGGAAAAACTATAGTTATGTGCCATTTCAGTAGAGGCAAGATTAGGACATTCACATTTGTCATTACAAGAAGTTCTGCTTGCTCCTGAAAAAAATTTCAAAGTTATGGTGAAGAGGAAAATACCCCAATTTCTTCCGTGTTAAGCCATTCCTGCTCTGGTCATTCTGTTAAACAGTAGCAATATGCTTTTCCATGCCTCTGTGTAGGCACCTACTGCCAGATCACCACCCTTCAGCAGCTGGTTCTTCATAATGTCTGAGATGATACCTTTCGACAAGCCCAACTCTGTGCACGTCTTTGCCTCCTGCTCACAAATTCTCACTCCTTGCTTGGAAGGATGGTAATATTTAGTATTTGACTGTAATCACATAAACAGGCCTTTGTTCTTTACAAAGAATTTGTAAATTTTAAATGGGATTTAACCTCCCATTTGCCTGTAAAAACAGCTTCATGCATAACAACTCAGAGAGATGCTGTAAGACTGCAACCGTAATTGTGTATCAGAGAAAAATTCAGATTCATAATGTATTACCATGTGCTGTCAGACAACTTTATCCACCCTTATCATGCACCAGTCCAAAGCACTTTTACTCTTGAGATGTAGCACAGCACTGACAAGCCAGATGTAACCTGATTTACTCAAACACCTGTACAGATCCAGCCACAGAACTGAGAGCGTGTCAGAGATCCAAAAGCCTTCTCCTCTGCTCCAGCAAGTCCTGCAGCCTGCGCTGATCCAGGTCTCTCGGCTAACACACTACCCGTGCCCACGCCAGCTAGATGTGGCAGACTGATATGCAGTTTCTGTCTTAAACATTCCGTGGTTCTGAGGAATCCACACCTTTCTTGGTACAACGGCTTGAACGTGTCTTAGTATGGAGTAAACCCCAAAGAAGAACGAGATATGGGATCCTGCAGAGCAGAGATACGGTGCCGGCGCAGTGGGAAGAGGCACCAAAGCCTGCAGATGTGCCATTGCCTGTTGCATATGCATGAAGGCGAGTCTCTCTGGTAAATTGTACAGGTGTGGCCTCCTGAGAGCAACCGGGGGGGAACTGTGATAGAGAATTTACAGTGAGGCCCTCTCAGGACGAATAACCCCTCTTTGGTAAAATGAGTGCTCGCACATCTGTAGATGTTCTTGATGATATCCCCACAAAAGCATTGGACGGGGATTTAGATAAACTGGATGACTTTTCGGGAATGTAACATGCTCGCCCATCTCTCCAAGGGCAAGAATGGGTGAAAAATCATTGGTTTCAACCACAGAGTATAGTGGATGGGATCATGATATTGCAAAATATTGCTAAAGTTAGGCCCGGGAAGGGAAGATTATAATTTGTGCAGTTTTGGGAGCAAGTTTGGCAGTGGCCGTGGAAGATAGAAGGCGGAGACTGCGTCAAGATGATGCCGTGATCGACTCTTTGAAAATGGCAGTTGAATTGCTATGAGAGCAGTTAAAAGAGACCAAACAGTTGTTAGAGGAGGAAAGAAATTGGAATGTTTTACTAAAGGTAACATTGAGAGAAGAATTGTGGAGAGAAAGTGACTGGTGTGGAGAGGTGGAGTCGAAGTTAGAAGAGAGGGGAATCAGACAAATCTACCCTCAAGGGGGACTTACAGAGAGCAAAAGAGGCAGTAAAAAATCCTCCTTATATGTATCCTCTGGTTAAAACTGAGTACGTGTACGAGGTGAAAAATGACAATCGTCCCCAAGTTATTACTAAAGTTCCATTTACAGCGACTGAGTTAGAAAAATTAAGGAAGGATTTTGCAAGGACTCCAAAGGAATGTCTTTTATCCTAGAGATGAGAAAGTGGTAATGAGACCCTTGATCAAAACTGAAATTGTTGATATTGGTCAGGGGAGTGCCCAGCAACATACCACAACGTACCACCCCCTTTTCCCCTATGGACTTGGCCAAAATACAGGAAAAATACTCTCGGGGCCTCTGAGAAACTGAAACCAAGTACATCTGGAGAGTCTCCTTTACTGGGGGAGATGCATTCTGTTGAGCAAAGATGATGCTAGAGGATATTGGGGACCTGGAGTTTTCTTAACTACTAATATCACCAGGAACCCTGATCCTTGACCCAGAGGATGGTTTATTGGGCAGGAGGATTAGACCCAATGGAGAGAGGGGACCTTCATCCTAAACGTTGTTCTAAACAGCTCCTTTCGGGTCATGACACTAGACTAAAAACAGGAAAGCTCCAATATTGTCCCAAGTCCTACATGTGTATATATATACATATATGTACACATACATACAAACACACACACACAGACTAGTAACATAGCTGTGTGTTTTTCTCAAGTTACCTACCCATGCAGGAAGCTACTGGTTAGTAGGGTTGGGTTTTGGCTTAACCTATTAAATTTGAAAGGTCTCTTTACAACCTGAGGAATCACACAGAATTACTGAGATTGGAAAGGACCTTCAAGATCAACAAGTCCAACCATTAATCCAGCGCCACCATGTCCCCTAAACCATGTCCTGAAGCGCCACATCCACACATTTTTTGAACACTTCCAGAGTTGGCAACTCCACCACCTCCCTGGGCAGCCTGTTCCAACGCTTGACCATCCTCTCGGTGAAAAAATTTTTCCTAATATCCAATCTAAACCTCCCCTGGTGCAACTTGAGGCAATTTCCTCTCATCCTATCACTAGTTACTTGGGAGAAGAGACCAACACCCTCATCGCCACAACCCCCTTTCAGGTACTTGTAGAGAGTGATAAGGTCTCCCCTCAGCCTCCTTTTCTCCAGACTAAACAACCCCAGTTCCATCAGATGCTCCTCATAAGACTTGTGCTCCAGACCCCTCACCAGCTTCGTTGCCCTTCTCTGGACACGCTCCAGCACCTCAACATCCTTCTTGTAGTGAGGGGCCCAAAACTGAACACAGGATTCAAGGTGTGGCCTCACCAGTGCCGAGTACAGGGGCACAATCACTTCCCTACTCCTGCTGGCCACACTATTCCTGATACAGGCCAGGACGCTGTTGGCCTTCTTGGCCACCTGGGCACACTGCTGGCTCATGTTCAGCCGGCTGTCAACCAGCACCCCCAGGTGCTTTTCTGCCAGGCAGCTCTCCAGCCACTCCTCCCCAAGCCTGTAGCGTTGCATGGGGTTGTTGTGATCGAAGTGCAGGACCCGGCACTTGGCCTTATTAAACCTCATACAGTTGACCTCTGCCCATCGATCCAGCCTGTCCAGATCCCTCTGCAGAGCGTTCCTGCCCTCCAGCAGATCAACACTCCCACACAACTTGGTGTCATCTGCAAACTTACTGAGGGAGCACTCGATCCCCTCATGCAGATCATCAATAAAGATACTGAACAAGACTGGCCCCAGAACTGAGCCCTGGGGAACACCGCTTGTGACCGGCCACCAGCCGAATTTAACGCCATTCACCACAACTCTCTGGGCTCAGCCATCCAGCCAGTTCTTTACCCAGTGAAGAGTAAACCTGTCTAAGCCACGAGCCGCCAGTTTCTTCAGGAGAATGCTGTGGGAGATGCTGTCAAAGGATTTGCTAAAGTCCAGGTAAACAACATCCACAGCCTTTCCCTCATCCACTAGGCAGGTCACCTGGTCATAGAAGGAAATCAGATTGGTCAAGCAGGAGACTTGACTGTGTGATTCTGTGTGTGAAATTTAAAAGGTCTCTTTACGACCAGAGGAAACCAACCTCTTCTATAAATACAGACTCCTCGAGAAGACAAATATTAAGGATTACCCTGCTGCTACTTTTAGGACTCATTTCACAGTTCAGTGCCATGTTAGGGATGCGTGAGCTCCTTCTGAAGCAAAGTATGTTTCTATATGCGTGGCATAGTTTTACACAGCGGTAAACTGAGTCCAAAACAAGAAGTGCAACTTCATCAGCACAGTCTTTCATCTGTGGTAAATACAATCAAATTCCTGACAGGAGGAACACGGGTTTTTTATGAGCATCACATACTTGTACTTGATACGGATGAGCTTTCCTATCAACACCTACTGTAGAGAAAAAGGGTTGATCTAATTAAAGCCAAGGGCCTGGGAGAGATGCACTCAAGTCTCCTCATCTGGGATAGAGTTGCTGTGGGTCTTGGTCAATGGCAAAGTCTGTCTGTGCTCAAGATTCCCATTTCTAGAAAGTGGAAAAATAGCTTTTTCATTTCTTACATGGATTTTCTGCAGATAAATATGTGGTACTTACAAGTGCTGTGTAAGAATGTAAAATGGGATCTGAGCAACAGCCTCTAGAAGATGAGCATGATACTCATTCTTTTAAAGCAAGGATATTAAATCAGTCAAGCAGAAGTGTATCATTAAACTATTTCTCTTACCAAGGCTGTAAGTAAGATCATTCCCCTGAAGGTGACTTGTCAGGAACATATGTATTCTCTGTAAGCTACCAATCTCCATTTACAGTTTGTTAAATATTACTGATAACAGAATCAAGGCATTTATGGCTCAACATGTGGTGTTTTCAACAGCTACCCACAGAATCACCTACCTGTCAAATGTTCCCATTAAGCACCAAGAAGATATAAGGTAAGAGGAACAGGATTTCTCTTCCCAATCTTACAGCACAGTCATTTAAATCTGAGCTAGTCACTCAAAACTTCCTCTGCAGTCCCTGTTGTGAATACATGCCCTCTAGCATGTGATTCATCTCATCCTAAAGCAGACAACTAAAAATAGGTCAGAATTGCAGACTAGGAGGGTTTTTACTTCTGTCAGCTGCAACAGGAGGCTAGCATGCAGAGCTTACCTTAAAAAGTTTATACGGTGTCCTATCATGTATCAGTTTTGTCTCATAGTTTTGTGTAGGCTGTCTTTATCTCATTTCTCTTGTGTGTGTTTAGAAAGTCTTTTAGCATAGTCTAAAATAACATTTTCCCAAAATGTAACATATTTATAAAGAACATTAAATGAAGATTACACCTTTTCCTTCATATGAGATGAATGTTTGTTATGAAAATTAATTGTACTAAAATTTTCTGGAGCTTGAGTTTGTCATACATAGTTAGGTAAAGAATAGAGGAAGTTTAAAAGCCATGCTGGTCTTTTTCTTCCTTCTGAAGTAGTAGATGTTCCTGTTTCCACAAAAATATGGTGTTTCCTGAAGTAAGGTTATACAAGCTATGGGAGAAGAAAAGATTATCTGCCATCCCAAAATCATTTTCTTTTTGATAAACACATTCTCTTCCACGTTCCTTAAAAAAGTAAGTCTATGACTTCTCTTCACAGGGTTCACAGGGCTTATACTTGTATACACATCTCTCTGCAATGAGAAGGCTCTTCCACCCCTCTGCAAGGAAAAGAGTAAAAGCACAGCTTGCCCACAAGCGCAACACTAAGGATTCAAACACCCAGAAATTTCATAAGCAACAAGAAGATATCAACAGAAGAATAAAGCTCTGTCAATAATATCTAAGAGTAAGTTACATGCTGAGAGCTTTAAAAAAAACCCACATACATTTTGCCCAGGAACACTGGGCATTTAAGAAAGCATGTGTGCCTTAAACAGAGAACAGCTTCCAGAAGTCTTGATAAATTTTCCTAATTTAACTTCAGTGATCAATAACATGTTTTCAGTAGAGGCATCTTGGGAAGACCTACTTAAGGAGCAACCACATTCACCAGAAATACCCTCTTATTAATGGTTACTTATAAACAATTACTTCTGAAATGAAAGACATGAGTAAAATTACGTTTAAACCATTGCCATTAATACACCAAAGAGGACCTTAAAATGAACTGAAGGGGAAAGATGTCGTATTTTGTGGCTTTTTCATAAAACACTAATGGAAGAATGAAAACAGAATTTTAGTTACAGAGCAGTAGTACGGATCTGCTTGTTGGTTTTATGGCCTTTTAAAGGATGAAAAAACAAAGTCCTCAAAGTAATGTTTTTCATACATTTTAGAATGGAACAGAGAAAATAATGGATCTGATATTTTTTATCCTTGTTAAATTTCCAACTTCTTTTATTGACAAACCTCTTCATACATCCAAAAGATCTTAGTCTATAAGCTTCCAAGAAAAAAAATGCAACCTCCTCAAGAAATGAGCTGCATTAGAAAGGCCATTATCACTTTCTTCTAATAGCTGGACAAAACCAGCTAAATTTTATCTCAAGGAGAAGCCCAGACTGCATCAGCAGGGGAGGGCCTGACATGTTCCCGACACCCTGGCAGAAGAGCCACCCAGCATCTGGAGATCATTCCAATGCATCCCAGATGTGTTCTGTGCTGTTCTTGCCCCGGGTGCAGGCACCCGGCCGCTGGCAGCGGGGGCTGCAGGGGGGGCTCCTGCGAGGACGGCCCGGGGGCTGCCCCATACCTGACACGGCCACTTCCGGACGGCTCTAACGGACCCGCCACAGGGCACTGCTGAGCCCGTCGGCGACGCTGGTGGCTGCTCTGTGGCAGCATATTTAAGACAGGGTAAAAAATGCTGCACAGCATCTGTGAGAGAGGAGTGAGAAAAACGTGAGCGAAACAGCCCTGCAGGCACTGAGGGCAGAGAAGGAGGAGGGGAGGAGGTGCTCCAGGCACCGGAGAAGGGGTTCCCCTGCAGCTCTTGGAGGACCCACAATGGAGCTGATGGATATTCCTGAAGGACTGCAGCCCATGGGAACCCTACACTGGAGCAGGGGAAAAGCGTGGGGAGGAAAGAGGGAAGAGGGGAACTGCTATGGACTGACCCCAACCCCCCATTGCCTAACCCCCTGCTGCACTACTTGGGGTGTGAAGGAGTGAAGTTGAGCCTGTGACGGGGGGAAGAACAGGTCTTGTTTTAATGTTTGTCCTTTTATTTACCACTACCCAAAGTAGTAATTACATTTTTATTTTAATTGACAAAATAATTTTCCCCATGTTGACTCTGTTTTGCCTGTGACAGTAACTGGTAAGCAACCTTCCTGTCTTTACCTCAATCCAGAAGGTTTCTTGTTCCTGTTCTTCTTATTTTCTCCCCTTGTCTTGCTGAGGGAGGAAAGTGAGAGCGCAGCTGGGTTGGTGTTTGGCTGCTAGCCAAGCATTTCTGTACTGCTGGCTAAAGAGGAGTTGGTACAACATAGACATTTCAGTCCATTAATCAAATTCTGACCATCACCATTCACTAATTTAGGATTTGGTCCTTTCAGTCTTCACTAGTAAATAGGAGTGTTACTCACTGAAGTCCACATATACAGACTGTGGTAAGATAACACACACAATACTTTGAACTAACCAGCACAGAGGAAGAGAGGCAAAACAGTGGCTTTATGCTACCACCAAAACTGCAGCCAGGCTCCAGTTTAAGTTAAAGTCATTTCAAAAATGCTTTATGTCAAGCAGGGATTGCCAAAGCTTAAGAACATGCTGCTGACACACCGTTTTTCTACAGCGCATTAGAAAGGCCAATATAGAAACCAGTTTGTGAATTTTCTACCTTTCTGTCCTCCACCAAAGAGGAATCCTGGAGCAGTCAGTGAGGTGGATTTAGCAGTAGCTCTCTTGGCAAAGCCATAATAGAATATTTTATTCTTGAAAGCCATACCTTTAAATGCTGGAAAGCAAAAGTGACAGAAAAAACTTTCTTATTCTCAGAAAGTCTCTTGTTTTGGTGGTGTGTAGCCACATGAGGATGTGGCAAGGAATTTTGACATTAATATCTTCTTAAGAACCTAGAGATCCAGTATTTCACAAGAACATGCACAGACAGACATACACGTGTCTTATACCTTTATTGGTGTCTAATTTCTTTCTCCTCTTGACAGAGCCGTACAATAAATCAGAAAGAGCAACAGGCAAGAGAGATGAACTGGAAAAAATGCATAATGGTGTTTATGCTCACAATTTACATTCAGTTTGCAATTTCATTCAGAACTCCAGCCCAACAGCCAGTTACAGTCTGTTCAAGTGAGTTAGATAAAAGATTTTTATTATTTCTGTTGAACAATCTTTCGGCTTGCCTGTGAATAAAATTATTTGTTTTGTTAAAAACTGTTGAAGTCTCTGTAGGTAATGAACCATTTGTAGCACAATCTGTCCACACTAATAAAAAGAGATGTCTGAACAGGAAACTTTTATCTGAATTGGAAGAACAGCAGCATCGGTTTTGGCACTTCTCAAGTTTACAATTATGATAAGGAATCTGTCCAGAAAAAACAAATATCAAACTTAAACTTAATAAAACTGAAGAGGGGATGAAAAGAAAACTAAACACAGACCTCCACTTTCTTCACAGAGAAAAAGGATTTCCAGACAATTTCAACTAGCTTTCAAAATGCCCTTTCATAATTTGTTACCAAGAAAAGTGAAATACTTCTAAGCATGTACAGTACAATACCAAATAAGTAAGTTTTCTGTCAGTTTTTTTATGCAGATGAATTAGTTTATGAAAAAATGCAATAAATTATGTTAGATATTAAAACATTAGCAAAATATAATTTTTCATAAAACAACATGTCAAGTTTTGATCTCAGCTTGTTCTAAAATGAAACTCTGTGTTTTTTCAAAAGGAGTCAAGGGCAGCAAAAATCAGAACTGCAGAACATACTGCATACATACAGGATTTCTCAGAAACACCTATGTTGCAGCAGCAACACACAACTCCAAGCTCTCTAGCTGACTAACCTTGAAATATCTGTGTCATTTCCATTTTATTTTCTTGAGGAGGGAGATTGAAAAGTCTTTTTCCCTAAGTGCCTTTGAGTAACTCCCACACTTCCTGCTTTTTTCCCCAGCCAAGCCACAGAAGGGTCATGGAGTCAAAGTATTCTCTTTCCTCTGCAGTGCAGCTGCAATACAAGGCTGGGAAATCTCCATTTCAATTCTCTTGGGGGGGGGGAGTCAATTTTTTCAAAGAAAATTTCAATTTGGGGAAATATGTATTCTTGCATATCATTCCAGCAGAAAATTTTAAATCAGTTCCACTTTTCAGTTCTTACATCTGGGGAAAAATGTCCTCCCCTAACTGGCAGAGAGGCTCATAGAGTCCCCTCAACCTGCTGCCATCTTTCCACCCAACACAGAAAGGACAGGCATATGGATTGTAGTCCTCACCTTTGAAAAACATTCTTGGTTTCTCAGGAATTCTTGGACCCTGAAACTGCTCCCTTAAGTTTTACCCCTAGACCCATGATCTGCAGCAGTAGGAACACTTGAAGCCCTTGTTCTCAATAAGCCACATATTTCACTTCATGTCTTCTGCTTACAGATCTCCTGTCCCCTTCTTGCCCCTTAGTGATTTTTCCATGCTCATTTTTTTTCTTCTTCTTCAACTATAGGCCAAGTCATAAATGAAACATTTTCTCTGCTGAGAAGCCATTTTCTAGAGGAAGTTTACAGCAAAAAGGCCTTACCATTCAGCTACCTATATTATGAGCAGTGATGGGACTTAAATAGGTCTTTCCTATCCATACAATCTATACATTCTGTTATACACTAGATTTTCTCTATATCACAAAGGAGATCAGTTTGCTTCAGCTGTAACAAAGGAACTGGCGTAGGTCAAGTTGTGACTATGCCACATGAGCTGCAAATGATTGCAAGTCTCCATACATTCCTGGCTCTGGTTTTCAGCAGATGGGGTTTGTCACATCTCCCATATAACGGACTAACTACTCTATTCACAAAATTTGACATTTTCCTCCAGAGGTGGCCTGAAGGATGTTCAAAATTGTACAGATTTAAGATATCCAAAACTTGGAAGAGGGCTGTAAAGGCAAATGGAGAAGTGGTTAGGTGGGCACAACTGCTTCCTCATTTACTGAGAACGCACTCTTGCAAAGCATTTACTTGCAAGCCTAAACACCAGGCTTAAAGTTAACTCCCAGCTCTCTTATTGCACACATAGCACATAAAGAAAAGCTCAGATACTCTGCATAAAAGCAGGACCCGTTTTCCATATTCCTTCCCCTACAGAGCAATACAAGACCTACCCATACCCCAAAAATTGTAGCTCTGAATGATCAGATGCAGAAAACAGCCAAGGGTCCTAAAGCAGCTTCACTAAATACATTCTTCAGTGACCAAAAGCTTGCCCTAAAGTTCAGTCCCCAGTAACAACTATGGAGTAGAGCCCTGCATACTTATCTAGGGAAAACATATTGCATAGTGCACATTCCTGTCTCATGCTCTTATTAAACAAATGCAAATATAGCTGCAATCTTGCCCTAGAGACCCACTAATTTGCATTTTTTCCTCATAGAGTCATTTTGACTTATCAGCATGACTGTAAGTTATCTGAAACATGAGGTGATATGGTGAACTGTTCCTCAGAATTGCTTTTAGAAAATGGCAGAACCCTTGATTTACCCTGTTACTAAGTACCTAGTATGCTAACCACAACCAACAATTTAGAGAAAAATTCTGGATCTGGGTGAAAACATATTTTTCCTCCATTCATCAGAGGAATGGACTTCAGCATACACTTTTTCCCAGGTCACAAATAGAGTATACTTGCCAAAGCAAAGCTTTTAAACTGATGCTTGATATTTATTAGTATGACTTCAAGAATTTATCTATAAAATTTTAATGTTCATGTTATACTTCAAGGTCAAATTAGAATCTTTTCTGTATAAGAAAGATACACTTTACATTTCTCTCTCTTTAATTAGATTTTTACATACAAGACCTCATAGACTGACATAAAAATTTGACTTTAAGATGAAGAGTTAATACTACAGTGCATTAGCCATTCTTGTGGCTTTTCCAGCCAATGATTAAAATTTTAACATTGGTCAAATATTTGAGAGCAGCCCTGCCAGAAGGACTTCGGGATACTGGTGGATGAAAAGCTGGACACGAGCCGGCAGTGTGCTCGCAGCCCACAAGGCCAACCATATCCTGGGTTGCATCCAAAGCAGCGTGGCCAGCTTGTTGAGGGAGGGGATTCTGCCCCTCTATTCTGCTGTGGTAAGACTCCACCTGGCGTCCTGCATCCAGCTCTGGAGTCCTCAGCACAAGAAAGGCATGGACCTGTTGGAGTGGGTCCAGAGGAGGGCCACAAAAATGATCAAAGGGATCATGGAATCTCTCTCCTATGAGGACAGGCTGAGAGAGTTGGGGTTGTTCAGCCTGGAGAAGAGAAGGTTCCAGGGAGACCTTATTGCAGCCTTCAGTACCTAAAGGGGGCTTATAAAGGAAGATGGGGACAGACTTTTTAGCAGGGCCTGTTGCGATAGGACAGTGATAGGGGTGATAGTTTTAAACTAAAAGAGGGTAGATATAGATATTCACACTAGATCTAAGGAAGAAATTTTTCACACTGAGGGTGGTGAAACAGTGGCCCGGGTTGTCCAGAGAGGTGGTGGATGCCCCATCCCTGGAAACATTCAAGGCCAGGACGGGGCTCTGAGCAACCTGATGTATTTGAAGCTGTCCCTGGTCATTGCTGGGCGGTTGGACTAGATGGCCTTTAAAGGTCTCTTCCAATCCAAATTACTAGATACTAGAATTTGAATGTAGTGCCCTTTAGACTAAAATATAAATACTTGATAAAAAAAAAATACTTGATTTCTAGTTAAGACCTATACTTAAGAGGCACACGATTTAAGTATGAATATAGTTGACACAAACATCTCTTTTGTGCTTGCCTCACAATTAAGATTTAGGAAACTGTTAAAGTAAACAGTGCCTCTAGAAGCAAGTACAACTTGTTGTCTAAGATAGAGGATGAAATGCAAACAAGCGCAGAAAAGAGTCTTGACTTATCTTTTCTCTTCCCCTTTATTTCTACCTGCGTGTGGCTGCAGCCTTTAACCTGTTCAGGCTCCATTTCTTTAGGGGATGACATTTGGATTGTGCTGGTAATTAGCCTGCAGAGGCAAAGACTAATGACCCCAATTACTGCTAGAGGCACAGCTGGAGAATCTTAAAAGCTAAAGTTTATCAGAGGGGGGTGAGGAGGCTGGAGGGTGTTAAAATACAAACAGGACACATTTCCTTGAGCTAAAACATCTAAATAGGATTGCAGTGTTCCTGCTACATATTGTAAACTGAAGTTATTCTTTGGGAAAAGGACATTTTTGCATCTAAATAAAAGGTATTTTTTAAGCAACCCAAATGTTCAAGATGGGCCTGATGACAAGGAGAATTTCTGGGAAACTTAAGCACCATATTAGAAATGTCTACATGTATTCAAAAGCACTTTTTACTTTTCCTATTGTGTAGCCCTGTAACAGAATATTGCCACTACTAATAACAAATCACATTCTTGTACCAAGATTGCAAGGCCTCTGGGCTCGCTACATCTGAGCTTCCCTTCGCCTGCCCGTAACTTTGCTTTGCTCGGTTTAGCTGTGACAGCAGTCTCTGCAGCTGACTTGATGTCTACAGCTAACTTGTTTTACTCATGTTTGTTGTATGGTTGCATGACACAAACCTAGTTTTATACAGATAGCAATAACAAGCAGTTATTGTTGGCAGAACGAGATATTTATGATTCTCACACAATGCCGTAGTGCAGAGAAATGCAGTCCTGGTATGAGAGCAGAAAGCCTAAGAAGTGGGGATGCAGGAGGTGGCGTAGATGAATACTGACATAGGATGCTAAGACATAGGTCCAGTGTTTGGTACTGGAGACCCCACAGCTGTGCACAGCTCTCTATAATTGTCAGTTAAAAAACAAAGCCAAAACAAACAAAACAAGATGACCTTGAGCTGGACAGAACAGGTCTTTGAGGTAACAGAGAAAACAAAGAAATAACATCTAATATATGCAAGAGTACCATATATAGTAAATCTGGATATAACCTGGAGCTGCAGAGCAATGAAGAAAAAGAACAACATAGAAATCTTAGAAAACATACAAATGGTGGATCCCAAGTGGATCATGGGAGAGGAAACCAATAACATGAACATCATATTCCTCCTGGTGAAGGACTCCAGATACTGCTGGCATTTATACCACATTACCGTAGAATCATAGAATCTTTGGGTTAGAAGAGACCTTAAAGGTCATCTAGCCCAAACCCCTGGCATGAGCAGGGACATCTTCAACTAGATCAGGTTGCTCAGAGACCCGTCCAACTTGATCTTGAATGTTTCTGGGGATGGGGCATCTACCACCTCTCTGGGCAACCTGAGCCAGTGTTTCACCACCCTCATTGTCAAAAACTTCTTCCTTATATCTAGTCAAAATCTACCCTCTTTTAGTTTAAAACCATTATCCCTTGTCCTATCGCAACAGGTCCTGCTAAAAAATCTGTCCCTGTCTTTTGTAGGGTCCCTTGAAGTACTGAAGGCTGCAATAAGGTCTCCCTGGAGCCTTCTCTCCTTCAGGCTGAACAACCCCAACTCTCTCAGCCTGTCCTCACAGGAGAGGCGTTCCATGATCTCTTTGATCATTTTTGTGGCCCTCCTTTGGACCCACTCCAACAGGTCCATGTCTTTCCTGTGCTGAGGGCTCCAGAGCTGGACGCAGGACTCCAGGTGGGGTCTCACCAGAGCGGAGTAGAGGGGCAGAATCACCTCCCTCAACCTGCTGGCCACGCTCCTTTTGATGCAGCCCAGGATACGGTTGGCCTTCTGGGCTGCGAGTGCACATTGACGGCTCGTGTCCAGCTTTTCATCCACCAGTCCCACCAAGTCCTTCTTGGCAGGGCTGCTCTCAATATTATCTGTTCTTATTCTTCCAAGCACATAGGAATCTTCCTCTGCAAAATTCAGGCCAGCTGTATGTTTTGCTTCTGTTTCTGCAGAGCTTCTGAATATTTTGTGCAGAGCAAACAGGTGCCAGCCATGCCCAGTCCAGGAGTGTAGTGAGTATATGCTCTCCCCAGACCCACCACAGACACAAAATTTGTGTTGCACTAGAAATGCTCTTCGTTTTGCTCAGAGGAAAGATTACTCCAAACCCAGAACAATGGTGAGCTCTGAGTGTCCTAAACCTAGCCACAAGGATCAGCTGTGTAGCATGTAACTCTATTTTAAACCACCTTTGGGAAAGCTGCTTTTGGGAGATGAGCTCCTTCTTGGTCCCCAGGTTACAGTAGGGTGCAAATGTAGAGGACTGCACCATCTTCCTAGATGTATTTTTTATTTTGCTGTCAGAAGTATAGTATTCCTTTGAAGCACTACGCTAGTTCTATTTTCTCTAATGAGACCTTTCATGTGTGAGAAGTGTACACAGAGTGTGCACAAGTATAAGCAACATTAGGGACTTTGTATTTCAAAGATAAGAGAACTTGGAGAGAACCTCAGTAACATTTTTATAATATTTCCTCTTTACATTTGGTGAAATGGTAATAATACATTTCAAGATCCAGGAAAAAAGTACAAACAGAGAGCTACCTTTTTATTTTGCTTTTGGAGACAGAATTTCTCTAAGTATTAATATACTTTCTGGCTCACTGAACTTGAAACTTGAACTGAACTATTTTTGTAGGAATAAATGGACCCCATGTATGTGTAGTTTTGTAGTTATATGCGTGTTCAGTCTGATCAATTCTGCTGATCATGACCACACAGTGATGGCCAAAGCTATCAACAAATTAAAAACACGCTATCCAGCCTAGTCCTGACTCTGAATTAGTATCTCCAAGAATGAAGGCATTGCATGTAAGCAAAAGAGCTGGGCTAAACATTGTACAAATGCAAGAGCAACACAAGAAGGGGGAAAAGAATTGCTATGTTTAATTTAATTTCCTCCTCTGCATGGGATTGGATTGAATTCACATAGTCATCTAAGGATAAAATGTTAGCAAATATTCACACTTATGAATCTGCATATGCAGAAGTAAAAAAGTTAGCTAATGCATTCCTAGGAGTACAGGTCCTTCCTAATCTCTCCAATTTCTCCTGCAACACAGCCCCTTGGCCAGTACTGTGAAAGCTTCGTTGTTCCATCCAGCTAAACTGCTCATTAGTAGAGTAGTTGATAGCATTGCATAAGGCAGCACCCATACTGTGTCGGAGCGGAAGATAAGAAGGAAAATGAAAGTAGTAATTTTCTTTTGCTCAAGCTTTTTCTCCACTTTCATGTGATTTGTTAGAATGCACTTAGTAATTTGATAGGGTTCTTTTTTCCCCAGTGAAGTTCCAGCAGTACTTTAACAGTGCCCCAGGGTGCCTGTCACTCTCTGACATCTGTTACAGTTGAAGGCCATCAGCTGGGTTTGCATGTTGAAAACAAATTCTCAGTGGGTTCTGCAATTTCTCTGCGCTGTTGCTGCGCAGCAAAGTACCATCTATTGCTCACTGGCTGGAACTGTGGTAGGTCAACAATTACTGCTGGTGGGAGCTCGCCTGTGCCTCGGTGTAGCAGCATGCACTTATGTTGCTCTAAATGAGCAGGCGGAGGGGAGGGTTCTTGGGTATATGAGACAAGGAAAGGCTGTGCCCCTAGTACTTTTATAAACAAACTTTAAAGCACTTCAATGCATAAAAACAAAACCCCATTATCTAATACAGAGTATCCGTCTGGCCCAGAAAAAAAACAAAAAAAAAGAGGCCAGAAAATTGAAACTTACACAAGATAAAAATAAACATCTACATTAAAAAGACGGAGATGGTAACAAATTATTCCTAAACTCTCTCAATACTCCATCCTACATCTGACGTTTCAAATACAAACACAGAGACAAAGAATTAAAGAAGTACTAATGTATTCTGAGAAGTACTGCAATAATTTCTGTTTAGAAGTGAGGCTATTTTAGACAGTGTTTCTTCCCTTCCCTTTTACAATATTATAAGATTTTGCAACTTCAATCAATTCAATTCCACACTACAGTAAAAAATTACCATGCTAATTGTAGGTGGGACAATTGTAGGTGATTGCACTCTTTTAAACAGTGCTACACAGATTTAGACACTTGGGGGTTTTGGGGAGAAAATAGAGAGCATGAAATTCAAGACAGAAATTTGTCAATGATGTGGAATAACACGTTACTTTGTATCAGAGGAGGTAATACATAAATGTCAAGGAAGTCTCACTGCCCAGAGCCTTGGTATAATGACAATTAGATTTCCCAAACAAAGATCTCGTTTCAACCTTGATTACTAAGACAGAATGCAAATGGCCACTGGCAAGTATCTTAAATTAATGCAATTCGTGAAATTTCACTGTCAAGCCTGTTGGACAGTTAACAAATCTAATTCCTATCTTTCTATCTCCTTCACTCCGAGAGAAAGCTTTCTTCTGGCCCCCCTTTAGGTACTGAAAAACTGCAATAAGGTCTCTCCAGAGCCTTCTCTTCTCCAGGCTGAACAACCCCAACTCTCTCAGCCTGTCCTCACAGGAGAGGCGTTCCATGATCTCTTTGATCATTTTTGTGGCCCTCCTTTGGACCCACTCCAACAGGTCCATGTCTTTCCTGTGCTGAGGGATCCAGAGCTGGACACAGGACTCCAGGTGGGGTCTCACCAGAGCGGAGTAGAAGGGCAGAATCACCTCCCTCAGCCTGCTGGCCATGCTGCTTTGGATGCAGCCTGGGATACAGTTGGCCTTGTGGGCTGCAAGTGCACATTGCTGGCTCATGTCCAGCTTTTCACCCACGAGTATCCCTCAGTCCTTCTCAGCAGGGCTGCTCTCAATCCCTTCATCCCCCAGCCTGTACTGATCCTGGGGATTTCCCTGACCCAGGTGCAGAACCTTGCACTGGGCCTTGTGGAACCTCATGAGTTTCATACAGGCCCATTCCTCAAGCTTGTCCAGGTCCCTCTGGATGGTATCCCACCCCCCAGGTGTGTCATCTGCACCACTGAGCTTGGTGTCATCTGCAAACTTGCTGAAGGTGCACTCGATTCCACTGTGTATGTTGTTGATGAAGATATTAAAGCGTTCTTGTCCTAATACGGACCCCTGAGGGACACCACTCGTCACCAATCTCCATCTGGACGTTGAGCCATTGACCACTACCCTCTGGATGCAACCATCCAACCAATTCCTCATCCACACAACAGTCCACACATCAAATCCATATCTCTGCAACATAGAGAGAAGGATGTTGTGGGAGACCGTGTCAAAGGTCTTACAGAAGTCCAGATAGACGAGAATGGTAGCTCTCACCTTGTCCACTGATGTCATCAGTCCATCATTAGAAGACCAGTAAGCTGAGGACTTGCCCTTGCTGAAGCTGTGTTGGCTGTCTCAAATCGCCTCCCTGTCCTCCATGTGCCTTAGGAGAGCTTCTAGGAGGATCTGCTCCATGATCTTCCAAGGCACAGAGGTGAGGCTGAGGGGTCAGTAGTTCCCAGGGCCCTCCTTTCCACCATTTTGAAAAATGGGTGCAATGTTTCCCTTTTTCCAGTCTCCAGGGACTTCCCCTTACTGCCAGGACTTCTCAAACATCATGGAGAGTGTCTTGGCAATTACATCAACCAATTCCCTCAGGACTCTGGGACGCATCTCGACAGGTCTCATAGACTTGTGTATGTTCAGGTTCCTCAGGTGGTCTCGAACTTCTTCTTTGACAGCGGGAGAGACTTTTCTCCTCCAGTCCCTGTTTTGCAGTCCATCCACTCGAGAGGTGTGGGAAGAGAGACAGATGTAGGGTCCCCAGATCTGAAGACAGTACTCCAGGTTGGGTCTCATAAGAGCAGAACAGTGGGGGATAATTACTTCCCTTGACCTGCTGGCCACAATTCTTTTGATGCAGGCTAGGATACTGTTGGCTTTCTGGGCTGCAAGTGCGCATTGTCAGGTCGTGACGAGCTTCTCATCAACCAACACCCCCAAGTCCTTCCCCTCAGGGCTGCTCGTAATCCATTCTCTTCCTGGCCTGTATTTGCACTTAGGATTGCTGTGGTCCATGTGCAGGACGTTGTACCTGGCCTTGTTGACCTCATGAGGTTCACACAAGACCACCTCTGAAACCTGTAAATGTCCCTCTGGATGACATCCCCTCTCTCCAGTGTGTTAACAGCACTGCACAGCTTGGTGTCATCAGCCTACTCGCTGAAGGTGCAATCATTCCCACTTTCCATGTCACCAACAAAGCACCAGTCCCAACACTGACCCCTGAGGAACTCCACTTGTCACTGGTTTCCACTTAGACACCAAGTCGTTGACCACCACCCTCTGGATGCAACCATCCAACCAATTCCTCATCCACACAGCAGTCCATCCATCAAATCCATGTGTCTCCCATTTAGAGAGAAGGATGTTGTGTGGGACAGTGTCAAATGCTTTGCACAAGTCCAGGTAGATGACGTCAGTTCCTTATCCACCAGCGCTATAACCCCGTTGTAGAAGGCCATCAAATTTGTCAGACACAATTTGCCCTTAGTGAAGTCCTGTTGGCTGTCACCCATCACATCCTTATTTTCCATGTGCCTTAGCATAGTTTTCAGGAGGATCTGCTCCACCATCTTGTCAGGCACAGAGGTGAGACTGACTGGCCTGTATTCCTTTTGCAGGATATGTATCTATTTATTTCAGATTCAGCAACTCTAAACCATCACTGAATACATAAAAACATATTTTCTGCATCTCTAAAAAAGCTGTTTTCCCCTCCTGTGTTTAAAAGGACACAGCAAAGTGCAAGTAACTTGGGAGATAGTTCTAGTGCTGATGCACCAGTGGCATCAGTCACAGCAAGTACAATTATATGAACATAAACCAAGAAAAATACAGACACACACTGTATTCAATCAACTGATAAACTGTTCAGACTGCATTTTCCCTCTTTTGCTGTAGTCATTTCTGAAATAAATTTGTCACATGCAACCACAAACTATTTTTCTGGGCTCTGATTATAACCTCTTCACGCCTTTCTGCTTCTAGACTTTAGTTCTTCAAATTCGCTATCATGTCTCCAGTATATAAATGCTTCAGTTTAGCCTAACCTGCTTTTCTTACCAAAATTGAATAGCTTGCTTTGTCAAGCCTTAAGTCTGGATATCACAGCAGGAGTCTACCACAGCAGATTTGCTGGACTTCTATTTATATTGTTGTCTCCCAGTACCATAAGATTATATCTTCAACAAACTTCATCTCACTGTCAAAATCTTCCACGTTTTCTACCTCCTTCTGAAGCTCTGTAAATCTCACCCTCCTGTGCTTTGGTGTTTGGGGTGGGTTTTTTGCTGGTTTTGTTGTTGTTGTCATTTGTTTTCTTTTTTAAAAAATCTTATTCATATTAGCTCATTCAAATCTCTCTTGTCCAGTTAAATAAAAGGAAAGCAATCCTGGAAACCTTTTTATTGTCATCGTTGTTGTTGTTAACACCTCATTCTTTCATTCAGGTTGTTTTTTCCTTTTGTTTTTTTCTGGCACCCAGCAGGATGATGCATGCTGGTTCACCCACGGTTTCAGTTCTATCCAAGGAGAATCTGCAACAATGAAAGAAAGGCTCCAAATTCTTCTTCCTTTGCCATTATCACCTAAAAAACATGTGCAATGTGATCAGCAACACAGAATTTTAAAATGTAGTTAATGACACTTTTTTTAGCCTTTACTTGGAAGCTTCTTTTAACAATACAAACCAAGACTAGTCACTTCATTAAGAATTTGAAAATATATTAAAAGCTGTGTTCTCATATTCTCACATAATAATAACCTAATAGAAATTGTATTTTTTTTTTAGGTATCATTTCTAGACCGCTTATATTTTCTTTCCCCACCTTTTTATTGATTAAGGGAATTGATAGGTTACATAAGTGTAAGCCTTTCGAGTGGTGTGAAGAACCACTAGATTTCTCACACTGACAGTAACAGCTAAGCAGAGACAGAAAAATAAGCTTAGCAAATGCTATGAAGATGTGTTCTGTAGGGATACGGAGCTAAGTTTCCCATTTGCCACCCTAACGAGCAGAAAGAAAAAGAATTTGAAAAATCAAATTCTTTTCAGCCAGGTAATCTGCATAATATGCATTTTTAGGTCTCTGCAACATTGCAAAGAACTACCATATGGACTAATGTTGCTAATGCTACTTGAGACCATAGATGTAATGAGACAATTCAAGTAAGCCAGGGGATAAGCTGTGCTCTTCTATGTGAAGTTGAATTTCATGAATAAAAAGGAACAAGAATTACCATTAGCAGCCTTTGTAAAATAGCAGAAATACTCCCAAGAAAGGAAAAGCAATTGAAATTGCACAAAGTGCATGTCACAAAGTATATTAAAATACGCCTGGAGAGAAGCAAAAATTGTATTTAAATTGGATAAATGCAGCATACCTTGCTCTTCTGCAGTTTAAATTGCAATGCAGTTCCAAATCAGTCAGATAATTTAAAATAAAAAAGAATAATGGACTCTGTTTCCATATCACTGGCTACACGCAAAGCAAATCTGGCTGAAGTAATCCAATTATTCTTTCTACTATTTAATATGATAGCATGCTGCCTCCAACTAATTACCAGCAAAGTTGGACAGATGTAGTTCCGTAGGAATTATGCTGGTACCAGCAGCTAAGATTCAAATGCCATGTAGGAACCAGCAAGTGGAACACTTCATTTCTGGATAGTGTTATTTGTTGACATAAAGCTTCTGCTCAGAGGTACTCAGGCTCTGGCAGTTCCTCTGGTGACTCTTATTCCAGTGATTTAAGACTATCTTCTTCAGACCCCTGGCAGACATCTGGCTCATTGCCAGAGGTGACCAGCTACATCTCAGCTACCCCCATTCCTAGACTGGTATTTAGGGCTAACAGTCAGAAAGGGGCTTTGCTGGGCCATCAGCAGGTGAGCCTGAGGCATAGAGATGTCCACATTGTTCTGTTCAAGCTGCCATAGCTCAATCAATCAAGGGTTGTCTGTGAGGGACCTGAACTTTTGCTGGCCAAATCTCTGGAGACAGTGTCTGCTGTGGTGACGCACACATTACTTTTCTCTTCTGGACCTTACATTTTAGTAGTGTGAGATATGTTAATCATGGCTGCTGTCAACAGATTAAATAAAAAGAGGAAGATGTAAGAGTTCCTTGGAGAATGTTAATATTTTATTTTAAAACATCATTTTTATTAATGGGACTATATTTTATGTAGAACAGGTTAAAGTTTTCATATATTTTTATTTGGGATCCAGTATGACTTCTGATAGTCTCTAACAAAGTTTCCATTTGACTCAACAGAACAGGCCTGCATCCTGTAAGTGTTTTTTTTTAATCTTGGTTTTGTGTTTTTTTTATTTTGGGAGAATAAGCAGTAATTTTTAAACACTATTAGGAGACTGTATCTCTTGCATAAGGTTATGCAAGAAAACTGATTTACCAAACTAGCTGCTACATCAGAGTCCTATCAATTTTTTAAAAAATTCAAGTTGAAAGGAAAAGCAATTCTTTCCCCTATCTGCATCGGGCTCCAGAAAGATCAAAAATGTCACAAGGAGTAAATAAAAAGAAGAACAGCAAAGGCATGTTGCATTTGGCCTTGCTGAAAACCAACAGAAGCATAGCAGAGTCAGTAAGAAAATATTCCTCACTTTTAATGAAATAAGGCAGTATATGTTGAAAAAAAAAAGCTCTGGAATACCAGGCAATTTTGCACATGCCAGCACTGATACGGTGGTCTTTGGGGTTTACCCCTTTACAGAAATCAAAGGAACAGAACCCATGGTGTCCTCTGCGTGTGCTTCATTTGCTTTTTCTGTACCTTCCAGTCCCACTTTTCACTGTGTGAAATTTATTTAACCAAGTATTTCCTTCCAGACTTACTTACCAATAAAGGTTAAGACACAAACAAATATGAAATAGTAAGCATGGAAATCATTAGAAATTCCAACCTGTCAGGAGAAACTGTCTAGAAAATTGTCACATTAGAAACGAAAAAGAAAAAAAAACAGAAAAAAATTTAATTTGGATGAAATTGCCACATGCCCTACCCAAACTTGCCTATGATCTGTGAACATGCTAGTTATTATCTCAGACTGTAAGCTGCACTGTTACTCGAAGATGGAATGAATTATCAGGCATTAACACCATTACAGTAGCATACACTAATAAGATTGGTACTTACAGTAAATCTGTTTTGATTTCCTCCCATTAAATGAAAGGTGTGAAACTAGGAAAATTTGTATGTGATTTTTTTTCCCATTATTATTCACAAAAAAGAAAAAAAATGCTAGAAATATTTTATAAGCTAGTGAACCCATTGGGAATTTAAGCAAACTTCTAATAGTTTTATAGTCATCTCTTTTTCCATTATTGACAGAGAACTTAACACTATTCCTTGTAAACTGTTAAAAAACCTCTACTGACACTTGCTTCGTATGCTTAGAAATCTTGCCTTTAAATACAAAAAATTCAAATGCTTATATTATGTTTAAAAAAACTCCCACAAGACTATGATCCATTCACAACTACTATCCAATTCCATCCCTTTATGACAAGGTAATTCTCAAAATAGCTTCTCCTTTAGCATTTTGTTGAGCCTTAGAGGAAGGTTTGCCCCATGGACTCACTGGTGAATTCCGCTGGTGAATGTCCCCAGCAGAACCTGGGCCTTCAGCCACCCAGGAACACACCTGCACCAGTACCGACCCCGACATTCCAATGCGTTTGTAGCCACCAAGACAGCACCAGCACCCTCTACATGGTGCCTTCCGTTCAATGAATTTCAATAAAAAACTTCCTTAAACTAAACCACTTTATATCAGTTTTGCAGAGGAAGAGGTGTGTATATACAGCCATTCACCGTTGGCCGTATTGGGTGATGACTACCCAGTCATCAGGTAAGGCTAGAAGGTAACTGAGAAACATGAAATGGGAACTCCTGTAGGATCAGACCGGCAGTACAATTAGTACAGGATTTGTCTACAACTGGGCCGGTATTATTAAAAACAAAAGACATCTGGTAACAGACAGATGGGATAAGCTCTCTATCAATGTTTAGAAACTGGGTAACAGCCAGATGCACAAAGCTTTTTCCCCCTTCTTACACCAAAAAGCAGCCCACCCACCTCAAAAAGACTATACAAATTATTCCAAGAGCATTTATGTCATTTATATATTACATGAAACTGTCTTCACCTCTACCCAGTAACAAAGTCAGTACCAAGAAAAGTACTGATAAAGGAATTTATTAAATTGTGAATTCATAACAACATAACATTGATACCCAGAAACTGAGAAGTTTATAGTTTATAGATCGTTACCAGCTAGCATGGTAACTGACAATTTTTGAATTATGCTCGAAAATAACATTCTTTAAGTAATTTCGAGTGGACTACATAAAAATGAAAATAAACTGCACTTCTCTCCATTTTATACAATAAAATCTGTTCTCAGTTTAATTTTGTGGAACACAAGTATACATAAAAGAAAGGGTGTGTAAAAATGCAATATATATTGTCCTGCAAGCGCAGTTAAATTGGAAAGTTTTGCTAAAATATTTTCCTTTCTCCACTAAAAGCATTCTGTTGCAATGCCCTTAGATCCCTCTGCTATCCATCTCTCCTGCCTATTTTACATGAGAGCTTTCTGGCTGCATACTGCAAAAGAAACGTGTCATTAAATTATTTTCAGTGACATTGCTGAGCATGTTGGAAGTATTTTCTGTGCTCTTCATGAATGACAGGCTGTGCATCCCAGGCATCACCTGTGTGCAGTTCATTAGTGCTACAACTGCAGCAAATCAAATGACTCTTTTACAGGGCTCTTTAAAGGCAGCAATAAGGAGCCAGCTTTCACTGACTGAGGAAAAGATGACTCCTACATCTGATCCTACATTCCTACACAAACTTTGGCTTTTTTTTTTCTTTTAAGAAAACAAGTTGTCAGCCAAGGAAAATAAGAGTGAAAAATTACTTCTAAAAGAGATGGAGACCTTTACAAGAAACTTTTCTAAACAGGGTAAAATGGAGAGTGGGAAATATATTAATAACAAAAAGACAGCCAAGGAGAATCTCCATCTTTTATTGCATGCGTGGTGGAACATTGTCACCAAGGATGAGGACAAGGCTGAGGTACTTAATGCCTTCTTTGCCTCAGTCTTTAATAACCAGACCAAGTATACTTAGGGTATCCAGCTCCCTGAGCTGGAAGACAGGGATGGAGAGCACAATAAACTCCCCATAGTCAAGAACAAAGCATTTAAGGACCTGCTGTGCCACCTGGACACCCACAAGTCTATGGGGCCTGATGGGATCCACCCAAGAGTACTGAGAGAGCTGGCGGAGGAGCTTCCCAAGCCAGTCTCCATCATTTATCAGCAGTCCTGTTTAACAGGGGAGGTCCCAGAAGACTGGAGGCTTGCCAGTGTGACACCCATCTACAAGAAAGGCCGGAAGGAGGATCCTGGGAACTACAGACATGTTAGCCTGACCTCCGTACCAGGGAAGGTTATGGAGAGGTTCATCTTTAGGGTGTGCAAAGGGCATGTGCAGGACAGCCAAGGGATCAGGTCCAGCCAGCACACGTTCATGAAAGGCAGAGGTCCTGCTTGACCAATCTGATCTCCTTTTATGACCAGGTGACCCGCCTAGTGGATGAGGGAAAGGCTGTGGATGTTGTTTACCTGGACTTTAGTAAAACCTTTGACAGCATCTCCCACAGCATTCTCCTGAAGAAACTGGCGGCTCGTGACTTAGACAGGTTTACTCTTTGCTGGGTAAAGAACTGGCTGGATGGCTGAGCCCAGAGAGTTGTGGTGAACGGCGTTAAATCCAGCTGGCAGCCGGTCACAAGCGGTGTTCCCCAGGGCTCGGTTCTGGGGCCGGTCTTGTTCAATATCTTTATTGATGACCTGCATGAGGGGATCGAGTGCTCCCTCAGTAAGTTGGCAGGTGACAGCAAGTTGGGTGGGAGTGTTGATCTGCTGGAGGGTAGGAGGGCTCTGCAGAGGGATCTGGACAGGCTGGATCGATGGGCAGAGGTCAACTGTATGAGGTTTAATAAGGCCAAGTGCCAGGTCCTGCACTTCGATCACAACAACCCCATGCAACGCTACAGGCTTGGGGAGGAGTGGCTGGAGAGCTGCCCGGCGGAAAGGGACCTGGGGGTGCTGGTTGGCAGCCAGCTGAATATGAGCCAGCAGTGTGCCCAGGTGGCCAAGAAGGCCAACAGCGTCCTGGCCTGTATCAGGAATAGTGTGGCCAGCAGGAGTAGGGAAGTGATCGTGCCCCTGTACTCGGCACTGGTGAGGCTGCACCTTGAATCCTGTGTTCAGTTTTGGGCCCCTCACTACAAGAAGGATGTTGAGGTGCTGGAGCGTGTCCAGAGAAGGACAATGAAGCTGATGGGGGGTCTTGGAGTACAAGTCTTATGAGGAGCGGCTGAGGGAACTAGGGTTGTTTAGTCTGGAGGAGAGGAGGCTGAGGGGAGACCTTATCACCCTCTACAACTACCTGAAAGGAGGTTGTAGCAAGGTGGTGGTTGTTCCCTTTTCCCAAGTAACTAGCAATAGGACATAAGGAAATGGTCTCAAGTTGCGCCAGGGGAGGTTTAGATGGAATATTAGGAAAAATTTCTCTACTGAGAGAGTGGTCAGGCATTGGAACAGGCTGCCCAGGGAGGTGGTGGAGTCACCATCACTGGAGGTATTCAAAAAATGTGTAGACAAGGCACTTTGGGGCATGTTTTAGTGGGCATGGTGGCGTTGGGTTTATGGTTGAACTTTATGATCTTAGAGTTCCTTTCCAACCTTAATGATTCAGTGATTCTATGACTCTATGAAATTGTTTGCTGGAAATTGTTCTGGAAAAATCCTCTATTTTTCCTTAATGCTTTGCTTCACAATTTGTGGAAATTCTTAGGAAAAAATCTAGCACAGGCTCAGGAGCATCCAATAGCTGGAAAAGGTACATAGAAATATTTTGCTTGTAGGAAGTATACTTTAAGGAAACTTCAATGTATTCATATAGACACAGTTTAAATTTGACTTGCAGTTACTAATTCAGGCATCTTTTCTATAAACCTGGTTATTAATTTAGGCAGTGGGTTCATTGCATTACCAGTAGCTCAATTTCCTCTAATGATTTGCTGCATGACTAGATTTTGATGAATGGAAATGTAACCAGTAGATTAAAGTCTTGCTTGCACCCCAATATTTCGCAAGCATAGATGAGGAAAGACTAGAGCAGGAATCTGTTAGGTCGTATTTATGTAGAAACATTCTGAAGATTAGTTATCCTTACAGTAAAGGGTAGCATATTCCTTACCAAAAAAACCCAGGACAAAACATTTTTAAAAGATAGAGGGGAATGTTTTACAAAATGCTCTATTAGTTCTCTAAAACCAATTTGTCAAGTTTAAGTGTGAACTCATGAATAGTTTCAGAAACTCTTAGAATTAGGTAGGGTGTTGGAGGGGAGAGCACACTTCCCATCTGCCAGATCATACTGCTAAGGACTACAGAATGAGATGTAAACAGATACATACAGAAGTTTTAATCATAAACATGACCAGTTTCCATATGCATTTGCTAAAGCATCCTGCTGCTCCTGAGATATATCTGACAATCTCTCCCACAGTCTATGCCACTGACAATATTAAAGCAAATTTGTGCAGCCACATGATACCATACATCAAGATACAAATGTAATGAACAGGAACATGCCACTTTTGTTACCAGGCTCCATCAAGAAATGGCTGGAATCTGAACATCATATGATCTTTCTGAAGGACCTCAAACCTGAACATCTGCCACCTCTACTATAAAATTCTTATGTCTTCTTTACTTCTTCCTCTCAATTTTTGAGACGTAAGACACCAGAAATATTCATAACAAACTTAAAAATGCAAATCAGAAGACTACAGCCTAGATAGACACCATCCACATTTTCTTTGTCTCTAAAGTTGGTTCAGATAAACTTGTGATGAGAGATTGCCCAGTTACTGGGAGACTGATAATTAGATATAATTGGTACACTAAAAAAAAAGAAATTATTCTTGAATGGCTATCAGTGAGTGGCAGGTTTGACATCAGGTGGAGAGGGACAGATGAAGAATGCAGACTCTGTTCAGGAAACCAGGTATCAAATTGGATCCAAGCTCACAACATTTCTACAACTGAATGCTTTCATAAGCATCTCGCAAAAAACCAACTTTTTTTTCCGTACTGAAAGGGTTTCCAGTTCAAAGAGCAACTAAACAAAATGAAAAAAACACACACACACACACTCAATTACAGCTTAGGCATGTCATGCAAGACATGAAAAGAAGAGCTGAAGTTGATCACCATTCCCACTAATGAAAAATTAACTTCTTTTGATCCAATAAAATGCACAGGTTAACAGCTGGAATGAGAACTGCCAAATCTCAAGCAAAATCCTGCTTTGCCCTTGACAAAGCAGAAATTATTTGTTCAAGATGGAAAAGTATCTTTTTGACTAAACTTATTCTTCTCACGGTTTGTTTCATTTATTCACAGGAATAGACAAACTCTTCATTTCTACACTAAGCAAAAAATGCCACAAATAGATCAAATATATATGATGCAATTCAAGTGAGAGAAATGCATCCTATGAACTATGAAAGGAATTCTAAAATAGAAAAAAAAATATTTAAATAGGTATTTAAAATTTATGTCTGAGAAATCATTGCCTATATTCAAATGACAACAAAGTATTGCACTTATTCAACTTTCCTTTTAGTTGTTTATGGTTTTTATATGTACCTATACAATTCACCAGAGAATTGCACCACATATTGCAATGATGCACAGCACTCAGTTGAAACAGTTGAGACCGTGTTAAACTCTTCGTTAGCAACTAGTCAGTTTGTATCTAAAAAAACTATATTCATTACCTTTTTTTTTTTAATCTCCCAATGTACTGATCCATTTCAAAAAGCAGGAAATTTGCATTTTTTTGCCCTTTAAGTTGATAAGGGAATTCATTCTCTCTGAGGGACTTCAATGGTATGTCACATGCACGTATAACTAGGGTAATATTGAAGACACAGGATAAGATTTCAAGCAGATATAGTTCTGCATTTAGCTTAAGTTTATTTGGCTTATGCTTAAACAGCCCTAGTTTTGTACACTTTGACAGAATAAGGTTATAGGTTATAGCTTAGATTATTTATTGTTATTTATTAAAATTGTCAAATAACAGCATACAAACCTTTCCCTAGTGTGCTTGTGGGTACATTTGCAGTGCTGGGTAGTTTTTTTTTCTTATGGTAAGCAAGCAGATCTGTTCCAGAGCAGAGCTTTTATCACTTGTATCTTTTTCCGGGTCACATGCCTGAAAAATGGTACACCGTGGGAGTTCAAGGCATTGCTTATAATACATTGCAAACCTTTGTTACCATTAAATTAATTTAAATACTTTAAAATAAATCTCTCTGCTCCCAGAGGTTTTAATTTTCTATGTATATTCCACCTTCTATGGAGCACATGGTCTTATTTCTCTTTCAAGATCCCATATTAGTGCTGTGCAAAACACTGATTAATTATACAGCACCAGTGATAAAAATTGCCAAGATAAAATCAGGCTGTGGCTTGTGGAAGGTATGCATGAGTGATAATTATTATGGTAGATGGTAGATTCCCCACATGCAGCAGCCTGGAGGGGACTGGTGCCTTCCCAAATGACACAACTTTTGACAAAAAAATACTTATAGTTTTTTTTGCATTACCGATGACACAAAAGAAATTGCACTTGGGTACTGGTGGTCCTAAACAAAATTTTGGCAAGTAACACCACCTCCACATAAACCAGAAAAATAAAGCGCATCCATTGAGGAAAAGGACGGTTTCAGTGATTTTCTCTACAGACTTTTCATCTCTTCTCTTCTACACTGTGTATATAATGTCTTTCCAGCTGGCAGCATTTATGTAGGATCTCACTGCCTTCCACAGACAAAGGTCCCGCATGGAGGAGTGATCGGCAAGATCCCACCTCAGACTGTAAACTGGTGCATGGACTGTGCAACGAGATTGACATGTGGGCCCTTCATGAATGATTAGCGACTTGAACAGTACAAACAACAATAGCAATGTTTTTTTTATAATCGTGTTGCGATTCATCAATTAATTCCAATATAATCCACAGATTACTTAACTTCTTAACTAAGGCCCCCAGCATTCAGCTGTAGGTAAGAGCTGTGACTGTAAATTGCTCTTTTTTTCTTTACAAGAAATAAGTGGATGAACTAGGGTGAAATTTTCATTGATCTGAGCTTTAGGAAAGAGAATGTGAAGGAACAACACGCAGTGTTGAGGCTATAAAACTTACTCTTTAGCAGCTTCAGGTAATACACTATATTTGAGAAGATTAATTCAATTGTGATCAAGTCCAACCCAAAGTTCTTTCATTCCCCTGTAATTTCCAGCCATCCGTCGTTCACCCATTTAATAAACTGCCACTTGCTTCCCAGGCTCAAAAAAAAGCATCAGGCAGATCGCTATCGAGGCTATAAAGACACAAACAATGATTACAAAGTTCTCAACATTGTCATAACTCTTTCCTGAAGGCTAAGTAGCACAACTCCTGACTCAGATCATCCCAGACACACAGAGAGAACTGGACAGGCAAACAGAGCATGTTTGTCCACAGCAGTTTTAATCAGTTACAATCAAGCTAATTTTTATTTTAAACAGTTCACAAAGAGGTGGCAGGCTCAAAAACTTAATCACTGACAAGCACATACTCTGAAATAATAGTCATTTGATAATCCCATGCTGCTGTAATCATTAGCCAGCGTTCCTTGTTCGTATTACACTCCCACAAAACAAGCATTTCCAAGTATCCCCTTCCGATGTACAAACATAAGGAGAGCAAAAATTACACGTGGGAACCTTAACTAAACGACAGAAGAAGTAACCAAGCTGAACAACACCTGCTGTTACTGGCTGTGCAGTGTTAAAGTTTGCTTTAAAAACCACGGTGCGAGAGGCTCATCTCAGGAGCACAGAAGAAGGTATCCTGGCTTAGCAGCAAGGAGAACCAGCAAAGTCCAAACCTTCAAATGCCCTTCAGCCTCCTCTACCAGCGATAGCACTGTGTGGCCTCATTGGATGGACCTGCCACCCAACATGCTTCAGCTTCCATGCATATGAAGATACTTCCTACTATTTATATTACCACAGTATCCGGCAGCTTTTTTATTCAGCCAGGACACCCGCACCATGCAATGCAGCCACACAGTGTGAGAAATGATCATTCCTCATTTAAGCAGACAATCTTCTGTCCTCCTGCTGCTGTCTTTTATTCTGCTCAGAGGTCCTGCCAGCACTAGGCTCTTTGGAGATGCTGCACTTTCACCTTTGATATTTCCAGAAATTCAAATATTTTGAGATTCTGCACTCAGACAGTTTCCCCCTTCCCACTGCCCCAAACCCCATCTCTCCTTGCCACTCAAACTCTTCTAACGCAGGCAATCACCTATGGTTTGGCCCTTCCCCGGAGCTCTCCTGAAACCCAGCAGAGCACGGCCATTACCCTGTGGTAACATCTGAGGAAGGTGTCTGCATGCCAGTAAGTGCAGAGACTTTTCAAAGGGAAAAGGGAGGCAGAGGAAGAGCTTCTCCTCACCTGAAAAGTAATGAAAACCAGGCTGGACAACTCAGCTGCGCATGTGCCCACAGGGCAACGGGGCAAATGTTGCTGATGCCAAAGTATCTTGCAAAAGGGGAGCTGCCAAACACAATCCACTTCCAAAGATCCTCAGAAATAACATCAATCTCAGAATGGGACCAGCAAGAAGCTATTTAGATGCAGAATGTAAAAGCTACATCACATTGCCTGCAACCCAGGCAAATTCACGCTTTTCTGCTCCTTCTCCTTCTGCCTTTCATTGCCGTCTTTCCCCATTACTTCCCAGTGAGGAGAAACTAGGATGAAAGCACCTTGCTGACTTGGGTTGTCCTGCACCAGGATCTAGGCTCAGACGCATAAGGTCTCATTTAAATAATCAAGTGCTTCTTGTAGTGAAATAGCCCTTCTTGTAAAAGCATTTGCCAAAGGGGTTCAGTGACACAAAGCATGTTTTCCTGATGGGTAAACTGAGGCATGGGCTACTGACATGCACAGTCACCAATAAACCACTGAACAAGCCTCCAATTCTTTCCAGATTTCTTGCATCTCTATTACTAAGAAAGGCTGTTTTCTCAGATCTGCTGTCAGAATTTTAAATTCATGGCTAGATCCACTGAACAGCTTAGATCTCACAGTTTTAGCACTAGCTTTAGCACTTCGTAGTATTCCCTAACTTTGAGACATGTTGCCTACAGTTTATAAGTGCTCCTATTGCCAGGCAACACTTCAAAGTTTTAAGAAGAAAATTTTGGAGACAGGCTCTTTGTTTTCATCTATTGCATTTCGATGAAAATAGACTGGCATCTTCAGAGGAAATTAATATCGTTCCCTTGGACCACGGTGTAGAGCATCTATATTTATTCATAGTCTCCTGTTGGGCCCCGTACTAAAGAGATATTCTAGAGCAGCCCTCTCCCCCCGCCTCCAGACAGCCCCTTGTTTCACCGCAGATTTAAAGGTATGTGTGGTTCCCTGCATCAAGCACTCTCCCTCCCTCCATGCCTGTGAGGCCCAAAAACCAAGGCAGGGGCCAGATGACAAGGGAAATTTAAAGGCCAGGCAGAATATTCAGCTAAAAGGAAATGTGGAAGAAAAGGTGGGACCGGAAGGTGCATCCAAAATGTTGCAGTTTTACGAACAGGGTATTTCACTGAATCCCACCGTTTATCTCCATTGCGACTGAAAGCATTCACCCGATAGATGCCTGTGCAGCTCCTTTCTCATTAAAAAAAGTGCCAATGTCAGCTCTTTCTTTTCTTAGTAGTTGAACTGCTACAGGTGCAGTTTTCTAATACTTTCCCTGCTCCCTCGAAGCAAACGTGCTGTGCTGGTGGGAGATGGGGTGGTCATGGTGAGCCCTGGCTGGCCAGACCCCACAGGGAGCAGGAGCTGGTGCCCAAATCGGCACTTTGTGGCTGCGAGTTCATCCAACCCCCTGGTTGGTGGGAGTCACAGCCTGGGGTTTTTTGCCCCTGATCTCTGCCTATCTGCTAATTTTTACCTGTTTCCAGTCAAAAGTCTCAGTTTTCACAGCCCTGCTGCCGCCCTGCTCAGTTCCCACTCCTCCCCTCCCATCTCCAGGTCCCTTCCTCCCCTCTGGGAACTGCATTCAGAGATGTCTCAGCCAAACACTTCTCTCTCCGTCACTTGTTTGCCCCTTTTTGGATAGAAAATCTACCTGACTTGTTCTGGGTTTAGTTTGTTCCTTGTGGCACCTTTTTGTTCCTTTACGCACCTTTAAGGTTACTTGAAATAAAATATTTAAACACACATTGGATTCTGGGTTGAAACTCAAGTCCCTTCTCTGCCCAGGGAGGACCCTATTCACAAAAAACATTTTTTTTAGTTGTCTCTGACCTAATGCTTACTGAATTATTCCATTAAAATGAAAATAATTTCAGTTGAAGAGACTCAGAAAAATCACATTTTGTTTCATCTTCCACACAGAATAATCTACAGCTCAAAAGTTAGAACATTCAAAGACAAAGCGGAGTTTCAAACAATGATCTAGCACAGAAGTGCAAGGGCATACATTCAGTGGGCTATTGTTTAGTGATTTTTAATTTGAGGCCTTACGTACATTTTTGATTGGACCCCGAAAGCAAGAGAGCTGGATAAATTTGCAGAACCAGGGGGTTTCAATATGAATGAGACCAACCCACTCTAGACATAAGGACTTGTGTCAGTTAAATATCACAAGCATCTGAGTAAGTTCTCTTGCCATCCTCCAAGTTATTCGGACAGATCTGGGAGAATGAATTGGTATCCCTTTTAGTCAGACTAGGTCAGGAGTCAAGAATGCTGTGCAATAGCAGCCCAGCCACCACCTACCACAGCCAACAGGTCCCGCTGGGGCTTTGCAAGCTTACAACCATGCGGGGTACAAAAATCAGCAGCTTGCTCTTCCAAGCTACAATACTATCAATGCCATTTCGCATCTTCTCTTTCCTTGCTGCGCACTGGTTGCACTCCCACCCCTACTAGTAGAATCCCAGGGCAAACCAGGTCCATCCCTTCTACCTGTTATTCACATTTCCCTCTCACCTTCCAACTTTCCTCCTTTTCAACTTTCTGCTTCTTCTGCTCGGCTCATACCCTAGTGAAACCTTCATGCTCCTATAAAGGCTCCGTTTCACATACTTCAAACCAGAAAAGACCTTGCTTTAAATTTGAACAAATTCTTTAGAGGAAAAAAAAAAAAAAGTAAAAACTAATGTGACATGAAATGGTTACACACTACTTGCATACCGTATTCCTTTCCTACATACTTCATCTTTTCTGTCTTGTACTATAAACTCTTCAGAGACAGGGAATTTTTTTTGAATGGTGAAATACAGTATTCAGTGGAAGCGACAGCAGAGCTCTTGTTGACTTGAATGGAACCAGGATTTAATCTTTTTCACAGTTACTCCCGAGTAGACCGCCACTCTCTATCAAAATACATTAGAGTTATATTTGCAACTGCTAGCGTATTGATAGTACAGGTAAAATCCATCAGAAATTTATATTCTGGGTAAAGAGGTAAAGTTTCTGGAATATTTATTTCTAGCATGTCAGAGAAAATACAGCAAGAAGCTTATTGTTCAGCTATTTTCGTTAATGATCTTATTGTCTGCTCTTAGCCGTATCCCCAAGAACTAATTATGAAGTAGCTTTGGCACAGAGGTTTAAAAATTGTCAAAGCAGCATAGCTGGTGTTTTTGCCATTCTTGTTTCTGACCAAACACTTTCAATAGGCTTTCAATCTCTCTTTTCTTAATATTGATTCTGAAGTCTCCAAGCAACTTAGCAGCAAAGGAAGGCTGCATCATTAAAGGCAATTGACTTACAAAAGCTATCATCCTTGGGAAAAAAAATAATAATTTGAACATAAACCTTGTGCAAGCAAATAAACATTTTGTTTAATGGTGCTAAAACCATAGTGGGGCTTTTTTTTCCCCCAGAAGGATTAAATAGGTAAGTGAGACCTAGTATCCTGCTATTTTGCAGAAGTCACACATCTGAGAGAACTTATGGGGAACAGCATGGGATTCACAGCCATCAGTATGACAACATGGGAATTCAACCAGCCACAAATATTGAAACCTACGAGAAGAAAAGATGGCTGTTATTCACTTCCATAAATCCTCCCTACACGGAAGTAAGATCTCTTACCTGTCACAGGGGATCTTCCATTGAAAACCTTGGATCTTTGGTACCCCTGCCATCTGCAATAGCGTCATTCACCTTCTCTGAGGTCTGAGGCCTAATCCAGCAGAAGCGTTTTGAGCTTTCAGGACAAAATGAACTGGGGAATACCTGCTCTGTGATCCTTGTTGGGATTTAGATGATAGCAAAGTTATATTAAACCCCATGGCAGGCAGGTGGGAACCGAAGGTTGCAGTTGAGTTGAGAAGCTATGGACATAGAAAATTTTATCTTAGGTGCCTCAAGTGGGATGCCATCCAGAGGGACCTGGACAAACTCAAGGAATGGGCCAATGTGAAACTCATGAGGTTCCACAAGGCCAAGTGCAGGGTCCTGCACCTGGGTTGGGGCAACTCCCAGTATCAAAACAGACTGGGGGATGAAGGGATTGAGAGCAGCCCTGCCGAGAAGAACTTGGTGGTACCGCTGGACAAAAAGCTGGACATGAGCTGGCAATGTGCGCTTGTAGCCCAGGCGGCCAACCGTGTCCTGGGACACAGCAAAAGAAATGTGGCCAGCAGGTCAAGGGAGGGGATTCTGCCCCTCTACTCTGCTACAGTGAGACCCCACCTGGAGTCCTGCATCCAGCTCTGGAGCCCGCAGCACAGGAAAGACATAGGAGTGAGTCCAGAGGAGGGCCACAAAAATGACAGAAGGGGTCATGGAACACCTCTGCTATGAGGAAAGGCTGAGAGAATTGGGGTTGTTCAGCCTGGAGAAGAGAAGTCTCCCGGGAGACCTTATTGCAGCCTTCCAGTATTCAAAAGAGGCCCTACAAGAAAGACAGGGTCAGACTTTTTGGCAAGGCCTGTTGTGATGGGACAAGGGCAATGGTTTTAAACTAAAAGAGGGTGGATTTAGGCAAGATAGAAGGAAGAAATTTTTCACAGTGAGGGTGATGAAACACTGGCACAGGTTGCCCAGCGAGGTGGTTGCTGCCCCATCCCTGGAAACATTCAAGGTCAGGCTGGACGGGGCTTCGAGCAACCTGATCTAGTTGAAGATGTCCCTGCTCACTGCAGGGGGGTTGGACTAGATGACCTTTAAAGGTCCCTTCCAACCTAAGCCATTTTATGATTCTATTTTAGGAAGTGGCTTCAGTGTAGAGAAGAGGAGCTGTGGAACAAAGTTCTAGAGGTTTTCATAAGGAGACTTGCCTCATTACCCCTTCCCCACATCTCAGCGTGTGCAAACTCTGGTCTGAAAGCTGCTTAGTAGCACTTTGTGTACTTTGTGCTATTTGAGCTAACAAGCCTGCCAACCTTTGCAATCCTGCAAAACCTCACTCTGGCCTTTGAATATTCAGCATTCATGTCCTCTTCTCTGCTATCATAGTCATTTAGACATGTGTTTTGTTTTTCAAGAGAAGTTGAAACTGCATCCAAGTAATATTGTTGCCAATGTTCATCTCAGCACTGGCATCATTAGCAAAGCTGAGATCATGCTGTGGAAACAGTATGACTGTATCTGTTTGTCTCATGCTTTAAATATGACACTTGCTTTTTTGGCCACCATTTCATATTTTTCCCACTTTTCATAAGTAAATCAGCAACTGCCAGAAACTATAAACTCTCAGGACTGCAAAACTGCCAGTCTGCATAATCCGGAGGCTTGGACAGCTCACTTGGTTCTCACTGCAAACACTGAAGGTAGGACTGGGATCTGTTTGTGGCGCTGCTGGAGGATCAAGGATAGACGAAACTCTTGTTGGGGCCCGTGGAAGAAGAGCAGTAAACAGTGCTCCAAGGTCCTCTCCCTCAGGTTACACCTCTTTTTTTGGGAAATGTTGTCCTGCTGGTGCCAGGATTTAGCACCACATGCTTTATAACATTTAATGCATATTTGCTTCACAACTACTGCCTCCCTTTCAGCCAATGCCTTGGCAACACACAACTGCTCTCCAACTTGGGAGACAAGCAGCAGCACCGTGCAGCAGATAGGTACAGCAGCAGCCAGCTACTGCATTACATAGGTCTATGACAGTCACGCATGGGTATGGATGATATCACGCACTGGCAGTGTTCTACACAACCATGCTTTCCTCACACCCCCAAATGTCCAGTCCTCACACATGATCTCAAGTAAGCATTAGTACAAAGTCCAAAATACTTCTGTCAGCTGAAGACATTTAATGCCCAATTACACAGCTAGTCAAGCCCTTACAGACCCTTCTACAGTGCGGTACCTTAAATTTCTATGAACAGAAGGCTATAACCACATCAGCCACTCTGGAAAGGTCTCAGATTACATTAAAGCATGGCCCAGAAAAAAATGTATTATATACTATACCCCTAAAACAGAAATTTCAGAAAATTATTTGGAAAAAAATCATAAAAAGATTTGGAGAATTATTCTTTCAGATCTATATCTAAGCAATTTACTTAAAGAAATATTTCATTATAAAAACATCAGTGTAGATGTGATTTTATTTGTTTTTTCTACCAGTTGTCAGCACACAACCTTTAAGTTTCCTGTACGGCAACACTGCCCTCTTCTGGTGTAATTTATTATGCACAACGGTTTCAATAAAATTCTTCAGCAAGGTTAGAGAGCATTTTTAGGGATGTGCTACTGTTTTATTTTGTAATAAAACCACCCGTTGAGTTAAAAAAAAAAGCTAAAAAATTGAAGTACTATAGACTTTTGTAAAATGTTGGTCTAAACGCGTCACTACTGTTAAAAGATTATGGAAAGCCAATGTTACAGAATCTGTTAGTATGTGGAGCAAACAGTACAAAAATAGTGCACTACAGGTTTACTCTTACCGATTACAGCGCAAATATGCACTGTGCCACTTACTGAAAGCTGGGACCAAAACTAAAGTTTGAAAGATTAAAAAAAGTATTTAAAGTGGTTAAAACACCAAGCAAAAATCTCCTTTCAAGCTAACATATACAAAATATTGACTGTAGAGACCTGGGAACTGGCAGAAACTTGGGAAATTTTGAAACAGGAATCAAAACTTCTTCCTAATTTTTTACATAACAAACTGATCTGTTGCTCCTATTTACCAGTCACTTCTCCCTAAATAAACTGCCCACCTCTCACTCCTCCTTTATCCCTTCTCCTGTCCCAACCCTAAACCAGAAAGCTTTTATGGTCACTTAGTCAAGTAGAGAGATAGGAAAGCTTGTTTTCACCCTTGTGCAACCCTGCAATATGGTACCAACACTGCCAACAGCAGGCCATATGCTTTGTACTGAGTTCGCAAGGCCTCTGGACTGGCTGCATCTTGAGCCTTCACCTGTCAATAGCTTTTACTCAGTTTTAACTGTGACAATCTCTCTGGTTGACCTGGTGTCTCTAGGTAAGCTGTTTCACTCATGTTTATCTTTGTGTGGTACAAGCCTAGTTTTATATAGATAGCAATAACAAGCCATTATTATTAGCAGAACAAGGTATTTACCATTCTCACACAATGCCATAGTGCAGAGAAGTGCACTGGTGCGAGAGCAGAGGCCCTGAGAAGTGGGGCAGGAGGCACCATCGCTGAGTACTGGCATGGGATGGCAAGAGATGGGGCTCATGCTTAGTACTGGAGATCCCACAGCTGTGCACAGCTCTATAATGATCAGTTAAAAAAATGCAGACACAAAGCTTGACAAAACTGGATACGCAGATTATCATACACAGAAAGCTTGGATATAACCTGGAGCTATAAAACAATGAATATGCAAAAACACACTATCCAACATACAAATAACTCCCAAGCTGATGATGCTGGGAAAGGATGAAGGAACCAGCAACATCAACAGAATACTCCTCCCATAAAGGAGGACTGCAGAGGCGCAGAACTCTGTTACCCTCTGTGGATTTAACAGTTGGGGGAAATGAAGGGAGGTTGAGCATAACTCAAAGAATCATAGAATACCAGGTTGGAAGGGACCTCAAGGATCATCTGGTCCAACCTTTCTTGGCAAAAGGACAGTCTAGACAAGATGTCCCAGCTCCCTGTCCAGCTGTCCAATGTTGGGGAATCCACCCACTTCCCTGGGGAGATTATTCCAATAGCTGATTTGTTCTCATTGTGAAAAAAATTGTTTCCAATTGGAATCTTCCCAGAAGTAACTTGTAACCATTTGTTTTTCCCATGTGATTCCTTGTAAAAAGGGAGTCTCTACCTTCTTTGTAGCCACCCTTTAAATACTAGAACATGGTGATAAGGTCTCCTCCAAGCCTTCTTAGGGAAGGAACAAACCCAGTTCTCTCAGCCGTTCCTCATACGGCAGGCTCCCCAGCCCTTTGATCATCTTTGTGGCCCTTCTCTGGACCCTCTTCCAGACCATCCACTCCTTTTTTGCATAGCAGGGACCAAAACCAAACACAGTATTCCAGGTGTGGCCTGACAACCGCTGAGCAGAGTCGGGTAATGACTGCTTTATTTCTGCTGGTGATGCTCTTGTTGATGCAGCCCGGTTGGCTTTCTCCAACGCAGCAGCACACTGTTCACTTGTATCGAGCTTGTTGTCCACCGGGACACCCAGGTCCCTTTCCACGGAGCTGCTCCCCAGCTGAGTAGATCCTGGCCTGTGCTGCCAGGATCTGGATTATGGATCCTGGATTGTGTTTTCCCAAGTACAAGATCTTACACTCATCCTAGCTGAACATATATACTGTGAAGCTACAGAAGCCAAAGAGACAGGCATTTATCAAGCCAGCCATCTACATTTTACTCGTTAGTTTTACTAAAGGATATCAAGAAACACACAACTTTAAAGACTTACTGTTCCAGTTACAGTCCAATGACCTTCTCAAAACAAGTTTAGGGAAAGGACCTCATACATGATTCAAGTGTTGTCTAATTAGCAGTTTGTTAAGGTGGAGTTCTGTATACACCTCTAAGAACATAGCACACAACTCCTTTATCTTTTATAATCGATTAGTAAATCACACAGAGGTAGAAGGCTTCAGTTTGACTCAATTACATGAATGATGGAAGGAGACACCCTTGATAAGGATTAGTATCTAATGAGTTAAAACAGCTTTAATCAGAACATAGCACATTTGATTATGTTCCCTACTTTTTTTTTTTCAAACTGACAGGTAAAGATGCATTTAAAAAAAAAATAAGTTTAGAGAAAAAAATGACAGGATTTGAAAGAAGAAAAGAAAAAAAGAAAATAGACTAAGCTGCCAGCACCTAAGCAAGCAAGAGACAGTGCTCAGCTGAACAGAGTTGTTCAGGTTCATTTCAAGGAAAACAATTCACCAAGTTTTTGGGAGGCAGCTGTTCAGTTTTTCCTAAACAACATGGGATTAAAAACTCCAGGTGTTCTGAAAAGACTGCACTGGTCTCAAGTCCTCCTCCAGACCAAAGAAGATAAAAACCCCTGGAAGTTCCAATTCATCACATCCTTCCTTACAGTGACCACAATTACAGTACTGCTAGTCAGCTCAGCCTACCCACCTTGTATTTTCCCTCTAACTACTAAGAAAATAAGGTTCCATCAAGAGGGAGTTTCAATAAGAAGTGTGACTCACTACTTGCTCATCACCCTTGCTTTTCTTACCTCAAAGTTTTCCTCATTTATTTTGACCTAGATACAACTAGCAGTTGAGGGTAAACACGCCCTCAATATTTGGAAGAAAAAAAAACCCGTTAAACTGTTTTGAGTATATAGCTCAAGTATAGCTTCTGGTCTCTCCTGAAGAAACTAACTCTCCATGAGTACTTCAAAAGTAGTGCTGGGACAAAAACAGCTGTCCCATGTCATGAATAACATCTTACCTTCTAACTTTTGCAAAAACTCAAAATTTAGCAAGAAGGTGTATTACTGTATTTTTTTAAACTCACGAATAGTCTTTATTAAAAAGCTACTAATCTACCTATGAACAAATTGGTATCTGAACTTCCAAATAACTGAAAACACTTGCACAGAAACACAGAAATTCAAGCAAGCAGAAGCCACCAAAAAAACCCATTTTATTGCAACAATGTCCCCATCATCAACTGAGATGACAGAATTTTTTAATTAATTTTGCATTTCTACCTTTTTATTTATGTAAATATAAATTCAAGAATGTAAAATAAATCCACATATAAAACACAGAATAAACATTCTCTTTCAGTGACTCCAAAAAAACTTACATACTGAAGAATCATGACAAGTCATCCGCTGTCCATTTTTCCAAGTATGCAGGCGTGACAGAACACATAAATTTATTCTCCAAAAGCATCCTGTATAAAGTCCTTAAAGTATTTAATATTTAGTAATCTCATACGCTTGAGCTTATGGATGTAGATTTCGAGAGAAGGAGACCCAAAAAACATCTCAAACTTCAGATTATTTCAACTCCATCTAAAATAATCCATTTAAAACAAGATTATGTTCAATTCTTATAGCTGAAGCATCACAGTTACTTTATTAGTATCATTATTTTGGAAAACTATTTATTAGTTTTTCCTGCTTTAAAAATAAAGTCAGAATACTTATTTCAAATAGTTTTGTTTACTTATACTGTAAATATATTGCGGAAAGTAACTCCACATGCTGGTACAACAGGCCTTCATGAAGTTCCACTTAAGCATTACTATGATGTACCTTAAAAAACAGGGACTACAGCATGAAATGCACCATAAAGAGTCAATGTCATGGGATTATGAATTACCTTCCTTCTCAGATGCAAAAAAATGCTTATATATTTTGAAGTCAATATTGGACTGTTAGACCACATGAATATTGCTGGTTATAAATACCTGGACTAGGAACATTTACTGTTTTAGAAAGAGGCGATTATTTTGTTTTACTGTTATTACACACCAAAAAGAGTTACCAATATTATAAAAATGTATCATGCAGGATATTCCAAGAGGAATGTTTTTCAGTGGGTCCAACAGGCAGATGTTTCCAATGATTGTGGCTTTTAATGCATATCATGCCAAGTTGTTAATAAACAGTGTTTTCCCTCATGGTTATGTTACAACAGAGAATGAAGAAATTAAGATGGTAAAAGCAAACAAAGTTAAAAATGTGAACTGCAAGTAACTTCACAACTAGAAGAGAAAAAAAAAATATCACAGAAGGATTTACATCAGCACTATTGTGGGTCCCCACAGTTGCACTGGTACTCTTAGGTTTCCAAAAGATGCATATGATTTTATAAATATTTTTGTGCTAAGAGCCATGCTCAGAAACAAAATATAGGCTAGCACAAGTCTACCTTCTTGGAGATGCATGTTAAGTATAAAATTCACTTACTAAAGTGCATTTGCTGAACGAATTCTAACTTCTACTGTTATAGCTATCCCAATAAGCAATACAAACTAAACTTCGTTGAAATTCTACCTCTACTTAAAAGCAGTAAATACAGGTGACTGGTATCTAAATTACAATCTTGTGTTACCAAACATTTTGACTCAATGCTGTGAGCTGTAGAAATAAACAAAATGTACTCTCCTAAACTTCCCATAAATGAGGAAGTGCCTCTAGTTAGAAATACTGAAAGAGTAGAGTGGAGTTAAATATAAGCAGAGCTGAAGTAAGCATTGTTTTGCTTCTTATTCAATGTGATGTTTCATTAAGGCTCTGAGAGAAGCTGTTACTTTTCTCAAGATCTTTTGGCAAAAGATATGTACGCAGAAGACGCAGGGTCATCTGACATTTCACAACTCATTCTCGTATTTCATTAAAGCCAGCTTATTCAGTGTCTGTATACATTTATTGCACTTGTGTTGTTGGAATACATGTACACCAACATAGTAATGATTGCAACAAAGCCATAGTAAAATAAACTTTAAAAGGGTCTGATTCTGACATTAGAGGGTGTCTGCATGTTTAAAATGTTCCCCTAATAATAATAAATACAGACAAATTGCTCATCCAGTCAGATGCACATGTTTAACAATTATTTAGCATATATAAAATTTCACTCATCCTTTTATCAATACAAATCTGTTAGGGATCAAAAAAGACTTACCATGCAAAATATTGATTAGTGCTGCATAATGGAATATATATTTCTATCAGAGTTAAAACAGCATTTTCAAAATTTAAAGAAAAATAAATTTTTAAAAAGGGATTCTACTGTTGAATGCAAGTCTTCCTTGTAGCAAAGATAGAGACAAGTTACGATTTATCGCTGTACTTCAGTCTTGATGAAACACTAATAATAATTTGTCCACCTACTTCTTAATAAATGCTACATTTTCAAGAATAAAGGAACTATCAGTAGGCATTATTTCTACTTAAAACAAGTTACTTCTCTCTGTAATAGGTCAAGTATGCTTTTAAAGATTCAGGTAATGGTAGACTCATAATTTTCTCTCTCAACAGATTTCGAGGAGGCTCTTCTGGCTTCAAGGCCTCACTGTGATCTTTATCCTCCTCCTCTTTGTTATCATCTTCCATTCTTTCATCTTCTTCACTATCTAGAGGCTGAGGAATGAGCTGATTACCAACAAACACATAGGTATTAATCCTGCGTCTACGACATCTCCTCCGTTTTCGTTTTGGAGGAGCCTTCTGAGCAATACCCTTGGCTTTCATCTCCTCATTTATGAAGTTTCTAAGGGTACGTCTGATATATATTCGAGCAAGGTCCTGGAGATTCCTAACAGCACATGGAGCTAAAATGAAAAAGAGAGTAAGTTATACTCACTAGCTGGAATTTCCCTCTAGCAAAAAAATTAGCTGCAAGGCAGTAAAGGCTAATGTTCAGTAGCAATTGAAATTTTAGTACAATATCAATATAATAAGCAAATGAAACAAAGGTAGATAGAGCCACCTTAACAAACCCTGTAGCATATTCCCAAGTGAAAGACTTCTCCTATTCCACAGACTTAGCTAAAGGACTCAGACTTGAGCTGAAAATGGCTTCTGGAATATGATTAATCTTTTAGAGAACATACATAGCCCAAGAAATTAAGAGGTCTTTTGACAGATGGGCAAGAGAAGTAGAAAGCATGAACAGATTATTAAAAAATATTTAGGAAAGCATACAACAAAAAATGCCACCTTTTAGCACTTGGCAAGTCTTGGGATGTACTGCTGGCACTATTTTGAGATCCTGCTGCTGGAAAAGAATTTCTACCCCTATATCACATTTGTTTAGGCAAGTTTGTCTCTTCTGCCTCCCTCTTCTACTCACTGTGCTTTTCCCTACTTCCTACTGAACGCAGCTGATGAGGGAGGGCCATGTCAACTTCACAGCTGACCAACGAGGTAAATCACCCATATCTTTGCAGCAGAAAAGGAATCAAAATTACTGAGGTCCTGCAGAAAAAAAGCAAGTAACAAAAAGCCAAAAGCCACATATTTTCCCATGACAGACAGGCAGGTGATGACTAAGTGTTGCTGGGCTGGTGGATGCCTGCCCTAGATGAGCTATGGCTGACTAATTCCAAGGAAAACAAAAACAAAGAAGGACACGAACCAATACTGCAGCCTGTTCGACTTCCTCGCTTGTCATTTTTGTTCCTGTACAAAGTAGCATAAAATTAATGGGGACTGCAGCAAGGGTGAAGTTAGTGAAGAAATAATTTTGATAAATACACTTACAATATTGCATTCTGCTTAAAAAACGCTATGTATTTCAAACAAAATCTTCTGTTCCCTACACTGACTTCAGCTGCATGTTAGTTACTCATATTTGAGAGAGAAAGGATGTTTATGACTGGCAATACTGATTTCAGCTAATGCCAACAGAAGAAAAACACCAAGCAAAAAAACCAAGCCCCATTTAATATAAAACCAACTCAAAATCCAAGAACAAAACCTCACATAATCATTCAAAACACATTTATATGATCAGGCTAAACAAGCCATGATTGCAGACTGTATGCCAATCATAGTAAATGCAAGCACAAGGTGTGTCATGTTGAAGTAATGAATGGCAGGCATTCATCCCATATACAGAAATATGTAAGAGTGACTGCATACAATCAGAAGGAAAGAGAATTATTTCCTTCAAAAGAGAATGGAACAAAACTTTGAAACACTGCATCCTGTGTAAAAAAAGATGTAAAAGCAGTAATCTGTCAGCTTTCTTACCTGTAAGATAATATAAAACAGCTGTATTATTTTTAGTGATAGTTATGATTAACTATATCCTATTTGATTTTGAAGACAACAGCATTTAAAAGCTTTAAAGACAAAGTAAGCTCCTCACAGTCATATCCCAGATCATAACTATTCATACTACCTAAAGGAAGTCAAGACGTAAAGCTCCTGTACTTCTGTTGAGCAATCCCAGACCCACACAGAGACAGCATAGAAAACAAGTTTTTAGAAAGCTTCAGACCTGCTCTGTTGGACTTTTTTTTGTTGGAGTTTGTTTTTTATTTTGTGTGGGGTTTTTTTTTGTTTGTTTGTTTTGTTTTTTAAAGAAATGCTTAATAGGTAGGAAGGATAGCTAGGAAGTCCTAACTAAGACAGCAAGACAGTCGGAAAACTTTCCTATGCAGGTAAAGTAAAATCTGTTTGGATACAGAACTGCTCAGGAGGACACCTAGGGAAGAATTCAAATAAGAGATGTAGCCTTAAGTTCCACCAATATTGATGGATTTAAGTCAAACTGAGGAAGAAATATGACTCTCTTCTGTTTTGATTAGTGATCATCTCAAATCTTGCTTGATGTTTAAAAATTACATGTGAGGCTAACCAAATCTAAAAATATAGTAAAATCTAACTGAATCTAAGGAGTTTCATCTTTTCTCCTTCATTATGACTAAATAAAAGTGAAAATTAGACTTCAATAAAATCTATCATTGTGAATTATCAGTGATGTCATGACCAGAGTTTTTAGTATATGTAGTACACTGTGGGTCAAAACAAGTTTACTTCCTACACTAAGTTAAGCATGAAGCTATGCAACCATGTTAACATCCTGCTCAAATGCAAAACTTCGTTGAGAGGCAGAGTATTTACTTTATCAATGCTAGTGGTGCTTGACCTTTATCACACAACTTACAGCCTACCCAAAGGCAGTTTGTCTTTGCTTGCAATATGCCACACAGGTGTAACCACTGTGGTATTGAATAAGCCATCTTAACTCATTTACCAGTAACATGAGAATCTGGATGTTTACTGCCTACCTCTTAGTTTCTCTCCTGGTTTTGGCTGGGATAGAGTTAATCTTCTGCATGGTAGCTATGGGGCTATGTTTTGGATTTGTGCTGAAAATAAAGTGTTAATAATACAGCAATGTTTTAGTTATGGCTAAACAGTGCTTACATAGAGTCAAGGCCTTTTCTGCTTCTCACACCACCCCACCAGCAAATAGACTGGGGGTGCACAAGAAGCTGGGAGGGGACACAGCTGGGACAGCTGACCCCAGCTGAGCAAAGGGATATTCCATATCATGTCATGCTCAGCATATACAGCTGGGGGAAAGAGAAGGAAGTGCGGGATGTTCAGAGTTAGGTCATTTTGTCTTCCCAAGTAACCGTTACACACGATGGAGCCCTGCTTTCCTGGAGATGGCTGAATACCTGCCTGCCTGTGGGAAGTGGTGAATGAATTCCTTGTTTTGCTTTGCTTGTGTGTGCAGCTCTTGCTTTGCTTATTAGACTGTCTTTACCTCAACCAATTAGTTTTCTCACTTTTACCCTTTCGACTCTCTCCTCCATCTCACTGAGGGAGGAGTGAGCGCGCAGCTATGTGGTGCTCGGTTGCCGGCTGGAGTTAAACCATGACATCTCCTAAAAGCATAATCAAAATATTCACATTAAAGATTTTTATTTTTTTTTAAAGGAGGAGAACAGAATACAATTTATGGATGTTTAATGTCCACTTCTTTCCAATTGTCTGGCAGCAGTGCACTGTGTCCTAACCAATAACCGAGTTCGTAAAATGATTGTTTTAGCAATACCTCTGTAGTTTTCCATGAGAAAATGGGCTGACTGATTATTTTACTAAGCCCTCTGTACATATGAGAGTTATAACCGTAGTCTATACATAACATTGCATATGTGTCAAAAGGCATTCAAGGGTTATCCAAAGTATGGCGTAGACTCCATGTTCACTTAGTAGTGACATCTGCAATTTCTGGATAAAGTTTATGCAAGGATAATGTTTACTAGCTTACTCTGATCTTTCATGACAGTTTACAGGTGTGTGGATTTGAGACCAATAGACAATGTTACTATAAAATAGAAATTAGGTTTTTTCCTTGAGCTTCAAATCACTGTATTTTACACACACTTTTTAAGCTTCATGATAAAACTAAACCAGACTAAGCAGTGGAAAGAAGCGTATCTTACTCATTTCATTTTACGGTGCAACTTCAAGCCCCTAATTTTTTGTGTGCGAGTGTTTTTTTTCTTTTAACTAGTGCCAACTTAGTAACATACTTGTGTGCTATTTTCCTCTTCTCACTAAAGGGTAATTTTAAAATTACTATATTAAGCTACTTATAAGAAACACCTTTATTGTACTAGAGTTCAGTTCTGAATGCTACTAGTCCGCATTATTTTTGTTCTGAAAATTCAGGAATGGTGATAGAGAACACTTGAAAGTTCTCCTTTATCTTCTAGGGAATTAGACTGCATGAAGTCATAGTAAGACCAAAAAGTTTGACAAGCCACCTCTGTATTTCACTGTTAGTCATGATACAGCCTATCTATTACAGACTACATCCAAAGTGAAGAACAGAGGGAAAAAATAATCTTGTATTAGTAAGTTCATTTCAGGAAATAACTTCTGAGGTCTCAAAAAGCAAGTGTTAAAGCAACCAAAATTAAATTATTTCTTCAGAAGAACTGATTACATAAAGGAAAGGATCACCTATATCTTGAACAAAAAAAGTAAAGGTAACTATAATAAGGAACTATCCTTGGCAGGCTCACACATACTCTCAAAATTAATAGCCAGATCGGTAATTACAGCCAATGCAACCTGATAGGACATCCTGGACTCCTGAAGGGTTTATACTTGTTTCACAATAAAAAAACTGTGCACAGAAGCAAGAAACATGTGAGGAGGACCGGAGGATTAGTTCCCTTTTGTTACATGTTAACAAGAACAAAACATGAAAGAAAAGCTGTTATCTTCTAGGCTCCTTGTTGGGTCAATTTAAGTTCCCACATGTTACTGAAGCTCTTTTTATTACTCTACTCCTAGCCCTGACTATCCTGACAGAAAATTTCAACTCTACACCTTTCTCTGCCACTTTTTTCCCCCTTATCATGCTATCTTAGCCTCTTGGCAACAGATGTACTTTCAGAGACTTTCTAAATACCTTTTCTAACCTAATTCAAAGCATTGCTCCTAGAAAGTCAACCCCAATGACAACTAAAAAACAGGTAGGCATAACTGTATCAGTTGCAGATAAACACAAGCACACTCAGCTATTAATAACCTACAGTTACACAGCTGCAGTTTAGACCTGTTCCTTCCACTTCAGGGGCAAGAGAATAAATATTTTTCTCTGGGAGACTATCAGAAAGTTAGCACTCCTGACAGACCTAGTATTAGCTTGCTATTTTATCTATACCTTGCTAGAAAGAGAGAAGCTGAACCTAAAAGGAAAAGAAGTCTGGAAAAATAAGCTGGAAACACTGTATCATTTTAATTCAGGATATTAACTGTTTATCAACACAGAAGACATGCCAGGAGCGCAAAAACATACCAGTGAGCTACCACTTTAATAAACTGTATGTTCCTCTTCTATCGTATTATGTCTGTATAGTATAGTCTCCCTACTTCCAGAACACCACAGCAGGCACTGTAACAACCCATCAAGTCAAAGGGAGAGAGCAACAATGACACTTACGCAGTCCCACAGTGTCATGTTTGCCGTTGTCATTTCTGTTTGGTTGCACTAGTGGAGCAAATGAAACAGCAAGGATATTTTTACTTTCCCACGTGTTCTGTCCTGTTCTCAAGATTTGTGTTAGCTGCATAAAAACAAAAACAAAATCAATCAGTGGTTACAGTTTTGTTATATTCAATACTATTCAGATTGGTGTTCAAACACACTGCTATTCTGATTTGCTTCAAAATTAATTTATAAAGGCTGTTTTATGAACAGAAAGGACTTTCATATTCCTTGAAATATTACTTAGCCACTATAGTACTGAAAAGACTCTGGCAACGGGAAGAGATGCAGCTGGAAAATTAAGGCCCAAGGTACATTTTGCTTCTTCTGATTTTTCCAAAAGATCGCAGAATACTTTAGATTGGAAGCAACCTCTGGAGTCCTACTTCCTGCTTGAACAAGACCAAACTTCCCAAATTCAAAGTTAAATCAGGCAACTCAGAAGCTTTTCCAATTAAGTCAAAAAGATCTCCAAGGACTGAGATTGCCCAACCTGTCTAGGCAACCTGCTGTAGTGTTCAACCACTCTCATTATGAAAAAATTGTTTTCCCTGTATGCAGACAGAATTCCCCCTTGCTGTGATTTTTAACATTCTTCTTTCAGTTTACTGTGCACCTGTGAGAATTTGACTCCTGTCCACTAGGTAAATTCTCCACCCCTGTAGGAAGCCAAGTCAGAAATTAGATGTTCCCTTAGCTGTTTCTCTGCAGGCTAGATTAACCCAGATCTTTCAGCTGCTCCTTATACTTTACATGCACTAGCCCCCTAACCATTTGTATATAAGGTAAAAATATTCAGAGCTTTAATTTTGCTTTCAAATCATAACTAATTTTAAGTTGGAGTCCATCATTTTCAACTGACAGTATCTTAGTCCAATACATACTGAAAAAAAAGTATTTATGGAACTGAATCATGCAGGCTATATTTAAATCACTTTGGTATTTTGAAAACACAGATACATAATGTGATAATTCCTTTTGGAAGATAAAGTAACTAGCATGTTTATCAACAAGCATTCTAGTAATTATCTGCATTTAGGAGGACATCAACTTAAATCACATAATCTGTCTTTCTCAATTTCCCTATTAGTAAAACAGGGAGAATAATGCTTACCTTTGTAAAGCCTTTTGAGATCTAAGGATGAAAAGTGATAAAAGTGCGAAGTATTATTAAAATAATACACCTATCTGAAAAACTTTTAATCTAACATGGAAAAGGAACACTGAAAACTTCTGGAAATAAGTCATATTTTTTCCTTCAGCTTCTTCCTCCCCTTACAATGTCCCACTAATCACAGCTATTTCATATTTCTCTGAAATAAATTCTCTTGGTTTAGAGGGTGGTTTCTTTGGTTTTAAGTACCGCCTGAAAACATCTGTGTGGCAGGGAGATTTCAAAGCAGTTCTAAAATGGGTATAATATACTAAAAATACTGGAGCTCTAGTTTCACTGAAGACACAGTTTTACCAAAGGCTTTGTTGGAAGCAGGATATTGATGCTTTCCTACAAGTTCAAGACTTCATTAAAAAGACTAATATCTGCTTAACTGCAGCAATGCACTGAATCAAGGTATCATTAGTTGAATATTAACTTAGTCAAATATACATTTAAAAGCATTCCTTAAGTTATATATTTCTCATACTAAAAGATAAAAAAGGGGAAATTGACACTAAGTCACCTGATCTTCTATAGGCATTACTAAAATGCCTCCAACTTTCAATAAAATTTTCATGTAGTTTTCATGGTCTTTCTGGACTCCAGCTCCACAGTAAATCCGGTCATATTGATGACTGTCTGAAGCTATTTCCAAACAATTACCAACCACAAAGGCAGGTTCACAGAACTCAAATCTAAGGGGAAAAAAAAAAGACAAAGAGGGGACACATTTCAAATTAGGATTTTTAAGAAAAACCAGTCCAGATAAAGACAGAAAAATATTTTTCAGATCTTCCCTTATGTAATGAAAAAAGATGAGCATACATACTTCAGAAGTCTGTATTATGGCAATACTACTTTGAAAATAACCTGGGTTTTTTTCCTGCCACATCAGGGACCACCGAAGAAAAATTACCAAGCGTTATAATTATGTATTACGCAAAACAGAAAAGGCCTCAAAGCATCACCAGACTTCCTAACTGAAAGCAAATAGATTTGTCTAAAGATACCTTACAAGCCATAAAGTAAAAGTGCCTTTAAAAGAGTGTATTTATCACAGTGTGCAATATCCAGACTGTTCAGTAAATACTGAAACAGTTCATTTCCTAATAGCCCCCCTCCATTTTTTCAAAAATTAGGCTTTTAAAAGACTTATCTTTCTCTACCTCCCAATTTTCCACCTTGAGCCCAACCCACTTTTCCTCCAAAAAAGGAATTTAATGGAAAAGCCTTTCATTTTTTTGACCACACACAAAGCAACAAAGAAAAAAGGGTTAATTATCGCAGAAACATCTGTTCTAATTTTCATCAGCAAATGGAAGTTATATACCTGCTTTTAAGTGGATCTAAGTTTATAACAGAAGCTGCAAAGACTGCAAGTACTCATCACTGCAGTAGATACTGAAGGAAAGATGCACAGGACAGAGCTTTATTGCCAAAGCTGCATATATTCTCCATTACACTGATATTTTCTGACATTTTTCAAATCTCTGCAGTACCTTACTGTTTCAGCTGTTAACGCCATAGTACCTTTCGTAAAAATTCCTTCAGCGAATAACTACCTTTTCCCCAAGCACTTTAAATTAAGAAGAGAGGTTATGCAGTTGCTGGTGGAAAGGATTTATGGTTTATTTAAAAAAAATATTAAGTAAAACCTAACACCTTAGTGTTGCATGAAATAGTTCATAAACTTCACCCAGCAGTATCACAATCCAGCACATCTCAAACTTCATCCGGAAGGAATTAATTTTTCTAAAGAATTCTTCAAATACATGCAGCCACTTTATGAACTTTACAGCTGACTGTCACTGGAAAATAGTATTTTTTTACTTGGCTAGCAGTAGCAAATCCCACTACAACACCTGACAACATTCAAATCAGTATTTCTTCAGTTACAGTGAAGCTTGGCAGCTTTCACTGCTTGGGGATGCTGGCTATAAGACTTAACTGACTTTCCTATCTACAGCACTGACATATACAAATCAGAATTCTATTAAACTTAAGTCTTTGCTTGAAGTATATTTTTTTTCCGCCAAGATGGGATGCTTGATCTTGAAAATAATGCTATGCTTCCTTCTTTGGCTAGTTACAGACAGACCCCAGAATCCTTTACCAACTACGGCACAGTGCTCTCATGTGCTGTATGGGGCCAACAGTCCGTAATGTTGTTTCCTCATCTAAATCCAGTGGAAAAACTGAAAGCTACAAACAACACTGGTAGATTAAAAAGAGGGAGAGGGAGGGGGAGTGGGGAATGACTTCCTTATTGCACACAACTGGGCAGCTAGCCCAGCCTGAACTGTGGTTGAAATAATTTCAGATTAACACAGAAAGATCTAGAAATACATTAGGCAAGGTTAAATGCTGGGAAGAAAATTAAACCCAAGGCACTGATCACTTTGCTGAAGAAACGATCTCATTTCATAAGCACTTGGACTATCATGTATTTTTCTACATTCACTGAAGGTCAATCAGGCAGCTCATGCTGTAGTTTTAATTTCAGGTTGCCTACAGTTCAAGTCAAGCATCACCACATCAATTTAATTTGAAGGTTTGTGGGCTTCAAAAGTACAAGAGAAATGGGGTGGGGGAGGCGGGGAAAGAGAGAATATGGTACTTTTCTAAAATGCAGTTTTAATTCTTGAGACAGTCTCTGGTTATTTAAAAAAAAAAAAAAAAGAGACGACAGCCTGCCTGCCTAACCTGGCAACTTTCACAACTTCTTCTGATCTTCTCAAAGTTCCTCTAAAAGCTGGCAAGCTTACTACCAGATACTCCTAAACTGCATCCGCTACTAGAAACCACCCTTAAGCTCATGAAGCCACTGGTCACACTCTCTTAAAACAAGCAGGAACAACCAAACTCTCCAAGGAAGCAAAAATACACAACAAAACAAAAATCCACAAAACATTCCCCATACGCAAAATACTCTAGACCTGAGCTGTGGGTGAAAATCCACAGTGGTCTTTACAAATATAGTAAAAGTTGAAGAGAATTTCTCATTTAGCTCCAGAGCTTGCAACCAGAGGGACACAAAGCGCAAATGAAAACATAAAAGCAACTTATTACACCTGTAAGAATGAGATGGGCTAAGCACTAGAGACCAACTCTGTCTATAGGCACTTTAAATTGGCTGGACTGTGCTCCACATTATTAGCACAGTTTTGTAGAGGCATGAGGCATATGACCAAAACAGCCAGTTATTTGTTAGTCCATTTACTTCAAAAAATACATTCTTCCCCAACGCAGCTTCAGGTAGTTTCAAACCAATTTGTCAAGAGCAGGAGTTTCCTGACAGGCTGTTTTCCCACAGCAAACCTGAACACGGTATGGACTAGGGTACATGTAATTCCTGAACACATCTCTTTAGTCCTTATCAGATGAAAAACAAGGGGGTCTACTCAGCTCACCTTACCATGCAATGCTAACACCCTGCTGGCTTGCACTGGTATGCTGGCTGCCCGCTCGAACATAGGCAGTTCAAGAACTGCCATATGTAGCTTCCTGTTACCCAGAAAGCTAAATAAAACTAGGTAGGAAAAATAGGAAGAAAAGGTTATAAATGGTGTCCAGTCATGGCAAGATGCAAGTTCAAAAGACAACCCTCTTCATTCATGCTGCCCACAGAACCAACTGCTTCATGTATTATGAACACTGACAAAATACCAGAAATAAAGGCATACAGAGTTCATACTTAGTAGAGCACTATGGACTTTTCAAACCTGGTTAAGCCGTACAGCAGTCAAACTTACTGCTCCACAGTCCCACATAAAGTAAATCTTACCAGTAATGCAACAAGACTCCTTCCCCACTGCCTGAATCTTCAGCTGATTCTATTTTCACAAAACGATACATGCACCTCTGAACCAGAAAGAGCCAATAAATGTATGTACCACTTATTTATATATAGTATTTATGTAATCCAGTGATTTGTGATGACTCTCCAACAGAGACTGAAGTGTAGTTTAGAGAACTTGTGTTACTAACTTGCCCAAAAAAATTTCAAAAAAGCGAAGTTCAGTTTTACTGAAGTATAAAAGACTCCATTTGATCAAGAAATGACCTAAAACTTAAATACAAAGGTTCTGCAAATACAAGGGAGTACGCAATTTTAAGAATGCCGACAGTATCACAAGCTTGTTAGTCTTACAGTGTGAAAGTAGTATCAACGACATCGTTTAACAATGGAACTTGACCTAATCAAACCCAAATTCTTTTAGTCCTAATTGTCACTATACCCAACAAGATGATTTTATTCCTATTGTCTTTGGGACATCAAAACAGATCAGATATTAAATTTCATTCTGTGTTACAATGAGCTATCTTTTATTAGATTAATGACATTGCTGAAAATAAATGATCTATTGCTTTAACATGCAGTATTGACAATCACATAAACTACCTATCAAGATGAGGCAATATTTCATTTAACTTTTTTTTTTTTTTTTTAGTTACTGAGTTGAAATGTAACTCAGAAGTGCCAAGTGTTATTTACCATTTTTTCACCTCTAGCAAATGGCCACGGTGGTCTTACAGAGAATTATATAGGTAAGATGAAAAAAACTCTTAGGTTATTTTATACATCAGATATCAAAAAAGGCAAAAATAAATTGCTGCAACAATCTGGTGAAGTTTTAATCACAATAGGTTCTTCAGTTGAATCTGGTATCTTTATTACAAGAGAACCAACAGCCAACAGAACAGAAAGTAAAGAGTTCCCATTATAGATTACACAGCAACAGGAAATTTCTCTTTAAATGAGCACTTGCCATAGGATAAATTAAGCATACACAGATCACATCTAGCCATAGCCCAAGACAATCCAGCAGTTTCAAGCACAGAAAACATCTGTTGACCTGATTCTGCCCTTCCATCTTTTACATTTTTGTAATTTATCCCTCAAGGATGGGCGTTTCAAGTTCATCCTCAACACAGCCATAGTACTTTTCTTCCAGATAAATGTAAAAAAAGCCTGTAGAATTTCAAGTGCATTTCTGTCTTTGCTGCAGCAACTTAAGAAACTTATCAAGTAATAGACTGTTACTGCCCATGTTCTTGTAAGTTAAGATTCCCCATAGATATCAACACAATGAAGTATCACTATTGTAATAAAATTAACATCCATTTTAAAAAAACATTTATAGCAAAGAACTAAGATTAAATTTTGTTGCTCCTGTATCCATATCCACCAATCTAGTATTTGTGTGACAACAAAACAGTAATTAAAAAACCATAAGAGAACACACTACAATAACCTACCCTAATAGCAGGTTTTTAGGTTTTGTGGGTTTTTGGTTTTTGTGGTGTGGTGTTTTTTGTTTTGGTTTGGTTTTGTTTTTTTAAAGGGGGTTCATTGATTGGTCCTACCGTAACACCCACCCACAAAACCTACCCTTTAATTACTTCCAACTCTGAAGATGTACAGGATGCTTCTTGGGCTAAGCTCTTCTATCTACACAATCCTCATGAATGCAGGATGTTATCCTGATGTCTCGAAGATGAAACTAGGTGCAAGTAGGAGGCATGAATTGTCTTCCTTTTTTTTTTTTTTTTTAAAGTGGTATACATACTTGAATCTTTAAAAAGTAACAAGTTCAATAAAACTGGGAAGAAAAATAAGGTAATTGGAAGGAAAAACAACTTTCAACATCCAGAGGCTTGTGTTTGAAAGAAACAGTAAAACATGTTACAAGATGCTTTAAAAAAGGCAATACTGAGGAACCACTTAAACTATTTACACCTGTCTTTTGCTAAGAGAAAAACTAGTTAGTTCTTAAAACTAGCATCACACCAGCTACATTTTACACCTCTCAACTACTACATTCATACCAGGGTATCATCTAACAGTACACTTCTGCCTATCCCCTTATTTACTAACCACAGTCATATCGCAGCTTGCTGCTCACAGCCCTTACAGAAAGAAAACTCATTTCACTATGAATTTAATATGCTGTTTTCCCATCCACACTCATTTCCTTTAGTCAGTCAACTCAAACTCTCCAAAAATTCTGAAATACCATCCAGTATCATCAAGCTGCTCCAAGTAATTCCCCTCTAATAAGACATTTATTTAAATTTAAGACTAAGTTATCAGTAAGATTTAAACTGAGAAAGCCACCAGTGACTTTTGGAGGCAGTTTGCTTTTCCTGATTAGATTTTTACTGCAATCATTAACCAGCTGCGCAGGCAGAAAGGAGCTTTATTTTCTTTGTGTGTATACACGGAACTTTCAGTTTCAAATCTGCTTTAATGAAAAGAAAGTGAGCCTTCAGAGTCCTAGCAGGAGCCCTGAATTTCAATCAAGACAAATAAATATTCTGTTGGAAGATTAAGCTTACTATTTTTCAATGCCAACACAACCTACTACAGGACTTCAGGAAGAAGTTTCACCCATAACAGTTATCCCAGAAGTAGTACTAGGGTTCTTGTCACTTACCATTGAAGTGGTTTCTTTTGATCCTGAGAAGGGTTGGTGATTTTCTTTCACAGCAGAGACTTCACCAGCTTACCCAGGTTTGGTTTTTGATAGGGTGCTAGAAGATGGGCAACCTAGCCTTGCCCTGTGGCTCTCTCTCCGAGCTGGATATTCTAGGTCTAGAAGTTGACTGGGAGCAGAAAAGACAACACATTCCCCTTCAATAAACAAGTGAAGCGGGGCCTGGTACTTGCACATATGTGTTTTAGATAGAGCCTTCTCATGGAATGATTTTTTCCCCTTAATTGGCATGCATTCCCTGAAGGTTTTAAGAATGAAAGAGAGCCTTATGCGTACTTCAGACTCAGACAGAGATCTTTAGTCTATACCTAAAGTCTTTGCACCTTAACCATGACGACACCTTCAGACGGCACTTCTCCTTTACTTCTACTGGCAAACATAGGTTGTCAAGTAAAATCAAGGCAGCATTTTACTTCTCAGATGAACAACTCCACCCCCATTTAGAGGAAAACTATTTTTATAGATTGGTGGGATATGGATACGGATACAAGTGATTACTGCAATTATTTGTCTTTCGGAAGCAAGTATCTGAACAGCTTTTCCACTGATGAAGAGTTCCAGAGGCCAAAACTGAGAGAAGCCCAGCTACCAGAGGTAGACAACCCTCTCTTTAGGCACAGAGAGTCTCAAATCCTGGACATGCTATTTTCACATTGCTTCCAGTCTCTAGTCAAGCACCTACCCCAATCAAAAAATCAAAAGCAAGGTTTTAATTACATTTCAACAATGTTCTTATCAGCACTCAAGAAAAAAAGTTGTATTATACCACACAACACTGGATCATTCCCCCGTAAAAATGGCAAAGCAATATTCCATCTTGCTTTATCAGACAAAAACACACCTAAATCATCACGATCCAGCTCCACGCAAAGCCAACGGCCTACTGCTCCAAGCAAAGGAACACCACAAAGTATATTTAGGATCTATCTAGGTTGAAGCTCTCCAAGTGCCTACCCATAAGGTTAAACCCCTGATTTTTGTTTCAAAAAGGAGATTGCTTCAAATATTCAGACCAGACGGAAGAACATTACACAGTTAAGAAAGAATGCAAGGAAGTGACAATGTGAAGTTTTACAGAATTCCCCATACACATAACTCCATTACTCCAGGAAAATGGATTGTGGTCTCTGTGATCCTTCTGTTCCCTGCATGCCTCATTAGAGGCTGCTGGCAAGTGTAAGGTATTTTTCCCCATCACACACACGTACACTCAGTCAATTAACTTCATTCATACCAATCTGCCACATATAATCTACTTTCAAAGCATAAGGATGCCTGCTTAGTATACATCAGTGTTCAACAGTAGACAGACACCGCACACCTTTTTCTTGGGTGGTCTTTCGTCCAAATACTAAGCACCATAAGTTCAGGTGCCACAGCCCGCACAATTTGGGGTAGGTATCTTTCACTTATAAATGAAGATGCAGGAAAAAGTTACGGAAACAAGAATCAAAACCAGACTGACTGACCCAGAGCACATCACTTCGAGAGGCAGATTAAAATTCAAGACATGCTGTATAAATTCGCTTCTATTAAAAAAAGAATATAGAAGAACCTCATCACAGAAAAATCCACACACCATCTTCATTAACTGCATTAAAAAACAGATTACTGACAAAGAAAGCAGTTAGACAGAATCAGCTACGCAGACAAGTTACAAATCCCCCCACAAAACACAAAATCCAAACAGCCGATCAGTACCATAGCAGCTGCAGTGCAGCTATTACCAAGTAGATTTCTATCAAAAAGCACTTTCATAGGAGTATAATTCTTGTTAGGTTGATGAGGAAGGTGCTTCTATAGCCATTGCTTAGTATTTTATTGTTGTGAGGAAAAGGTGGATTGTTAAACAGCATATGCCAAGATAATAATATACAAATTAATGGTAAAGCTTAGATCACACGTTCACCAACCTGCTTTTTCCCCCCCCTCACTGGAATAACACTGTATAACTAAAGATCAGTTTAACTACTATTGTAAATAACACACAGCATTTATAACACTGTCCCCAGAGCTGATCTTTGCTGAGTTAGCAGAAAATATACCTTTTCTCCTTTAAGAATACTTTGATCATTTACTACATATGATCTCTTATTTCCTTCAAACACAATATACATATAACACTGACATTCACTTATGTCAAGTTTAGCAACTTCTGTGTTTTCCATTTCTTCCATGTTTTGAAGTATAAACCCCAGTGTTCTGATATTCATTTACGTAAACATTCTAATCATATTTTGTTTAAATTATAGCCTTTCCTTGCTACCCCTTCATTCAATTTCTCTGAATTTATGTACATAAAAGAATCACCAGTTTGAAAAGACATTTCTATCAAAACCAGCTTTTTGATTCTCCGAGGACACAGACCTACAGGAACGCACAAATACAGGTATGCGCAAGAATTGATTAACTGGCAGGTACATCTAACTTCATAGAACCTCTAATGTAGTATTAGTAATGATCACGAGTGACCACATTTCACACCCGTTTTTTAAGGACAGATTATATAAAGCACATCATGAAGTTCTAGACTGAATCCATTATTTGTTCTGGCTTCTTTATGTATTAACCTCAGCTAACATAAGTACTTGTATGAAAATTAAGACAGTAGTAATGAAGCGTAAGTATTTTCTCTTACACAATTTATTCTAATGGGGAAACACAGTATTAAAATAATCTAGCCAGTATCAGAAGTACAGAATTGAATTCACATGAAGGTTAACACTAGGATGATACTTTAAACTTAACTTTATACTCTAATTAAGAGCCTTCCGTTACTTAGGAGCATAAGGGAGAAGGCCTGTGGTCAGACCAGAGCTCCCAAAGTTTGGGGTATGGAATAAAGTCGATTGAGCTCCAGCCAACATAACCAAGAGCATGGCAGTTCATAAAGCACATTACAACAAAGGTAAATGGATAGAAGAATTTTCTCTGCTGCCCGCTGGGGAAGAGAAAAGAACATGCAATTCTTAGGCTACTCCCGCAATTCAAAAGCTCTTCTACATTTCCAGACAGTACCTTACAATCACTGTTGGAGAACTTATGCCTGTAAGCAAAAAAGTCTCTACAGAGAACAGCCCTAGCTAGAACCTTGTTTTCCCTTTGACAGAGGCACCCAAGATCCAGATTCTTATGGGCCATGTTAAAACTAATAATACAAAATTATTGAGTAGGTAGAACCAATAAGGTTCAAGGCCCTGTAACCCTGAAGTATATCAACGGAAGTCTGTGATGTATGAGCACAGATGAATACTCCGAAGTCCAGCTCTTCAGGTAATTAACATGAAAACAATCAGATAAATTTACCACTGTCTAGATCAACAGTGGTAGATTAGAAAAAATACTGTACAGAAAGATGATGTCCAATTATACATAAAAACTGACTTAATGGATACAAATTACTCTATACATGCAAAGACACCTGTATATCACGTCATTCTCGTAAGTACATATGTATATATGCATGTACATGCACATACATACGTGTGTGTATGTGTACACACAGCCAAAACGCAGGGAAATCAATTTTGTTAAGTACTACACAGCAAGAATACTCACACATTTCTAAAGCGTGCTTTCTTAAGCCTTAACTTACCTCAAGAACTAGTTGTCACAAACTGGAAATTTTATGTTTTGGTTGTGTGATGCCATTCTTCTCCTCTCCCTAAACTCATAACCAATGATGCACTCAGTTTAAAAAAAAAAAAAAACGTTGCTGCGAAGTGAACTAGACAGATTAGATACTTACTTATCAAAGCTATCACTATATTTTATGAAGCTCTCCAATTTTTCCTTGGCATATTCTACCACATCTGAATGAAGCTCTATTCCATGATTTATCCCAAAAGGTCCTGTAAATAAAAACAGCAGGGTGGTTTTTGTTTCTGGTTTGGTTTTTTTTCAAGCATAGCACAACCGCATGGAACAGCATTATACCTTTCATCTGTGAAAGTACCAACATTACATAAATCACAGAAGTCTCCCAATACTGCTAGACAGAGTTATTTTTTGCACCTGCCTTACCACTGCTTAAGAGGAAGGTAAAAGGCCAAAGGATAAATGAAAGAACAGGGATAGAACTGTGGCGAAACCATTTGATAGAATGAATTTTCTTCATAAGCATGCAGAAAAAAATTAATCTGCCTACACTTAAGTCAGTCTGAGCAACTTTTTTCAACAGTATTTAGTTGTAATACAATAATTGCAAATTATAATTTACTCCATATTTTGGTATTTAAATTTTGAAAAGTTTTATGATGGCAAAATTTTCACTTTTGACAATACAGAGATCGGATATTATACCCCTTAGCCACATTTGCTCTTTTATTTTGCAGGTTCCAAAATCAGAAGTCTGCTCCTGATTTACTTATATAATAATTAATTTCTATTTAGAAAACTGAAAATGACCACATTATGTTCACTCATTACAATCGCATCACGATTGCAACACTGCTTTCCTGCAATCAAATCCAACTATATTTCCAAGTCAATCTGTGTGCTGTGTTAATGCTGTATTTCAGGAACAAGAAGAAATTATGAGACAGTATTATGAGGATTACCCACATCAGGAAGGAATCCGAATCAGATAGTCACATTTACTGTAGGGATTCTATATTTAACATGCACTCATAGCCCAGGGACTTTAGTCACTGGAGCACAGAATTGGAAAAGGGAGAGGGAAGGGGAAGAAGGAAAGTAAACATCAGTAAGATTAGACAAAACTTATATTTATATTCTCTACTGCATTCTAAGTCTCTCCTAAATACTTTGCTCAAAGATGTTACTCCAATGAAACAGAATTCAATCTGTCTTTTCTAGTACACTGATTAACAAAACAGACCTAGGGTTACTGAGAAAGGTTTGGGGTTTTTTTCTTGCAATAACATGAGAACAGTATATGCCACTAAGATAATTAATAATTGCAATTCTTAACAGAGTCTAGAACATTTTCTACTAGGTCAAATAAAACCAGTCCAATAGGTTACCACAGACAGCACTTGTAAGACCTCTCTGATGGCAGGCAAGAGGTAGGAAGATCATCCAGGGGATCTTCTTAGAACTTGTGAAAACATGTACCTCCTGCTGACATTCATATCTACTGTAAATTTGGTTTATTATCTATCACATTAAGAAAAGCATTAGCATAGGCAATCCCTTCCTAGCTGTTTAATTATTTCATGTTCCGTTGTACGGTAATAAGCTATGAAGCTTCTAACCAGTGTAGTTACAGTTCTACAGCATGCAGCAGCATCCAAGGCATGTTTTTTTTTTAATTAAAAATTAATTGCCATTCCTTTACCCTCATAATTTGAAGTAAATTAAAAATGCATTGACATCATCTGTCCCAAAATTCAAACATACACTCCTTTCAATACACAATTTTGAAAAACAAAGAAAAAACCTGGAAATGTCAGTTGCTCCAACAGCTTGAAATTAAATTTATGAATGCAAGACACCACCACATCATGCTACTGAACAGAAATATGAGAAAGATGTTCTCTTCTTTCATCAGGAAAGTCACAGCTGTACATTTAAGCAAAGAGTCAGCATTTTAAAAACGTGAAACCAACTTCTCTGCTACTCTCCAAAGTCTACCACTTAGTCTGAACTACGTTTACATTTTAATGGTATCAGCAACAGTTAATTTAATCTCTATGGATTGGTGGGTTTGGTTTTTTTAGCATGTTTCTATACTTACAGTGTTTCAAATTATGTGATAATTTAATCTAGTCATTTTGAGATTGTCAACATGGCAGAAATACTACTCACTACATTATCAAATTGAAAGATACCCAACTACTGTAAAAAACACAAAACATGGCGCTCTGGTATTAACTGCAGTGCACACTGAAATCCATTTAAAAAAGGTGTGAGCTTTTAAAAATATGTATGGTTTATTTGTTAGAAAACTGCATCTGTTTCTTTTTCTTTGTTAAAGCAGCTGCTCCCTGGTTAAAAAAAAAATAACAAAGAAAGATTATATGTAAAAAGTAATTTTATCAAATGGAGCAGAGTACGAAAATACAAGCACACGAATTATATTTATACCTTCCATGCCTCAGCCTAGCATTCAAACCACATTATAACACTAAGCAGTCTTTGGAGACTGGCTACAGCACTACCGAAACATAGAAAGTCTGCTTCTGTAAGTAGCTGCGCAGTCACTGCTCCAGGCTGCTAGAGAAGTATCAGCACCTGAGCTGGCTCTGTGGGAACATCTGCAGCATAACAGTGCTCCTCAGGGGCTGTCAGCCAATCTCACCCTCCGCAGAAGACAAGTCTTTTCCTGTTTAATTTCTTCAACTCCACATACAACATTCTGAAGGATAGGAATTCTGCTTGATAGGGAGAGGTCAAATCCAGGAGCATTCAACAGCCAACCAACAGACACCACAAATGGGTTAGATACATAGACAGCTACAAGTGCAATATACATAAGCCACAATTTCTTTTTTAAAGATCATAGTTAAGAAAGAGTAATGAAATAACAAAACTTTCCCCAAGGCAGAGGAATAAATGAATACCATTACTCACTAACCTGAGCAAACATTTAGAGAAAAAAATGCAGCAATACTAATTGTTTTAATACTGAGATAGAACACTGAACATAAAATATTACAATCTTATTAAAAATATCTACTCACTTAAACAGAAACACTCTTGAAAAGGGCAAAGCAACATTCTAATAGAGTAGATTTTTTTTTTTTTTTTTAATTTTTACCTGTGAATGAACATAAGTCCTGTTTCCACAAGAGAACAGTAGAATCTGTTGAATTTATTGGTATTAACTGGAACAAAAAACACTGCCAGAGATGCCAACAAATTACTTTTGTTGTATACTATTAGTGATAATTTCTATTCTTTAATAAATAAGAGTAGATGGCAAAGTAACTGAACTAATTGAAAATTAACAAACCAACTCTTCACACCTCAGTTGTCTATATAAATATATGCAAAATCTGTGTACTACCTGTCACAACAAGGTTTCAGCAACCAAGGAAATATGAAAACTCCATGTAATACAGTCAATAAAATTGTATCTATGAAAACTACATACTGAAATAAATGAAGTTATTTCATGTAATGAAATTAGTTTGTAAAAATTTGTTGATACACATGGTCTGTATTCTAAATATTGGGGAGGGAGGATAATTAAAACATTTTTCTCTCTAAGGTAAGTTTTAAAATTTAAATGTAGACAGCAATATTTCATCCCATCTTTTTTCCATACTGGAAATATATTTGAAAACAGAAGAAAAAACACAGTGCTAATCTGTTAAAACAGTTTTAAAAAAACCACAGACCTGCAGTGCTTAAACAGTCTTATCAGTCTACATCCCAAAACTTTCCCACTAATAAAGTGAATAAATAAATGTATTTTAACGTAATTGCTTGCATGCTGATAGATTTGTTTTTCAACTAAATTTCAAGAGTCGTTAGCCTTTAAAATTTAGATTTTTCTTTCCATAAACTGAAGACCAAAATAGTAACCTAAAGGGCATAAACATGGTGCAAACGCAGACTACAATTTTAGTCCTCAAAAATTGTTCCTCTATGCCTTTTCATTTTAAGCAGCAAAAGGACTGTTTTCTTTCAAATAAGAATTTTAGATTACAGAAAGGCAAGCAGGAACAATTTTCTCTTCCAAAACTCCATGAAATGTCACTGAACAGCAGCGTCACTGAACACCTTGTAGATAACATACAATATTTTAACATGTCTCAGAACACCCAGTGTTAAGTATAGTACTGTCATTTTTAAAGACGTAAAAGTGAAGTTTTACAGGGCTTGTATAATCTTCTAAAAATATGCAGAAACACTATATTAAAATAAAAACATTCAAGTTACCTAATATTAATCCCACCATTGTACTCAAGTATCCGGTTCCACTACCCAGATTTAAAAAAGATAATCCAGGCTGAAGCTTCAGTGCTTCCATGACTTCAGAATAAATGCAAGGTGCTGACAAGTGTATATTTCCATGCTTCCAGGCCAAGTCTTTATAAGCATTGTCCCTGTATCCTTCCAGATAATAATCACCACGATCAATTGCTCTGAAGGCTTGCTCCACACTCTCAGTGCGAATGTACTGAGCTTCTTTCAAATTATCAATTAAGTCATCATTGTCTTCTCCAGCACTCACAGCTCCTCCCATGCTGAATTTCTATGATGATAATTCAACTAGTTTGCAAAATACATTAGAAGGAGAGTTTTCCCAAAAGTGTAAGTATGTAATGGATTCTCAGTTCTTCTTTCAGAAGCACATCACAACCGAGTCCTGGAAAAAAGATATGTTTACATAACTTGAGTTTCAAAAGAGAAGCAAATGAACAACTATGAAGAGGGTGATGAAATATTGCTAGTATTGGATCACTTCACGAAGCAGAACTATTAAGAGTCAGGATAGCTAGTATTTAATCAAAATTCTGCTCTTCAGATTTTAACTCAATCCAATGTTTAGCTTAGCTTTAGTATGTCACCATGGGCTGTCCACACTAGCAAGTAATGCAGTGTTTTACACAAGACACTGCAAACACGACAGAGCAAAGAACCTATCACCCATATTACATGTATGTGGGGAAGGACAGCAACTGCCTTTGGACCAGCTCTAGTCCCATCATGAGAACTGAATGTCCAACAGCAGTGGGAGCACGTACCAACTTACGTTTGAAATGAGCTGGGTTTACATGCTCTGAAATCACCCCATAGTGGGAGACAAAAGCCAGGTGAGTGGTGATGTCCAAGAGATGCTTCTCAGATGTTCACTTTTGAGTTGAACCAGAATACTAATGCACTAGGGCACACATTGCTCTGCTCTGGATTCAGCACAGGAAACCCCCCTGAGTATCTGAGCTCCTCCTAATGCCTGCCATATTCACTAGAGGAGTATCCTTAAGTACCTAGAAGTTTTCAAGCGCTTCCTAGCTCTTAAGTGACTAGCAGGTTTCATTAATTCTACACACCATATTCACTTCAAAATAATTCCTTCAGATCCATATTTTATCTGCAGTTATTACATTATTAGTCACTAAACCCATAAAATCCAGATGTTAACATTTTCAATGTTGTGTGAATTACCAATAAAATACCAACAAAAGACTGGAAGAAAGGAAAACAAAAAGGTTTAATCCACCACTTCTAGATGAATACAGTACCCACAGTGAGCTAGATGTTAATACTAATTACAAAGCCAGCTTAGACAGCCAAAGAAGAAAAGCACCATCATGAATCTTGGTGCACCTTCTAAGTAACCTAGTCAACAAACAAATAAAAATCAAAGACACACTCATCCCTGACTTTTTAATTGCATTGCTGAATACCACCTTTTAAAAAAATTCCACCTGCCTCTTCAAAGCAGCGTATTTCACCAAGCATTCTTTTTAAAAATATGAATGTAACCTTTGAGAATATTCTAACACAATTCAGCAAATTCCTGTTTTGTGTATGTCTATTTGTGCAAATTCGCAAGTCAGGATTTCATAAACACAATTCAGATGCCCAAGGCCATTTAAGTTTTCAGAATGAAGCTGGTGTCCAGTTTCAGGCCAAACCACGACACTAAGTTTACATTGTGGGGATCACCACAGCACAATTTTTATGGTTAAATAATGTAAAAGAACCACCTTCTTAGAACACTAATGAATCTTTTTCCACATGTTTAACAGTATCTATCAAATCAGTACTACTCCTACTCTATCAAAACAATACTAATAAACCCTTCCATAAAACCAACTGGAAACTTCGGAAAAACTACAAGCAACTTCAAATTTGGTGGGGTCCCCCCCTCTCCCCCCGCTTGCAACATTAAACAAAGACTTTTAGAGTTTGAACCATTTTCCTGAAGGATTAAACTGCCAACTGCAATGATTCTGAAGTACAGCACTGACACATCCTTGAGAATGCAAAAAAAATGGGCTCAGATGCTGGACTGTAGTCCAATGAATAAATTCACTTTTCTGAACACCAAGCTCAGAATCAAAAACAGTACTAAAACTATTAAAGATCAGTTCTGAGCAGAAAGGGCATATATAAAGATGCACATAATCCTAAATAAGGGAAAACTACGATTAGACTTTGAAATTTGTTTTGGCCTGCTATTTTCTTCTTGCTTTAAAAAGAAAAGGTTTCTACAGTACTCAACACCAAAGTTGTACTGTTCTTATCCCTCCCATGTCTAGACAGCCATCACAAAACAGTCTTCCAACAAAGGGAGCCTCATTTCCATTTGCAATTCTGACGGAAGTGTTTCCTTATCCTTGCCTTGCATTAATTTACATAGAACACCAAGTCAGTAATAAAGATGAATAACTATATAGTACCAGTGCTAAGATATACAGCTAGGTTTAAAACTTCAAGCACACAGATACAGTCACAATGCTTCTCCTTAACTACAAACATACTTTAAAAAGTAAGGGACAGGGGGAGGAGCAGAACACTCAGGGCTGCTAGAGCCCTCATAAAATCATTGGTGAAATGATGGCTGTTCACCACTCCAGCTGTATTCTTCTGCCTGAAGCAAAACCAATTCTCACTGACATCCTGGAGTGGAAGGAGGTAAAAAGTCAGCAGGCACAATTATGAACCAGCAGGAAAATCTTTGGTGGAAGCAGGAAAAACTGCACTTCTCAACATTCTACTGTTCCACCAGCAGAGTAAATAGGCCTGTGTGTGTAATGTCCCTTTCTATTTGCGAAAAAAATAAGGGACAAATTAGACAGGAAATGTGGAACTTGAGGGAAGGTTGGGTGGTTTTTTTTTTAAGTAAAAAATAATCTGTAAAAATATTCCAGCTCTGCTCGCTTGTCTGCACTTGCCTCAAACCTAAAAGTTCACTGAACTGCTGAATCAAACAATAGTTATGAAGTTAAATAATCTACCATAACTAAAACAACAGGTTTTGCCAGCCCTTCGTCGTAAATTCATGATTGTCTTGAGACACGTTTGGAAATAATTTTAACTAAAAAGTAAATTTAAGAACTAAGTTTCTTGAAGACTAATGCAGCTGCTACATTTAAGGAACAGAAATACCAGTTCCAGCCCTACCTGCAGTGTGCATTCACCACCTCGTACCAGCAGATGGAGAACTTCACCAACTAGCTACGCTTAACTGGTGAGCAGGCAAATACACAAACTGTTTGGATGGAAAAAGACTATTCCAACCTAAAGCTTTACCATTTCTATCAAAAAAATGTATTTACTAGGTTCACATAAAATTCGTTTCCCGTAAATAACATTTGCTAATTTCAATACAGTCACTACACTAAAACAGAATGAATTTCTTCAGGTATTTTGTAATTTTATATTCTTGGTATTATCTGACAGCTAAATTTACAGTAGTATCGTAAGATTTTCTACTGATGACACCCACCAAGTGTTTCATCTTCGTGAACGGTTATCACACAGAATCTCAAAAGGCAAGAACAGAAATGGTCTGGTACACAGCATGACATTGTGGGAAGTAGAGGAGGAAAAAAAAAAAAAGGAAGCCTCCTCTCAAGAATGGGACACTTATGCAGCAGAACAGTGTTGCTAGTTGGAAGTGTGGGTGAAGGTTGCATCTTGTTCTCGATACACTGCCCCAGCTGAAAAGAGTGACATTAGTAGACACAGTGATATTGTTTGCTTTTTAGATACCTTGCTTTTCATTTGCTTTTTTTAATCAACTCTGGCCTCTACAGCTACAGGTAAGCAAAAATGCTACTCAAATGGAAAGTTATTTTTGTTAAAAAAACCAAGAAACACCCTAGGAAGTTAAAAAAAAATAGATCTTTTCATGAAAAGTGATCTCTTGTGATGCAGAAGTGGCTTGTGATATTTTACTTCCCTCCAATGCTTTTATGTTTGTACGCTTTTTCCTTACGAGAGTAAAATTACTTGCTTCTAACAGAGGCAATAAACATGTGAAGTCAGATTTATTTTCTACTATTTTAAACACACAAAAGAAACCACCTCACAAACTGTTTTAGCACAGCTGGAAAAAAAGGGCAAGGTAGTCAAAATTTCCCTGTGACAGCGGACCCCGGACCAAGATAAAAAGCAGAGCATACGATGATAAAACTTTCTATGTAGCTACAAAGCTTACAGAAAGCATCCCGTGAAGCTCACAGATACCTAAATTGAAACACATACTGTTCACAAAGAGCGCAAGCAGCGTTCTGATGCCCATTAGACCAAGAGGTAGAGAAATTTCAGAAGAAAGGGGAAGGGGGCATAACATTAACAAAATGCAACAATTCCCTTTAGCTTTAGGAATCTTTGCAACACAAAGGCCAACAGAAATTGTAGTTTAAGAGTTAAAATTTCAATAGTCTTGAATAAAAAAAAAGTTCACTCACTGATTAAAACCAACTACAATTAAAGAAAAATTCGGTTGCTCATTCCATACTATTCATGAATTTATTTTTATAAGTTGGAACTCTTTATCTTGAAGTTTCTTACATTCACAATAAAAATGAAGCATCAACACACCTTGGAATTTCTGTAAAAATTTACACTACTGTCACAACACCTCCGACCTGTTTCTGACCTAACTTGTAACCAATTTTACTGGAATTTATCGTAAATAATTTTAATATTGTCACATTAATTTAACAGGTGTTCTTTGGCTATATGCATCTAAGAACGCTGACAATCTGAGTGCATTTTAGTTCTTGACTATTTTAAGACATGCAAAATTCTTATCTGAGAAGTTAGTAACCAGATACGAGGTTTGCCAAGCTTTTTTTTTTTTTGCCAGCTTTCAAAGAGACCCAAGTTTTGCATGTTTCAGAATTTTTACAAATAGAGTTGCACTTCAAGTTAACTCCTTAGGTCACTAAGGACTTGTGCATTCTCTTAAATACAGATTAAATACCATGCTAGAAAGGTATCCAGTTAATTTTGACAGATAAAACCTCACCTTTTCTAAATCCACGCAATGTCAAGTATCTTACAAATTTAGTATCTTGTAATACTGACACATCCTGACTCTACATAGATGACTCCTTAAAAATGCAAGTTATTTGAGCTTACAAACTTGAGTCTTACTTTGTTTAAAAGGATGTAAAATAGATAATATAATAAATGGGATCAGCCATATTTCAAGTCTGTTCCTCAGAACTAATGCAAGTCTCCTCCTCAGAACTATTTTCACAAAGATATCAGCTTGGAGCACGCAACACCACACTGAATCAAGACTGTGATACACTACTTTAGACTCAGAGATGGCATACAAAATTGCTTGGTGAACCTTCGCCCTTACCCAGGAGGGGAGGAGAGGGAAGAGACAACAATAAAGCACTGAGCTACTCATTAATATAGACATAGGAGTCAGCTGTTAAATTTCCCCCAAAAGGAATATTCTGTTACTGGCAATAGGAGGGAATTAACCACAAATGTACACAGTGGCCTGAAACACTTAACGGTTGCATTTTACTTGTGGCAGAAGTCAGCAACACCACTCTGATCAGCAGATGTTTAAAGTTCCTGGGTCACCAACCAAGCATTAGACCTACTTCTGTTTAGACTCAATTCATGGCACTCCTGCAGCCGTAAGGAACTAGAGATCATGTTTTGCCCGTCCTTGTCCCACCCAGCAACTCCTACAACAAAAGGACTCCATTTTTAGTTTAGCTTCCCCTTTTCTCCCAAGTATTTTAACAGTGCAACACAAGAGGAAATTCAATTCCAAACTGCAGAGCCGAGTGTAAGATTTCAGCAGGACCTTTTGAATAAACAGAATGATTGCTTACAATCTGAAAGAAAAAGAGAAATTCTAACGTTAGCTTCACCAGGCAAAAGCTGGAGAAAACCAAAATATGAACTGTGTGCTGGAGGTAATAGTAGGTGACTAAAAAAAATCAGAACAAACTGTGGGACACAGAGGTATTTCAAAATGAAGTCTTTCAAAAGATTTTTTTAAAACTTTTATACATATGCCTTGCTGCTAAACTGCTACTAACAGCAATAAAAAGTTTAAGTGCTTTGGAAAATTAGCTGCTACTTGAACTGCCTTCTCTTCCACAGCTATTTATTTTGTCACTCCAAACAGTTTAGGAAGAAGGGAAATGGTTGTTTTCAGGATACAGTAACACACTACTTGGTGCATTAAGGAAAACTCTACTGGAAACACTGCACGTTTTAGAAGTCTAGACTCGTCTCACTCAAAAACATTCACTCCTAACCTACTGCTCAGTGGATCATTTCAAGAAGCTTTTCAAGTTAAACAGAAACGAATACAAAACCAACTACAGTCAGCTCTCCAGTGTAATGCACTCCACAAAGCATACTTCAAGGTTCTTTGTAATACAGCAATGGAACAAGGAACAGACTACAGGATTAATGTTAAGCCAAATGAATGTAAACAGCTACAACTACTGACTTAACCCGAATTGCATTGACCTACTTGGGCAGAAAATATTTGTCAAGTCTGATGTAAACTTAAGCCCTGATCCTCCTGTTTAGGCCTTCAACATCTGTTTATGCAAGATTCCAGGTGTGTGCTTGCTCTCAATCTTTCTCCACCTCCACTCACCTGAACACACCAAACACGGTACTGCATGTGTCTCATAAGATGCACTGAAGCTTATGGCACCCCACAAATGTATAAGCAGTGACAAGTACATCAGTGCAGATTTCATGATCAAATGACCTTAACCTTGGTAGTTACACAAAGGCATAATTTTTGGACCAACCTTGCTGAATGTCTACTGAACTTTTTAACTTTTTTTTCTTGCCTTTTTTTCTCTTTTGTTTTGTTTTAAACCAGAGACAGTTCACAGGAACTTAAAGTAAAAAATAATGGAACAACATAGAATTTTGTTGGTTGTCCACCCAGAGGAGGGGGGGGGGGGAAAAAAAGGCAGCTTTTTTTAACTTCTCTGGACTGGGACACAGTCCTTTCTAAGTCTGTGTTTTCTTTTGTACTGGATTTGTTTCTCTCATTTGAAATTTTATCCACCCTGTTCACATGATGGCAAGGATTGAATGCTGAAAGGAACATTTTCTATATACTAGTTCTGTATACCAAACCTGTTTTCAGGTATGCTGATGCAAGACTTAAAAATTCATTACAAAGCAAAGCAAAGAATCCTACATATTTCCTGGACAGAACTTTTAATGTGTAGCTTAACGCCACATCCTGACTCAGTTCTCCTTACTGCTTAAAATCTGAGCAACCAAAACATGTTTGCAAAGCTGAGCCTCACAGGCTTCAGAAGCAGTTTCTTCTTCAAAGTCTCCCACCAGTGACACTACAAACATGTTCTGAATGACTACTTCAAAACAAAGAAATGAAAGTTCACTATGTCTACCCGAGATAGCTAGCAGTGTAGTTTGCCATACTGGGGTGAAACCTAAAGTACAGGATAGTTTCTGAAATTTAAAGGTGTAGATCTATACTCAGTAAGTACTAAAGCAGCCGTATACACTCAGAGTGAGTCCTGAGCTGTGGTCTCTATTGATTTAGGGCTGTGCATATGGTTCTCCAACAGTCACTATGGTCATCACACACCCAGCTTCAGTGCTCACACACCCTAGAGTGCTCTCTGAGCCACTGACCTTTCTTAATTGCATCCTGTAAAACCTCCCTGCTGAGAGACAGGAAAGCTGTCTCACTGCCCTACTTTACTGACTCAGTCGCTAGTAAAGACTACCTTTGGTCATCTGCACAAAATTATTTCCCCACATTTTCCACCTCAAATACAAGAGATACCAAATCTTCGGCATTTGCATACCTACAAGCATTTTGAATGTAGTCATTCATGTTAAAAGAAGCTTTAAAATGGGACCAAGTACAGAAACACTCCCTTTTCTTAAAAGGATTTGCTACTATCTAATTTCACAGTAAGTTTTAACTTAGCCAGTATCTGACATAAAACTTTTGCTAAAAAATGCTCATATTTGTAAAATGAAAAAGCCCGGGTGGATGAGAGGCTGATGAGATGGTAAACAGCTCTGGAACACACCAATTAGCCTGTGCAAAAGTCTCAACAGATTTTAAGCACCTGACATTATCATCTGTGCAGAAGATCTTAGTTTGTCAGGCATAGTTTGTCCATTACTGATGGACAGTATTAATAAACTAGTTGCTGCTCAGTCCCCAGACCCAGCTCCTCCTCATATTCTGAAGCAGATGGAACAGAAGTGCCGATAAGAAAACAGCCTTTTAAGTGCTCTTAAAGTAGTTTTCCAAAGCAGCAAGATGCTCTTAGCTAGTATCATCGGAAAAACCAAAGAACTAAAATTTCTTATGTGTCAGTCCAATGATACTGTCTACAAGATTTAAGGAAAAAAAAGCTGAATTATTCCAGTAATTTCAGAGTGCAGCGTTAACTACTACTAACAACAGCCTGAATACCTGCCTTGACAATGACAAGAACTGATGTCTATGGCAGTGTATGATACAGCTTGAGTGGTGGAACTAGACAGATCCTGGTAATAGTACTTGATCAGAGCAGCACAGCATGCTTTTTTCACAGTACACAGTGATAAGATGTCAAAAAAAACAATAGTTGCCCGTCTGTTGCTTACCATTACAGGTCAGCTATATGCAAACTGGTGATTACATCTCCAGAGATTGCATGTGTACCTTTATAAGTGAATGAACACTAGCTCTGTCCTGATTCTGTGTACCCTGCAGTATCCCATCAAATGTAGATTTCAAAACAATTAATATGGCTTCTCTACCCACACCAGTCCAAAAGGTTTGGTGGTGCTTGTTTGTAAAGACACTGCATAAAATGGTCTTATCTCTGGGGAGCCTAAGATAGCTTAATGACCTGTCAAAGTTCCACTAAAAGATCTCGTAAGTAAAGGATGTCAGCTTAACCCAATGTCCAACATATAGAAGATCCCCTATCCTTACTTTGATAGCAGTGTCCAGAAATGAACCTGGCAGTTCCCTTACAGCATGCTCTTTTTAAAGGTCTCAGCTCCCAAGAGGTGTGTCTACAGCTCTGCCTATTCCCAGGCTACAACTATTTTAAGTCTGTCCAGTATAAACTAGTCAAAGAGTACTGCTTTATCACAGACTGGCTGGGAGAAAGATGAGAAGGTTCTCTAGAAGGCCTAACAGACCCACAAAAACAGCAGGTAGCTGGTAATAGTGGCTTGTTCACTGGCAAGACTAAAATATTCATGAATTCCTAAGACAGAAATGAATCAGTGATGCTTAATACAGAGACATGTGATATTCACTCAGTCTGTTATCATGCACCTGTTTTTTTCAGAAGAGAAATTACTGTCTGTGCACGTATTTCACAGGAATTAGTGAGCTACCGAGTGACAAGGCTGCAAAACTCATTGCCACAATACCCAGCTTTGTACAGAGGTACTTAACAGAAAATACTCATTTCAAGCAGGTGTATATAAGCAATAACAGTCAAATGTTAAGAATTAAAAGAACTGCAGAGAGATGTGTTAAAAAAACACTTTTGGAATATCTAGTCCTGTTTAGTCTGGAAAGGCGAAAGGCATATAAGTGACACTAGCATTTCTGCCAAATTTTATGTTATCCTGATCACAGGCCGAGACACCTTGACATAAAGAAGCCAAATACTCAACATTTTTTAACCAAAACCTGTTTCTCTTCATGAAAGGAAATGCTTAATAATTTAGTTTGTGGTTACCGGAAGGTAACAAACCACAGCAAAATATGCTGCTCTTTTACTTTCAGTATCAACTTCAGAGACCAACCAGTAACAGTGGGGTGGAGGGCGTGGGGGAGAGAATCCTCTTTTAAAATGATATACAAAGCAGGTTTAATGTAAGAACTGAAACATACTTTACTAACTTTTCCCCACAAATGAAGTTTCTGCAGCTATAGTTCTTAAGCAGATCAAGTCATAGTTCATACAGTTTGAAGTGAAATGTGACCCATGACAAAATATGCACTATTTCAGACAGTACTAAAGTTCAAAAGCTTATTGCACATAAACATTTCAAGTTAGTTAAGTAACTCACTTCCAGCAGCAACAGAACAACATACGCCTGTTGCCTTTAGCAAAAGAAAATAGAAATGAGGTCAAGTGTAAAAATAGAAGATGGTTACATTCCTGACACTTGAAACCTCATCTTAGAGCTATGTGTTTACTGCAGCCTCTACAAAAAAAGTCAGGCCCCAATAACAAACAAAAATACCAATCAACTTCATCAAGCTCCAAGTGCACTAAAACCTTTGGGTTTTCTGATCTTTGGAAATATATCTAAAAGCATCAACATAGCATGTAATAATCACAGCATAAATAACTTTTAATACTGTATTATCAAAATGTTTACTTTCCCAGCCTGAGAATCTGAATTTTTATTTATTGTGTATCCTCTTCTTATAAGATGCTAAATAAATAAAATTTTAAAAAATTCAAGTCCTGATCCTGTTTATTAGATTCTTAACACAGTCCAGTGCAATAGAACAGTATGTTTTGTGAAGTTACTTTACTGCTTAGGCCTGTAATGCTCACGAGGGAAGAATGAGTAAGGCCTATTCCTGTTTCCTGCTTCTCTTCCTCAGAACCATAATACAAAATTCTTTCACTGATTCAGTCTTCCAGAAGCACGACACTGGATTCACCAATTTTTTCCAATGTAACCTGTTTACTACAACCCATGCACACTAACAGTTACTTACAACTTGTCAAAGAAAGTGATGGATATCTACTTGCAACAAACTTCTTTTCAATCCCCAAATCCTGCACAGAGAATCATAGAATAGTTTGGGTCCTTTAAAGGTCATCTAGCCCAACCCGCCTGCAATGAGCAGGGACACCTTCAACTAGATCAGGGTGCTCAGACACCCGTCCAACCTGACCTTGAATGTTTCCAGGGATGAGGCATCTACCACCTCTCAGGGCAACCTGGGCCAGGGTTTCACCAACCTCGTGGTGAAAAAAATCTCTTCCTTATATCTAGTGTGAATCTACCCTCTTTTAGTTTAAAACCATTACCCCTTGTCCTATGGCAACAGGCCCTGCTGAAAAGTCTGTCCCCATCTTTCTTAGAAGCCTCCTTTAAGTACTGAAAGGCTGCAATAAGGTGTCCTGGGAGCCTTCTCTTCTCCACGCTGAACAACCCCAACTCTCTCAGCCTTTCTTCATAGGAAAGGTGTTCCATGATCCCTCTGATCATTTTGGTGGCTTTCCTCTGGACCCACTCCAACAGGTCCATGTCTTTCAAGTACTGAGGGCTCCAGAGCTGGACGCAACACTGCAGGTGGGGTCTCACCAGAGCAGAGTAGAGGGGCAGAATCACCTCCCTCAACCTGCTGGCCACACTTCTTTTGATGCAGCCCAGAACATGGCTGGTCTTCTGGGCTGCAAGAGCACACTGCTGGCTCACGCCCAGCTTTTCATCCAACAGTACCCCCAGGTCCTTCTCAGCAGGGCTGCTCTCAATCCCTTCCTCCCCCAGCCTGCATTGATCCCAGGGGTTGCCCTGACCCAGGGGCAGGACCTTGCACTTGGCCTTGTTGAATCTCATGAGTTTCAACATGGGACCACTTCTCCAGGTTCCTCTGTATGGCATTCCATCCCTCAGGCATGTCAACTGCACCACTCAGCTTGCTGCCATCTGCCATCTTGCTGAGGGTGCACTCAATCCCCCTGTCTATGGCATTGATGAAGATATTAAGGAGTACCAGTCCCAACATGGACCCCGGAGGGACATCGCCCATCACCGATCTCCATCTGGAGATTTAGCCATTGACCACTACCCTCTGGAAGCAACCACCCAACCAGTTCCTCATCCACACATCAAATCTGTATCTCTGCAATTTAGAGAGGATGTTGTGGGGGACCATGTCAAAGACCTTACAGAAGTCCAGACAGATGACATCCATAGCTCTTTCCTTGCCTACTGATGTGGTCACTCCATCCTAGAAAGCCACTAGGTTGGTCAGGCAGAACTTGCCCTTGGTGAAGCCATGCTGGCTGTCTCGAATCACTCCCCTGTCCTCCGTGTGCATTAGCATAGCTTCTAGGAGGATCTGCTCCATGATCTACCCAGGCACAGAGGTGAGGTTGATGAGTCGGTAGTTTCTGGGGTCCTCCTTTCTACCTTTCTGAAAAATGGGTGCAATGTTTCCCTTTCTCCAGTCACCAGGATCTTCACCTGACTGCCAGGACTTCTCAAATATCATGGAGAGTGGCTTGGTAACTACAGCAGGCAGCTCCCTCAGGACTCTGGGATGTACCTTGTCAGGTCCCCTAGACTTGTATATGTTCAGGTTCCTCAGGTGGTCACAAGCCTGTTCTTTTCTTACAGTTGAAGGCACCTCTGTATGTCCAAGCACCTCACACTTTAAGGCCCATGTCATAATCTGCCTCATTTTCCAGGCATACCATAAATCCATAAACAGCATACCCTAAAACGACATGACCATGTCCATAAATCCCTATTTCTTACGCTGTCCAATGCTTACTTTATATAAAACAGAGATTAACTATCTCTTCATGGTGCCTACCAAAGGAAAGTAATGATTTATCTAAACTTTGAGAACATACAAATCAAGTATCAACTAAATCTATTTTTAAAATCTACCAAAAAAAGTCTCTACACAAATGCAAGTCATCTGGGGGGGGGAGGGGGCCGAAATCAACTCCTTGTTTTACAGTTTAAAAGGTTACAGCATCAGTACTGTTACCGAAGCTTGTTATCAAAGTCTGTTCCACAAAGTTTCATGCAATCATTCTAGAATTCTCCATGTTCCTGTCACTATTAAAATACCCTACTTTGAGGTAAGATTTCAAAGTATTGCTTTTATAACAGCATCACTTTAATTCACACCTGTGGCCAGCCAGTAACTTCTACCATGACTTTTCAACTGTGCTTGCAAATGATTAAACAGATTACTTGCCAGCACATACGAAAGTTAACCCCGTTAGGTTATGCAACAAAACGCTATTCTGCACACAGACATAGTGGCAAGAGGCACACTTGCAGATGGGGAAACCCACCTAAATACCCACACCCAGCTCCTCCCAGGGCTATCACGCGAGAACCATTGGCTCTCCCCAGGACCCACCACCACCACGCCTCTTTTCAGATTGAGAGGTGTGACTTCTCACAGAGCTGCCAGATTGACTATGGGATACAGAGGAAAAGCACCTGGGGATTGCAGAAGTCCTGTTACAGGTTGTTTAGGGGAAGAACTAAAGATGGGGAAAGGGAGGGATCAGAGTGGCTTGGGGAGGGCATGGGAAAACAGAGGGCTACGGTGACAAGAGGAGCAGGTCACCTGTCACAGGTTGCAGGTCAGTATGCGTATCTAGCTGTGCTCTGCCCCAAATCACTGCTGTCTGTCCTGTCTGCCCAGTAATCTCCGTTTGCAGCTCTTCTCCTGGGGCTCTATTCAGTGTGCTTGTGCATCTGCATGACAAGTAGAATCAGACCACAAGTCACAGGGGCCCGTGGGTCTGTGGTGCCAGTAAAGCAGGGGGTGAGCATTCGTAGGTCAGGGTCTGATCACAGGGAGTACCAAGCTGGACTAGCCAAAGTGGCAGTGTGGCCTGGGAACAAGGGATGGGGCAGACTGTCTGCGTGAGGCAAGTGAAAGAGTTGGCTGCTGGAAGAAAATGGGGAGTTCCAAGTGAGTTTCTGGAAAACCTGTGGTGTTTGGGGAGTGGCTGAGCACAAGTGTGTTTGTGCAAGAGGCAATGGGAGAGAAACAGACCCAAACAGGCCAGTTTCAGGACAGAACGGGTGTCTAAACCCCGTAACTGTTAGGATCCATATTATATACATGTGTTTGCCACTAACTGACATTCAGCTTGACCATCCAGAAGGTACAGCAGGGGAAGGCCATTGCTACTGTCTGTGCTTACATTACTGCTGTGTTTTCTGTGTTGATCTGGTGACCAACTATGTATTTATGCATGTACATGCTGAAAACATCTATTTGTGTGCTACTGAGAATACACACTTAGCCTCACTACTGACTGGACCCGGGGCCATGCACGTCTGAACTAAGAACTATTAATAATTTGAACAAAACCTCTATAGGTCTTTTTTAAAAACCAAAATACATAAACACATTTTTTAACTTGAAAATATTTCTGCATTATTGTTTTCCTTTGTCTCCAGGTATGAATCAAGTACTATTGCAAATATGGCTCCAAAGTTATGATTTACTTACAGTACAAACTACAGCAGATGTGGTCTGGAGGGGATTTGGAGTTTCTGGAAAAGGTTCAGTGACCATTTCAAGATATTCACACAAATATTTCACCAAGAAATGGAAGTGGAGAAGCCATCATTGCTTGATGTAGCAGCTGTGCACTTGCACAGCGTAAGTGCATCATCCCCATAATCCTACCCCATCAGGTTTTTTCAGTCATACAAAGCATGTGGTTTTCACCTGAGGGAAGTGTAGTTTACAGATACAACACAAGAGGCTGCTACAGTCACATAACCTGCCACAGCTGTATCACAAACAACTCCAGTTCATCCAGAGCATCCCAGAATGGAGAAGTCAAATCCTACAATGACTTTTTCTGACAACCAAGTTACTCCAGAAAACATCACAATATCAGGAAACTCGGCCGTAATGAGGCTTAGTCATAATGAATGCATAATTAACTGAAGTAAATAAGCAGAGACAAGGTAGAGTGTTTTGTAAATAAACAGCAGGGTGACATGCCACAGCAGAGGAGAGCCAGCAAAACCACACCTGCTAGAAGCCAACATGAACAAGTGTAAACAAGAACTTCATGTGTCTCAGGGAAAGATTTTCAGATAGAAATAAAATCCTTTAATGGCAAACTGATGTCCTAGTAGAAATATTGAGAGCATTCCTGATTACTTGAAATTATTAGTACTGCAGGAATATCAACCTTTTGTTTTGTTTGCTGAAATTAAACATCATCTTTAGTGAATTTCAGAGTTCATTCTTTCAGCAATGCCAAATTGCATACATTTTAACCATACCTATCAAGCAAAAACAATTGTGTTGAAAATATGATTACCATAGTGGTTCCAACTCTCTTCTCTTTTTTAACTTCAATATATAGACCATTACATAGCACTGTGGTCCTCACTGGGTTGAGGAGTATTACATGGCTTTTTCTTTCAAAAATTTGTCAAGAAAATCACATGGTAATTCCTGAATATCTGCTGAAAATATCTGCTACAGAAATAACACAAATAAATTCTCAGGATAGTAACCACTTCTCATTTTCTCCCAACCACATGGTCCTAATTCCTCTTCAAATGTTAAAACAACCACTTATAGGAATGAAGGCTTTCACTTGGGACAGAGCCACCACAGGCATATCAATTGCTGGGTATGATTCACTAGATGACTATTACCTTAAACAATTCCAATCACTTTATCACTTTACTTATGGAAGCCATACATTGACAAAACAGGTTATGGAGAAGCATCTTTTCTGTAATTTTTTTTTAAAAATATGAACAAAGAATTAAGTAAGACATGTCACCTCTGAAATAATCTCTTTGAAATTCAGTTCCCTTTTACTCCTGAAGGCAACAGGAACTGGTAGCAAATGCTATTTGTTTTGCTTGAAGGATAGTACAAACGTATATACTTTGAACAGTTACATTCAGGAGCATATGTATTTTGTGCTTACTATATTACTGCATACTGCCTTTCACTGCATCTTAAACTACTATTGTGTAAGAATTATACCTCCTAGCACTAAATCTATAAAAACTTTTGTAGATATCTGCTGGGGAAAAAAAAAAAATCATCATCATCCCAATGACAGCCATATGCCTCCTGCTGGAACATTACCCAGTATCACGAAGTTATCGCTATTCATCCTGAAAATAGTTTTCAAAATTGCTTAATTTGCCACTAGAAATATACATCTATCATTTAAGACTTTAACAAGCTAATTGTTAAAAAATAATGTTTTAAAAGCATTATCTACTTAGAAATCATGCAAATAAAAGTTTTTGTAATAGTAACAGCAAGCCTTTGATACTTGCTATGTGACTCAGGTGCTTAAACACAGACCTCTAGTGCTACTGTAGGTGCTCATGCTAACTATAGGCTACTTGGCCTACGATACAGCAACAATTAGTATTAAGTAACACAACAGAAAACTCTTCCACCCACATCCTGTCCTTGCTTCCCTGCAAATAAGCAAGAAGAGCTGCTGTTGTGTCATTTAAGGCTCCCAGACAGAACACAAAGCACATAAAGCTGAGGGATGTGTTCTTTCAAATGAACGTAACGGTTGGTATTGGAAAAGCAATCAGATAAAAGTTAAGGCATCATCGGCCAAAAGACTGATACGAAAAGAGACCAAAAGAACGAACCTGGAGACACCATGACTTGTAACCAGAACTGAATGTGCAGTCTGTCATCACCACATTCTAAGAACTCTTAGGACAGAGATACTGTTCACAGTCACTATGCTGCTGCACAACTGATTGGTTGTGCATGTATTCTTTGTGCATGTGAGTATATAAACACACATCATCTCCAATAAAGCATGCACGTTAGCAACCAAGACAAAGACTGTCCCTTCTCTAATCACTCAGCTACCTCTAAGTTAGATTTATCCTGCCTGACTTTTTTTTTTTAACTTCAAAAGAAAGCAGACCTTCAGTAAACCTTATCTCATATCCAAGATCCATGCCGACAACTCAGATGCACAATAGCACCTTCACATAAATGTCCTTCACGCAGGACTCCAAACATCCCATGTCGCTATCAAACCACTTGCTGTAAGCCTATTAGGTTTTTAAATTATTTTTTAAACCTAATTTTAAGGTTTTGTTGGCAAGTTTGTCCCCTTTGTCCGCTTTTACATCCTAGAAACACCGCAAATCCAACTTCAGCACTTGTTTCGCAAATGTATGCTGAGCAAATACTACTTTGAGAACATCTGGAGCGAAATGCAATACTTGAGAGAAATTCTAAGCCTCAATATTTTACTTCACCTTAACAACACTCACAGGATCTTGAATCTCCAGCTCTGTACAACTCATAGAACTCAATGTTCTGCACTTGTAACAAACTAGATCTTTACATGCTTTCTTCAATAAACGCTACACAAAACACAGAACATCAAAATTAGCCTTCATTAAACGCATCTTTTAAGTAGTGGGCTCCAAGTCTTTTTCTGCCACAAGACAGCCCACTAGCCAGAGGAGCGGTTTACTCCTGCTCCACAGTCTCCTCTCCACTCCACAACTCCCCCATATGAGAATACACCAGAATCTGTAGCCTGAGAGCTACCATGGTGACTCCTGATGTCACCTCCAAACTATTTTAGGGCTGTGGAGTTTGGTGTTTTGTCCTTTCTCTTTTTTTCAATGCTCTACGATGACTTCTAATTTTTCTAGACAAACAGATCTTCTGTGCATGGTGAGAAACACCTGAGAGTATAGTCATTGTTTCTGAACGAGAAGTGTCTTTACGTGTACCTGTTATTTTCATTCCCTGCTTTGTTCCCATTTTCAGCAATAATGTCACATAGATGTGCTATTTTACCCTGCTGAACAGGGTAACAGTCCTCTATGTGAGGAGTGTTTTCTCCTCACAATGAAGGACAACATATTTTTGTGTTTCCATTTAAAGGACTGAAAATTCATTGAGAGATAAGTCACATACCAACTGCAGTCACAACGTACAAGTGATGCACACCACAGCTGCTCTCTAAATACAACTTCCAACACTTCTCACTTTCAGAAGTAAGCTTCTTAGGACTAACTGCCAGTGTTAAAGACATCTTCACTTTCAGTTTACTTTCACTTTTTACTTTCAAGGTTTCCAATAAGCTTCTGATCAGAAGTACATTTAACAAGAATCCCCACACATACATTCATCAGGATTTCAAGCTCCTTGAGATTAGTCACCATCATTGCCAACTTTGCAGCAGTAACACTAACTCTGAAACATGAAGTTGGCATGATGTACGAAGACAAAAAGGACTGAACTAATACTACTGTTCTGAATAGCAGCCAGCTAATCTTTCAGTCCTGCAAAAAGACTATATTCAGCATCCTAAGCTGCTACAAATTTTATCCTTTCTTCAAGGCTCAGATGTCCAGCCCAATTTCCTTAAACAACATAGCTGCAGCAGCAACTGCTTTAAGAGCTTGCATTAAGCAGGCCTGAAAGGCTCTCGTTAACATACAGTGCACACAAATAAGTCCCAAAGGAATTGGGAGTACAGCAGTTATTTCCTGATGTTTTAATGTAATTATACCCGTAATATTTAATATAAATTACTTCACTTTACTCCCTAGAACTCCCTAAAAGGAAGAAGTGGAACAGTGTGATCACACTTCTGCAAAGCAGACACATTAAAGAGTTCTCCATGAAAAAAAAACCACACTCATTGGTTGAAGAAGATGAAGCATACAGATCAACTTCTGACCCTACTGGAAGATTCCTCAAGTGCCTTTAGGTCAGTCACAAACCTGATTATTCATTTGCAAAACAAGATGGCACATATATTCCTACCACTTTTGCTTTGAGGAATTTACATTTTAAGTAGGTAAAATAAAGGAGATAATATGCCATGATGTTTGCATTCAAGAGTGCCAAGCACTGTAGACTTCAAGATACTTTTCTTACACAGAGAGCTATTAATGATCAGCTGCAGAGCATCACTTTCAGTTCAGCAGGGTAAAACAGCACATCTATGTGACATTCTTGCTGAAAATGGGAACAAAGCAGGGAATGAAAATAACAGGTACATGTAAAGACACTTCTCATCCAGAAACTACAACTATACTCTCAGGTGTTTCTCACTATGCACAGAATTGCAACAGTGCCTAGAAAAATTATCTTGCCTATATTGAGTTTTGGGAGCATCTTTGGGGAAAAAAAAAGAAACTGTAGTACTAACCATGTCTTGCAGTAGGAGCCTCATATTTGATCTTTGTGTTAGGTTTTTTTTTCAAGTTTGCCTGAAAAAGTCACAGGCAACATGCTCTTTGGAGACTTCATCTGCACTGGTATCATGCTTAAGCCTGCCTTTAGCTTCAGAATACACCTTACTATCTCAAAGCAACCGCACATCAAGTTTACAGAAACACAGCCAAGTTACTGTTCTAGTATGGTCCAGCACAGGCATGGAAAACTACAATACATGTCTGGCAGTGAGGTCCTATTCTTAGTGTCCTATTAGGCAGAAGCCTCTTCAAAAGGAGCTGCTGCAGCGTGGGGCAGTCACTGACAGGAAAACAGAAGACTGAGCAATAAAACTCAGCAATCTGTGAAGATTAGGACTATAAAAATGGCAAAACTTCATAAACTTATAAATACAGTGGTGCAAAATTGAAATAGGCTGGTCAAATATCTAAAGCAAGACATGACACAAAGTCTGAGACTGGATGAAGAAAGTCCGGAGAGCCAATTAGAAGAAGGAGAAATTTTAAAAGAATTATGGAGTGAAGATCGGAGATAATGCAGAGAAGGAACCTAATCCTGCACAGACGCAGTGATAACGTTTGGCCATTGACGGCTGTCGAGTATTACATACTTTTTTCTGTTTCTGTGATTTCATTACATTCTCCTCACTGCAGGCCTCCCAACAACACCCAATTGTTTTTCCTTGCATTTCTGAAGGACACTGACTGCTGTAAAGAACATCTGGCTAAGTGTCCATCGCCAAAGCCCTCATTGTGGCTCTCTGACCTCACTCACCTACTTCTTACATTCCTATCATTGTAGTATATTTCTTCACCAAAAGCCAGTTAAAATACTAATATATCTTTCACACATTTGTCCACCTACAGATCCAAAATATTTTTCAAACTTTCCCAACACATCAGGCAGGAGTCCTGCAGAAGACAGCTCCATTTATCCAAGCCTGATTCCTTCCAGAGATGGTCTGCCCAGAGTAAGGTAAGGGTCCTGTGGGGGAAAAAAAATTTTATCACACCTATTATGATTAATTTGCAAGAATAAAGTATTATGGCTACAAAGGCATTCTCATAATACACTCTCATGATTTACTAGCTTTAAGGACTAGATTTTTTTGCATCTTAAAAGCATTCTCTGTAATACAGATGGCATAAGGTCAAGAGGGATTGGCTATACTCATTAATTCACTGAAGTGCTGACTAGCCTTACCTGTGTGTCTTTTTTTGTGCATGTCTCAAAGTTTACCATTCATTATCAGAAGAAACCTTATTTTCTTACTAAAGTCTGCAGTTCAACCGTGCTTGACAGGAGTAAAACACACCCACTAGGAGAACAGTAGCTACGTGGGTACTTCTAAGTACTGCAAGGACACAAGCATTCTCCACACATTGCAGCAGTTCAGCACTTCATCTCTTCTCTCATAGAATCACAAAGTAGTTTGGGTTGGAAGGGACCTTTAAAGGTCATCTAGTCCAACCCCCTTGCAATGAGCAGGGACATCTTCAACTAAATTAGGCTGCTCAGAGCCTCATCCAACCAGGCCTTGAAAGTTTCCAGGGATGGGGTATCTACCACCTCTCTGTAGAACCTCTGCCAGTGTTTCACCATCCTCTCTGTGAAACATTTCTTCCTTATATCTACTCTGAATCTACCCTCTTTTAGTATAAAGCCATTATCCCTTATCCTATTGCTACAGGCCCTGCTAAAAAGTCTGTTCTAAAGATGTTTTCCTTCATCTTCCACCAAGAAAAATGAAGGCACACCCCCCCACCCTTCCACCACAGGAGGTTTTTATCTCCCCGCCCCCCTCCACCTTTTGCTGTCAGAGACGACAGAGCTGTACAAAACAGGCCCAGCCTGCTGCCTGCGTATCAAATAAACGCCAAGATTCCTTCTCCCCCTCCGCCCTTCCTACCCCTTCCTCCTCCTCAGGCAGCTTCACTGCCTGACAACTGCCGAGGGCGACGACGGAGGAGCGGCGAGACCGGCCCATACACACAAGCCCCGAGGCTTCAGGTCGAAGAAGAGCCAAGTTGACCGCAGCGCAGCCGCCGGCAGACGTGACCCCAGGACGCCTCTCCCCGAGCAGATAACAACAAAGGACACGGGGAGGGGAGGCGGCGGCGCTGCCCCGGAGCGAGTTCCCGCTCCTCCCAGCCAAAACAGAGACCGCAATGTCAACAGAGACCAAACGCGTGCCTATGGCGAAGCGGGGGGCAGGGGCAGCCCGCTTCTTCCCCGCAGCTCCAAACTTCGCGTGCGTTTTCAACGCTTTATTTATGACAACGAAGTATATTCCCCTCGCTCCTGCCACACCACCTCTTCTCACGACAGAAGAAACACCCTTCCTTAGCCCATAGTTGTTTTGTTCGTTTGGTTTTTTTTCCTTGAAACAAAACGTTGTTCTCACACTCCCTTTTGCCTCCTCCAAAATGCCTCGGCCTGGAAGACGCAGCCCCTACAAAACCCTCAAGTTATAAGGACTTCGGAGAGGCGAAGTAAAAAAACCCAAAACAGTAAGCTCGCGTTCTCACGGCATTTCCTCCAAGGAAAAACAAAAAGAACCGACCGAAACCGGGCGCCACGGGGAGGAGGCAGGGCGCAGAGCCGCTGCGGGGGGGCGAGCGCTGCCCTCACCTCGCCTCGGCCCCCCCCCCCCGGCCCGGATTTCCAGGCTGGAGCCTTCTCTCTTCCCCCCGGCACCTCACACCTGCCCCGGGCCGGCGGCAGCTACACCGGCCGCCTCTCCTCCCAGCCCTTTGTGGGCCAAAGATTATTCATTACGGAGGCGGCGAATGACGCGAGGGGGGGATCGGGCAGAAGAGGAGGAGGAACGGGCTGCCGAGGGCGTACGCACACTCTCTCCGTCCTGTCCCGTCCCTCCCCACCCCGCAGCCGCCAGCAGCACCAAGCCCTCGCCCTGCTCCGGCTGCGCGAAAACAACCTCCCCACTCCCACCCCCCCGGCCCCACGTGCCTCAGAAAGGCGCGCGCCTGCGTGCCTGCGCGTGGAGCCAACGGACAATGGGTATCGGAGCGCCCGGGGAGGGCAGAGGGCCGCCGGGACACCACCCGCCCCCCCCCCCCGCCGCCCCTCCCCCCCGCCACCACCCACCGTCCCGGCTGTCGGACGGCGGCCTCTGCGCCCCACAGTGCAGCCGGGGAGCGCCGCTCTGCCCGCCCACCGCCCCCCCTCCCCCAGGACACTCACCCGTTCTGCAGCGGGCCCCGCACCCCGCGCTGGGGGCCGCGGCGAGACCCGCCTGGGGGGAAACGTAAGCGGGAGAACGTTCCGGTCGCCCACGCGGAGCGCAGCGAGGGCGATCGCTGAGGCAGCAGAAGTCGGCGCAAGCGGAGGCCGGCGTAGCCCCGGAGTCACCCTCCCAGGATCCGCGGGTCGCCGCCGCCGTTTAGTGTTGGTGTGAGACGGGGAGGGGAGGAGGGGCCCCAACAGCTGAGAGGATGTAAACAGAAGGTCACGTGACCCTGCCTCCGCGGGCGGCCAACCCCTCTCCGCGCCACGGGGCCGACCTGAAAGGGGGAGGGGGAGAAGGCGAGTCGCTCCGCTTCGAGCCGTGATTGGCCGCGCTGTGCCAGCCCCGAAGCCAATAGGAGGCCGGTGTTCGCGGCGCTTGTCACCAGTCGCCTGGGGATGTTGGGATCCTTGTCCTCGCGGTAATGCCCGGCCTCAGGGGCTCCCTTCCCCCGCCCGGCTGGAAACCCCTTCCTGCGGCCGGGCCGGGCCGGGCCGGGCCACGCCGCCCGTGGCAGGCGGACCGCTTGTCTCCCGTGAGCCACTAAGGAAGGAAAACAGGGCCGGGTTCTCGCAGTGGAGGGACAGGCGGGGCGAAACAAACCCCCGCGTTGCGGGCGGGGGGCCGGGGCCGGCCGCGAGGGGAGGAACAGCAACACCGCCGCGGGTGAAGGAGGACACGCATCTGCTCAGGCCCGGTTTTAAAAAAATGCCAAGGGGCTGGGTGCCTGTCTGAAATTGTTCTGCTTTCACCTGGCCTCCTAATTTTAATGGCGTTTTCGCCTTTCTCCGGCGAGCAGGGGCAAGGGGGAGGCCGGCGCCTCTTGGGAACCCGCTTCTGTAGGGCCTTTCTCAAGGGGAGGCAGCAGGCGCACTGCGCCCCTCCGGGAGAAGGGGCTTCGGGCTCCGATGTGGCCGATGCTCTGAAAGATGAGATAGTTTGAAAAACTACAGGGCAGAACAGAGATCCCAGGGGAAGCTCAGAGGAATTTGGGAAAGGAGGAAGTACTGTGGAAGGGAATAGACAGGAGTAAGTGGAGGTCAAGACAGCCTGGGGGCCCGGTGCCGGCTGGTGAAGCTCGTGGTGGCCAAAAGTATTGGGCCATTCTGAACCCTGGTCTCAAGTGCGGTCTCTAAGGCATCGTCTCATGTTTGGTTTCAAAGTGGGCTGGAGGAATGACGTGCGATTTGGCGAGCCAGAGAGTGAGGAAAGTAGGCTGCTGCTGGTGTTTTGAAGAATTACAAGTACACAGGTGTCAGGACTTGCAGCAGCTTGGCTAATCAGTTTTCCATTGAGTAGGAATGAGAAACACCAGAGATCAGTATCAGAAAATGGATGATATTCACACATGTGGAACATTAAGTTCATATTCACCAAATGATCAGGCAAAAAGTGTAGTGTTTATGGATTTCAGGCTACTGGTTATGAAAACCTGAAGATCTAGAGTGGATGTTACAATAAAAACAGCAATTTAGGTAACTTGGTGGCATTTACGATGATAATTTAATTTGGAGTAGTTTAAGTATTGAGAGTTTTGTGAAATGCACCTGAGAGGCATAAAGTTTTGAGCTTTAGCCAAAGTTTGAGTACTGGTGGAACAGGATTTCTAAGTAAAAGCCCTGAGAAATTAAGTACACAAAAATGTAGCTGGTAAGAGGCCAGGAATATTACTCTGTTGAGGGGCCAGAAGTAGTTAATACCTGCAGCACACAATGGTTGTAGATGGCAACAACTGGGGTGCAGATAACCCTAAACATAAGGGGGAGAGTTTCTGCTAGGCTGTGGCTGAGAAGTAATTCTGACTTTCATTAGTTGGACTGAGGGATTCAAATAATCCTACAAATTGCCATAATGTTAACTGCTGTAACTTGCCCCCTTGCATGAGAGAAATGGAGGGGAGGAGAAACAAACAAATTCCATTTTATATTGAAATATGCCATGCCCTCAGATAGTAAACTTAAATATTTTTTGCTGTCTTTGAGTATTGAATATCTTAAGATTTTTTAGATAGATGGCATAAATACGTGTAGTTCCCTGACTTTTGTATGTATGAGGGTTTCCTTGTTTTCATTCCCTTTCTTTCCATCACATCCTAGATCTTGTCATGCATGACCAACACATACTCATTACCTGTCAGACAAGATGCACTTAATCATTATTCACTCAGGACAGAAGTTATGATGATATTTTGTTCATTTAATTTTAAGGAAGTTTTCTGATAGCTTTTTTTCCCCCCCTGTAAATTACCATGTTATGCATGAACTGATACCCTTTTTTTCCATTTAAAGTGGACATGGACATCCAATTAGGAAGGTCATTCTGCTGTCTTCTCTCGGAGCTGAAAAGAAGCTTCAGCATTCAGGTCTAGCAGAAAATTCTACTCAAGCATGTACAGTTCTTCAAATCTACTCTTAACTCCTGTCATCCATTGTCAAATCAGAAGGTACATATTTTCTATTGCAGTATCCAACTCCTGCATCTTGATGTGAAAGATATTAATTGCCACATTATTTTAAATTTGAGATGTGCGTAATTTGGGTAACCTTTCATTTTGTTTGAATGTAACTTAATATTCTCAAAAAACATATTTCAACCTAAGTATTACATGACAGGTCCATCAAAGCTGTGTATAAATTAGCTGAGTTCAAAACCCATGTAGAGCACTTAATTGAAGCACAGTGAACATCTTTTCACCCTCATAAAACAATCGGTTGTGTAGGCTAATGTGCCCCCAAAACTTCTGTATTCTTTAAAAGTTTGGGGTTTTTTTACTGTCTCTGTAGATTTCAGCATTATTTATTCTTTCAGTACTTTCTTCTGATGCAGTTTTTTCATGATCATGCAGATAAAGTCTGAACTAGATGGAGGACTCTAGTCTTTATTCTGTTCTTCTGGTAAAGGTTATAACATTCAGATGCCTAATAGAAAAATATGTATTCAAGACTGCCATTTTTTAGCTAAATTTTTAATTTGATACTAGGGATAATTAAGGTTAAGTATTAAGACTTAACTGTTACCATACTGAAAAGACAATTAGATATGCACAGCAATTTATAATTAAAACTATTCCAAATAAAGATGATCTCATATATATTGAGTAGTTGTGTATATCTAATTTCTTATTTATGTAGAAAAAAGTTGCTCTTTAGACTAAAACAGCATTCTGACATTCCTAAAAATTGCATTGGCTTAAAAGTAGAGTGGTATAAACTGCAATATTTGAATGTAATCCTGTTAACATAGAACTAACAAATACTGCATAATTTACACTGCTTATATTTTTGCACATCTCAGTTTAGTTAATGAAAAAAATTTACATGTCATTGCATATAAATTGGCTTGATTTGGGTCGGTTTCAACTTTATGATCTGTGTCATTGAATAACCATTTTAAAATATTTTCAAATGCCACAGGAGATACACACAAAACAAGTATTTTTCTTGAAAATTAATTTTTAGAGATGGCTGCCACTTTCGTAACTGAATAAAGTTTAAACTTGTAAAATTTTTGATGGAGCTTTAGCTGACAGTGCTTAAAATACTTTTTATGTTCTACAATACAGTCTAATCAAGTTATAACAGTATAATGTTTTGGATTTCTTAAGTTTTATCCATACCAATTAAGAATTTCTATACTCCCTTTAACTGTGGGAAGATAATGCAAGGAGACGGATATGAGACCTCTACACCTTAACTGATTAGAAATAGAGCTATTTCACATTGTGGTGCATTCATTTGAATGTTGGCGTAACTTTTTAGAAAATATTCCTAACTTACTATCATTTTGAAACAGTGATCATTTTCTGATTCTGCTCTTTTCTCTAGTTAAAATTACCAGAGAAATGTGGTTTCCTTTCATTCTATGTTTCCTTTTTTACCTTGGCTTTTGCTTTAGATGAGTGAAAAACACACTATGTGCAAAGACATAGAAACAAATCCTAATATAGTTGTTTTAATTATGGATGTTTGCTGTTTTGTGTGTTGCCTGCCATTTATTTTCCCAACTGACAAACATCTGAAGAAGTGTTCTGCATGTCAGCACTTAACTCCTTCAACTACATTTGTTATAACTGGTATCAAGCTATATAGAGGTTCAGTCAGCTTGAGGAAAAATAATTAAGAAGTAATTTATGGTGGCCTTCAGATCGAAACAATCAGAATTCCTTCTTTGTTGGAAGTTACTTCTGCCTGAGTTTTTCAACTGATGAATTTTTAATGCCACAAAATTAATTAAAAAAATAAAACAGGATGTAGTATTGGGTCTGCATGTCATCCAGAAAGCCCATGTAAAAAAATACCCTGATTACAGTAGTAAAATAGAGATGAATCAATGTAGAGTATGTTACAATCAAAATACTATGGAAATGTAAATAGATAACTTGATCCATAATGCTAAGGTTAAATTTTTGTTCAAAGCATAGACCCTCTCTGTGTATTCAGATGAATTGGCTTGAGTGGGATGATACAAACATCTGCATAAGTAGTACTTGGTATTACATCATAGGCAGACAAAAAGCTGAGACAAAAATTGCAAGTAATTTTAAAAATAAGTCTGAGAAATATTAAGATTATAAATTTCTAATCTAGCAAATAACTCCCGCTGTTAGTGGTTCAAATTAATAAAATAATTGTGAAAGATGTAATATTGCCAATTCTTGCATATTTAATGGTATTTTCTCACATATTTTTCCTTAATGAATGTATCTGTCAACTTCCGCTATACCAACGAAGCAGGGACAAAAAGTTGTCCTCAAAAAGATGGTAGGACCAGAGTTTTCAGAGTTAATGGTAGGTTTTTTTCCTGTTTCTTTTATTATTCTCATCAGAGACACAATACATGGCAAATATAGCACAGTCGTTAGAAACTAAAAATGTTGGAGCTGAAGAACTTCAGCTGAAGAACTGGACGAAGAGTTTCACCAAGAGCAGCCATAAGTAGGATGAGAAGAATCTGTTGTTTTCTGAACGATTCTTAGTCCAATATTTAGACCAATGTAGAGATCAGAAGCTGCTGCTTTCCTTTTATTTGATGAAATTAAAGAAAAAAAATAGTGTCTTCATACGGAAACTACACTGAACACTCACGTACTTTTAATTAAGTTTTAATTTAGGTTTGAAATTTACAGCTTCTGCTGAGTCTTTGTAACTGTTTCTTATTCATCTTTTATGTAACTAATTTTTTCTCTAGTTTCCATAATCTTATCGTAGAATCTCATGGGTTGGAAGGGACCTTTAAAGGTCATCTAGTCCAACCCCCCTGCAAGGAGCAGGGACAGCTTCAACTAGATCAGGTTGCTCAGAGCCCCATCCAGCCTGACCTGGAATGTTTCCAGGGATGGAGCATTTACCACCTCTCTGGGCAACCTGTGCCAGTGTTTCACCACCCTCATTGTGAAAAATTTCTTCCTTAGATCTTATTAGACTTCCTTCCCGTAATCTAATCTAATCTAATTCTGCTCTTTTGTTTTATCTTTAGTTATCAAGCATTTTCAAATTATAGTTGATTCATTATGTCTGTTTTGTGTGCCTTCTCATATCGATATCTTCCTGATATTCTTGCCTTCATACAGTATATGCATTGAGCTCTTTCTTTGTCTTTTTAATTTTTCTTTTCATTGCCTTCTTTATTTTCCTTTATTTCTGGTGTATTGTTCTTTCTTGACAAGCTCTGACTGGTCAGTTTTACAAGTGTAGAACACAAAAGGCATGTGCTATGTAAGTAGCAGTTATAGTTTTAAGATACTGTCCTCTGCTCCCTACAGTAGGTATCACTTCTGGCAATTGGATAGAGTGAGCACATACTTCACACTCTATCATGTGTTGTCATTGGCATAGCCTGTTTCAGGAAGAGGGCTCTCAAATGGAGAAGTGCTGCATGCAGTGGCTTTCTCCTCTCTTGCAGGCCTGCTCTTCCCACACCAACATCTTGTCTCAGAGCAAAAAATACTGTACTATTCAGAAAATTATAAGTATCACAAAGGGAAAAGTAATGAAATAACTGCTGGAAAGTTACTAATACCTTACCCTTAATGTTTGGCCTGCCTATCGTACTTTTAAAATGTTTTATTTTTGCATTCTTTGCTCCCAGATATGGAGTGTACCTTCTGTGGCTCTCATCTGTACCCCAGCAGCCATGATGTCATTTCCAAAGATTTATAATAAGTAGTGTTGAAGTTCCCAGGAAGGGAACTGGATCAGCCTTCCCGAGAGCCCCAAACCCAAGCTGAGTCCATTCAGTTGCACATACAGTACCAACCCACTTATAGTTCAGCTGTAATGAACTAGTCTGCCAGCACGGTCACATACCATGTTGTAACCCCCAGTTCTGAAGAGTAGAGAAACATGAAGCTGGCTCCATAGGCTGTTAATGTGGACCTCTGAAACTGGAATGCAGCTATGCTGCTTTCAGGTGTGGCTTGGCTCTGGAAGTAGTTTAGTCACATTTGTATGGTCTTGCTTTGACCGGTGAGACTTCAAAGATTTCACTTTTAAGACTGGCAAGGTCTACATATGCAAGCTCTACTGTTGCTGCATCTTTGGTCTTGTTAATCTGCAGTTTGGGTAAACAAAACCCAAAATAAAGTGGTTATTTACTGATGAAGCTTTAGATCAGAATAATGTCTCCCAAAATCTCCAGAGCTAGTTGATTGCCAAAAGCATCTTTAAAAAGAGTAAATCATTTATTCCACGTCTATGTGCCAGGTTACTTCATAGAATATTCTTATTGGTCTTTAAGACTTACTTGCCACTTTAATTTTCTTCTAGTACTGCTCAGTGTCCTTCTTCTGCCCCTTCAGAGAGGCAGTTGGTACTGTAACCTTGTAATTTTTAGGAACAGATATTTTCATTGCTGTAGATTTTGAAATACACTCTTCTCAGAGATTAATTGCATTAAGTGATTGAGCAGTGTTACACATGCTGTGGATCATGATTGTGTTCCTCTGAAGCACCCAGAAGCACTTCCAAATAAAATGTGTTGGGGTTTCAGTCACATATTTATTTGAGATGCTTGTAATCTATCGGTGCATCCTAGCTCCCATGCCCCATTTAAGCGATCACAACTCTTGTCTGCGTTATCAAAGGAAATGTGATACAATAGTAGCAGAAACATCTTTTGTTGCCCTGAGTAGGCAGGAATAGCAGTGATAGTTACCAAAAGTTACCAAAATTACCTGCATACATCATGTTAGGAGGGTGCAGGAGGCTTTTTTTCCCTTGCCGTGAAATCCTCTGCTGTGTTAGCACTCTTGGGCCCCCTGGAGCAGTCAGGTTGGGAGTGCTCCTGGCTGCAGGCAAAGGATGGCTCAGGCGCAGGGCCAAAATTATTATTTTAGCTGTCAGAACATAAATTATGCTCAGTTCATATTTTAAAACATTGAAAGCACATGCTAGAAAAAAAAACAACAAACATATTTTAACTTGAAGATGAAAATGACTGAAGTGAAATGAAAAATTAAATTAAATGGAATCTGGCCCTAGACATTGGTCTCAAGGATGTGTATCTCATGATCAGCTGTCAGGCCACCTTCAGATTACTTTTCCAGTTTACTGCTTGTGCCTTTGTATTTTTTTCTTCTGTTAAGCAGAGTCCTGAGGTTGTAGCAATGGAAGGGTTCCAGTGGCCTGTAGTCACTGATAAGTATATAACCAAATGTTGTTCATAAACGTAACAAAGTGATCACATCTAGATAACAGTTGACATACTAGAAAATAAAATCTAGTCATGCAATCAAATGTTAAAAAAATCTTTTAGAATTTGGTACCAGGACAAGTGTTTTTCTTTTAGTTTTCATGCATAGAAGTAACCTATTCCTCTGTAACAATATTTTACAAATAATAGGGTATATTAGGCCATTCTTCTCTTTCAAAAGGTTATAGATACCTGCTTTCATTATTTATTTTTTTTCCATGACTCATGATGGGAAAAGAAGTGTCTTCCTTCAGTGTTTCTGCTTTCAACTGTTTGTAACTTGTCTCAGAGGTACATTAGGATACAAAATGAATGTCAGCTGAACGTGTCATATATTATCACCTGTATCCTACTCATTGATTGCAAACTGCAAGCACGAGACATTCTCCATGGAAATATGTTGATCTGTTTCTGGCTGTAACTGACAGTGAGTCAACAACAGACACTTTATGTCATCCTTTGCTTAAATCAATAGGGTGTTTTGCTAAATTTGTAATGCTATTTTTTCAGAAGCAACACAGTCCTTCAAACTGAGAAAAATTACATGTCACGTGATTAATAATTTGAAGCCAAACAGGCTTTGAGCTTCCCTTGAATGAGTCATGTTAAATGGAAGTTACTATCTAAAAGAGCAAAATTTTATTCTGAAATTAATAAACATTGGGAATTTGCCTGTAATTTTGCCTGATTTTGATAATCAAACATGGAACAATAAGTAGTTTATAGTTCATAGGTCTATTCACATTTAACGTGTAGATGGGCTGATAATACACTATCATTACTCCCCTTACCAACAGCCATCTGGCCTATATGCAATAATTTCAGAGGCTTTTAAGATGAACGATTTACTTACAGTGACAATCTCTTAGGTATCTATTTCTTACAGGCTGCTTTTATCTTTAAGTAAGAAAGCTGAGGAAAGCTATCTGCATGTTGTAAATATGTCAAAAATCCAAATGTATCTAGTTTTGTTTCTAACACATTTAATATTTTGGCAGAGTGAGAAGGCTACCTTTATATGATTTTTTCATAAGATAATTTAAATCTCTTAATGAATACGATTGAGTTGTTATAGACATTAATTTAATCTTCTTTGGGAGTGTATAAAGCTGTCCTTTACCAACAGGCTACCAAAAAAACAAGGAAGCAATCATTTCTTGTACAAAGATCATTAAAATTAATGTGGGGGTTTTTTAGGTTCACAGGATATGATATTCTACATTTTAAATATTTTTTAATGAGAAATAGAGAAAGAATACATTAGATCCAACAGACTTACCAAAAGATTTGAGCATAATATTCAGCATGCAGATTGCTTTTTAAAGGTCTTTTAACAGAACATAATCTTTTCTTTTAACCTCCTCCAAGCTTTTGATGCTTTCCGAAAAAACAATTGATATTTTTCTCTGAATTTGGCAGAGGTTTTACACCTATTTTTTTGCTTGTTTTTGCTTTTCAGATGAATCAGTTGACTATTGTGAAGTCTTTCGAATATGTGCAGATGGCTGGGGCAGTAAAGGTGAAACTTCATAACTGTGTCTTAAGAGCACATTATTTAGTAAGTTATGTGAAACTAGATTGTTAGGAGAGATGTAAAGAGTCTCTGGAACAGATCTGTTCTCAACCAGTTAAGAGTGCTTTCCTAGAATCCCTCATCCATGGCTCTACACCAACACCTTTAGATATATAGTAGAAGAAATGCAATGGCCTGAATATTTTCCCCTGTCTTGTTCCTCCAGCTCTTGGAGCAATGGTGAGAAAGGTAAAAATTATGAGATGTCAGCTAGGTAGGATACCACCAATGAAATAATTGAATATGGATATGGGGAACCATATGCATATGAGTGAACTATATAGCAGTAACAAGCATTGGGTTGGTTTCACAACTTTATGGCATGTTGTTATAGTTTAACCCCAGCCGGCAACTAAGCACCACACAGCCGCTCACTCACTCCCTGCCAGTGGGATGGGGGAGAGAATCAGAAGGGTAAAAGTGAGAAAACTTGTGGGTTGAGATAAAGACAGTTTAACAAGTAAAGCAAAAGCCACGCACGCAAGCAAAGCAAATCAAAACAAAGAATTAATTCACCGCTTTCCATGGGCAGGCAAGTGTTCAGCCATCTCCAGGAAAGCAGGGCTGCATCATGCGTAACAGTTACTTGAGAAGACAAATGCCATAATTCCAAAGGTCCCTCACTTCCTTCTTCTTCCTCCAGCTTTATATGTTGAGCATGATGTCATATGGCATGGAATATCTCTTTGGTCGGCTGGGGTCAGCTGTCCCAGCTGTGTCCCCTCCCAGCTTCTTGTGCACCCCCAGCCTTCTCGCTGGTCAGGTGCTCTGTAAGCATTGCTCAGTAACAACTAAAGCATCCCTGTGTTATCAACACTCGTTTTCAAGCACGAATGCAAAACATAGTCCCACACTAGCTACCATGAAGAAAAATAACTCCATCCCAGACAAAACCAGCACATATATAGAGGTAGTTAGGAGAAGATTAAGTCAAGAGTGAAGGAAAGAAGATGGATAGAAGGACAAGGCAGGAAACAAAGGAAGTGAGAGAGAGAAGAAAAAGGGTATGACATGAAACTGGGTCTGAGAAGTTACAGAAGATTGCAGAAAATAGCTAATAAGAATAGTGCAAAACAAAATTCAAGATTTTAACTACTTTTTTTTCTTTTTGACTACTCAAATCTCTCTTTGGACATTTCTGCAGCTGTTTCTGCTAGCATTAAGTACAAGGTATTTTCTGCCTTCAGCTATTCTCATACAAAGCTGTATAGATTGAAGCACAGCTAGACCCTATTGTCTGCATGATGGAGGAAGTGTCACTATCACATTTTGGAAAGGTTCTGAAAAGCAAGAGCAGCTAAAGGAGGAAAAGAAAGAAAAAAAGATACTGAAGGCAAATCTTGTAAGTGAAGTATGCTGATAGTGCGAGTGGTAGACTTGGGCTCCTCCACTCATACCTATTTGCACGATATGCTGAGTGCTTTCAGGTGCCTCGCTCAGAAGAAATACTCACTTTTGACAGGTATGGTGGCCACTGAGTACCAGGGAGCAGTAAGAGCAGGACTCTAAGACTCAAGGTGAACGAGGAGCTGAGAGCAGCCACAGCACAGGATGAGCAGTGTCCTCATTGCCAATCTGCTTAAGCAAAGTAGGGTAGTAACAGATCCTATGAACAGTCCAAGGATCATAAGGCAGAAGCAAGGCAACACGCCAGATCTAAGGTGAATCCAAGAAATCCAGACAACAGTACAGCAATGAGTATGGTAGGTATGCCTACAGCATAGAGCAACCTGAGGCTAAATGGATGTTCTGGGGCCATTGGCAGGGGTTGTGAGTAGAGGTTCCAGGTGGGGCTCATCAGGGCCATTACAGCCTACTGGTGCATTCAGCCCTGACATTGAGCTTTTTGACTGATCAAGCCTGAATGGAGCTCTTTCAAGACATAACTTGGGAGGCCAAACTTTGCAGTGAATACATGTGTAATGGTACATAACCAGATTAAGTTTGTACTGATTAGTCATGTTTAACATACACCAAGTTAAAAAACTTCTGATTGTTTCAGATGACCTTAGGTAGGCATTTGCTTGTAGAAATTACATGGTTAACTGTTGTGATAAATAGATTTGTGATCTTTCTCATTTGTTTTATGTGGCCTAATGCATATATCTTAACATGCAGGACAAGGACAAGTAAGCAGACCAGTGCTTGTGTTAAGCCTTGAGTAAATGGCAAAGGCTAATGTTTTCCCATTACTGCATATTGGTAGTAGTGGAAGATCTTGTTAAAGCCAACTCATTCTTGTGTGCAACTACAGGACTAAGCATTCTGTACTCCAGAAGGTCTGAATAAGGACCTAGGTTTCCACCCTTTAAGTCATGTGAAAGATTGTTTCATCCTGATTCCTGGCAGTTCTCAATTTTCTGCTAACCCAAAGAAATAAAAAAAATGAAATAATTGAATATTTAGCAATAAAACAACTATAAATCTTCATAGGGATTGAATACCTTTAGCTGTTTTACTCAATCTCTATTTTTTCATACAATTAACATGAAAAGAAAAAAAGCCATTGAAGAAAATCCAGGTGTGAGAGAGGAAGATTTATTTGATTGTTTTGGCGTTTTTTTGTAGTGTGAAAATTACTCTGCTGAAGTTTGCAACTTCTCAAGTAAAATAACAGCCTGAAATCAATTGGACTACATGCAAATGTGCGGGTATACCTACATAGCATTTCTTCTGTGTGTGTGTGTTGAGCGTTTCAGTGGCAAGTCTTCAGTGGACTGAGAAAAAGTATAAATGTGTTCTGTCAACGTTATGCTATACATTATAGCAGTGGCAGAATCTGATCCTAGAACAATTAAAATTTCAGATTATTAAAGAAAAAGAATGCAATTATTTATTTCATATGCTAAGTTTGCTTCTTACTGCCCTGGTACTGAAACAGGCAAAAATGGAAGGATAATACAAACCTCTTTTTCCTCCCCTAAGGAATGAACTGTATTTAACAGAATTGCTGTGCTGTTTTGCATTTTCTGGGATATAATCAATCAGAATCTGCACTCATGAAAATGTTTTGCAGTCTATAGGCAACAATATGTTAATTTTAGAGAATGCTCACTAGGTATTTCTACTGTCTTTCCTGTCTGTATCTAGCTAATTTTTAGGTGTGTCAGTGCTTCACATAACCATTTCCTATTGAAAAAATAGAACTCAAAGCATATTCTAGATTACAGGTAAATCTATCTGTGGCAGGTAAACATGCATATTTAGATTGTGCCAGCATCAACTTAGATCAATGAAAAAGTTTACACTTAAATCTCACTTTGGCTTCTAAGTGGTTGGTAATTGCAGGGACCTGCACATTTAACACTCTTGTTCTCTAGAAAGAAGGTTTATGCTGCTGAATGGGAAATGAAGCTCAAGAACTTTTCTTTCTATAAGAAAATAACTAGTACTTTTTCTCAATGTGATTTACTTCACCTGCATAAAGCCACTTGTATTTTTGGCATATAATAGCAAGCTGAACCCATAATGAACACAAAGTTAGTGATTAATACCTACGAATAGAATAGCATCCAAATGGTTTCAAGTCTCTAGGGCAGTAGAAGCCACTAGAAACTACCCAGCATGTAAATAAGCATGTAGCTAAAACTTGTACGACACATGAAATTATTTGGTATCCAACTAGGTTCATGGGTTTTCTTCATACACATCTATATTAAGGGTAAAATTACACCTATATATAACAACAGATACACAAAACAAAAACCCCTACACAACTAAGGCTATTTAATCACACTCCACTTTGTTCCTACACATCTTTTAACATTAAAAAAAAATTACATGAAGGCTACTGCATAGCTCTTCGTATATTTTATGATAGCCTACCTTCCAAAAGTTGCCAGAATCTTTAGAGGAATATTTAGGAATATAAAAGAAAAAGGAACTGCAGTAATTTCCTGAACCTCAGCTGGGAAGGGGAAAGGGTAGAAGCATCTTATTTTCTGGAATAATTCACTAGAAACATATTTTAGAAAGCCACAATGAAAGATTTATCATAGACATCTAAGAGCTGTTCTGAATAATTTTAGAAATGGCACACTTTCTTGGATTCTAGTTTAGGATTTTTTCTTTTCTGTTATGACACAGAAGCAGCTTTAGACATTGTTCAATCCAACTTTATCCCAGATCCTTAAAAACTTCTCTGAAATTTCTTGCTTAGAACTTTTGGGCCCTTTAGACCTTGACTGTCAGGATAGCTTTAATTCCTTGTGTAATGCAGGTATGCTGCTGTTGCAAGTTCATCTAGCAAAGTGACCCTGAGGCTTTTTTCATGGCGTTTCATTTGGTACTATCTTTACTATCACTGACATTAATAAAGTCATTGTATTACCTTTCTTTATTCTGACTTTCCACCCTGCAGCCAGGAAGGATAATTTCAAAAGGTAACAGTAGCTCTTCTTTATTCTGGTGATTAAATATAAAGAGAAGTCTTACAGACCTTCATTTAATTCATCCACTGACCCCCTTCAAACATGAATTAATTTCTTTTATCACAGGCTAATCAGTTTTCTGCAACAGAAACAAAGTATATGGTTGTAGTGTTTGTGTGAGTTTTTTAAACTAAATTAGCTGTTGCAGGAAAGCAACACCGTTCATTGCAATCAGAACTTGGGAATCAAAACACAATCAGATACTGAGAGTTCAGACTGTAGTAAGTACTTGATTTGTGGCTCAGAGCTGCAGGGGACTGTAATCTCTGAAGACATTTGTACTTAGAGGATGAACACATGCTTTTCATTTTATAGAAGCTAAAAGACATGGAAACATGGAAAGGTAAAGACCCAGCATTTGAATAATGCCAATTGCCGCCTTAGTGAGACATGATGTAAACCTTCCAGCATGCTAGGATGTAAGTCTGACCACCTGTAACCAGTTTCCAAAATCTCAAACTAACTTACTCAATACCTACATTTTATCTGAAGCCATAAAAACTTATTAAATATAAATTTAAAAAAAATAACTCTGGTAAACTTCTTCCTTGATGGTTATTATTTAAGTAGCATCCAAATATTCTTAGGGTTATTATTGCACACTTCCCCCCCCCCATTGTCACAGGAGGTCAGTAACACCTAAAAGTGGTGTTATTGCAAAGGTAATCAACATCCAAATTATCTTCATTATTTCTTCTAGAAATATTAGAGCGTAAATTCTTTGGGAACAGAGAATGTCATTATATGGTTTTATTACTGAATCTCACCTGTGTAGCTCAGTTATCACAGTGCTCCTTTTTAACAGATCAAATAGCTTCTCACCTTCTGATACTGATGTAGTAAGCTTTCTGCTGACAACCTTCCTTATTTTGCAAGAGTTGCTTTTGGAAACAGTCATTGGTTAGCACAAAGGAAGGAGGGAGTTATGTTGCACTACTTCTAATTGTTACTAATTTTCAGTGGGACCTTGCAAAAAAAATTCTCTGAAACACTTTATTTTTGTCAGCACTGTATTGAGGAAAGTTTATTAAAAAGCCACAGAGAGATTTGTGTTTAGTCAGCATCCAACTGTTGTTCTCTTCCCAGCTGGGACACTAACACCAGGGTGCTTGATTTCTTTAGCTTATTTTTAGATTATTTTTCTTCATAGTGTAATTACTAGAATAGCACTGTCATGCTGTGAACTCCCAAAGCTTCCAGAGCTGAAACACTACAAAATGGCTGGGAAGAACCTAAACTAAACCAATTATATGAATTTGATAGGGATTCTTCCCCCTTCAAATAGAAGACAGGCTCTGTTTCTCTAAAAGGGCTTGGATCTGCCAATCAATTTCTATATGTAAACACCTTTAGCCATAGAGAAAATAAAGGACCATGGGATTCATTACTTCTGCCTACTCTTCTTATATTTAATACCAAAGACTTTAATGGAAGCTGAAGGATATTTTTTAATACAATTAAATAACAGTGAAGTCATAATACTTTTTATTCCCATAGCTTTTCAGTGTAAAGATAATGGTCTTCCCAGATCTCTGTAGAATAGGCATGTATCATTATCTTTATTTCATAGAGAGTATAATGAAGCACACCAAGGTTAAACAAATTTCTTAGAATTAGAAAAAAAAATAAGGAAAACCAAGAATAGTACTGTAATTTCTTGTCATCTTGTTCTATTCTGTTATCACAAGATCAGCCTTTATTAAGTTGTCATCTGAAGCACCTTTTAACAGTTTATACCCATGAAGAATTTAAATGAGAGGCTTCTAAAGTTCACTTACGAGATGAACTATCAAGACAGGGGATATAAAAAGCATTGCACTGAAGATGAGTTTTGTCAGGTATACACAGTTTAAAGTCCCTGTCATGCTGCTTTGTTGGATGCAAATTGCTTATGGACTTTATTTTCTTGACTGAGGCACTCACCAAAACAAAACCAAAAATATGATTATATAGCAGAAGTAGCCAGCTTGTGGCTTAATGAGTTTACTGCTGCTGTAGGGAGCCCAAATACTGGTGATGTCCTCTGGTAGCTTTTGTACTGCAAGCCTTACATTTTTTACAAGGTGAAGGAGAGTAATCTGTAATTCATGACATGCAGGGACAGAGCTCTTAGCTTTTCTTTAGACCCTCTTTTACTTGCTTGTGTCTGATTATGGGGAGTTGGGCAAAACGGGGATACCCACCATTTTTTTCATTCTTTGATAGATTTTACCAGATTTCGGAGACTTCAAGGTGAAATTGCTGGAAGCAGAACAGTTTCCTAGCAAAATTATATGATAGCCAGTTTAGGCAACTTTAAAATAAAAATCAGAATCAACACTTAAAGTCAGTGTTTCTTCTCTGGAAAAATAATACTTTAATATTAAACTGTACAGATAGTTTACCAAATGGGGTTCCTGAAGTGAGTAAAAAATTACAGTCCTGGCATTTCTATTTAGATTTGTCTTTAGGGGGATGACATTTGGATGAGTTCAAAAGCTGTTTTCATGAGTTTTTGCAAATTCCTTCTACAGCAAAATTTAGCTACTTTCACCAGTCATCACTGCCAGTTGCCAGGAAAGTGTCAGAATTCTTCTCAGTAAATCTGTTTTCTACAAATTTGTCCCAGGTAGAAAAAAAATATTTTTTTGCAAAGAAAATGAGTGTTCTGACTAAAGGAAAAAAAATAATCTAGTGATTTGGAACAAAAACCCTAAAAAGCTTCTAACTGAAGGCTATTCAATTTCACCTTTGTAAATTTTTGAGAATATTATTTATATCCTTGTAGTAAGATCTACTGTTTACGATATAATCACTGATTAGAAAAAACGTTTTACAGTCTCCAAAATATTTTTGTGATAGGTGAGGACAAAAGGTTGCTATACTCTACAAAAGAGCATTTTTTTCTGTAATTAAATGCTTCTCTCTAATATTTTCATTGTCTATTTCACATCTGATAGGTTAGCGAGCTCTGTGGTCTGTGCTTAAATAAGTCACTACGGTTGCATCTCACACTGTGAAAACAATTGTGCAAAATCAGTTATTGCTTCAAGTGCTGACAGCCACTAACGGGGCGTACTGCTGTTGGGTGGACCCCAGCCTGCTGTGGTGTGATAGACAGAGCTGCCTGCATACAGAGCCTGGTACCCCAGCTCCCCAAAGTGGCAACTCTGAGGCCTATTCTGCAAAAATACTGGAGTAATTCTGGTAGGTCTTGAACATAAAATCTTAGTGCACCTCTGACAGTGGGGTTTTTTTCTGAGAGACTCTATCATGCTACTTCAATTTTAGGACTGTAAACAAGGAGTGCTTTGCTGACAGTGATTCCAGATATATTACAATTTAATTATGTCAGTCTTAACACTCTACTTTAGAATTCCTGGTACTGTAAGGAGAGGAATGCCCAGTACTTCCCCAGTAAACATGTTAGACTATGCTTGAAAGGTCTTCAAGACTCAGTCTGAGGCTCAAAGCAAATACTGTGTTCTAAATACATACAGGAATTGTGATGCTGTGTTTACGTCTCTGTTGAATAAAACACTCTCGGTGGATTTTGGGAAAGAGTTTTTTGAAGAGACTTAAGAGACAGCTTACTATAGAAGAAAAGAATTACAGGCTTAGGCATTACTTGGAAAGCAGGTATTCTGTAAGAACACAATTTGATCACAAAAATATGACACTTATAATTGGGATTTGTCATGTCTAACTAACACAACAGACCTGAGTCCAGATTCTGTTGCAAAACCACTGTTGCTGGACTGGGTTCTGTCAGAACCTATGGGTTTTTCTCCCACAAACTTAGGAAGTAATCTTTCCATTTGGAATGAGCATGGAAGTCCTAACTCAGAAACTGCAGTTCTAGGGCTAGTCAAGCTTTTTAGGTCCATTGCTCCAGCTATTTAGTGAAGGTCATTCGGGATCTGTGTCTCTAAGGCACACTAGAACGTGTCACAGATGGGAAGGAGAAATATGTAGACATTTCTGTTCATTTAGAAAAGGATTGTGTCTGCAAGCATAATGCCATTAGTTTTCCCTCTCAAGTTTTCTAAGGAGAGGTATGTCAAAAGGCGAAACCCTAAGGGAACCATTCTGGTATGATTTCTCTTATATTTAAAGATAGTGTTCAGGAGAAGCAATACACTTGTTAAAAGGGTAGGTGTTTTAATCTGAAGTGAAAAATGTAGGCATTCTGTAAGAGACTTGAAAACAAATTCATCACTTCACACATTAGGCTATCTAGAGATGAGATTTTGGCACAGCGTTTGAGGATAAATGGCATGTCTATTTGATCAAAGAAGTTTTTGGAGATTAGCTGAATATTAAATATGTAAATATACCTGCCTCTAACAGGTATGTAATTGGCAAGAATGATCAAAGTATCCTTTCAAATCTCTAGACAGATACTAAGTATGCATTTTCCAGTGTTAAGAATTGTACTTTTTTTTTCCCCCTTTTTACAAGAGCCTCCTCGTCTGCTCTTCTTGGGTGAAAAAAATCACACTGGTAAAAAAGACTTCTTTTGAAAGGCTGAAAAAGGCACATTTGTTGTGATATATTGATCCTTTGGAAGCAGCTGATAGTGGCAAAGCCCACCCCATCACTCAGGAGTCTGACACCCCTGGCAATAGGCTGACCAAACTGCATGAATTTTATTTTTGCATTGCTTACATCCCTGTGCTAGCAGCTGTTATCATACTATTAACCTTCTGTAGTCCTCATGTAACCTCTTGAAACTTACATGGGCTCCATGCTCTGACACTACCTGCCAAATATTTAAAAAAAGAATCATCATTACCTCTCTCTTCCTTTTTATTTTTCAGCTGGGGGAGAAATAGCTTGATTAGTTTGGGTGATGATAGGAAGCTGGAGGAAATCCAATCATGATTTTTCAGTCAGAAGGATTTATTTCCTTTTATTTCATTCATTTCCATTCAGCTGAAGGTAATGAGGTTATGTAGGTCTGATTTCAACGGGCACAATTTGAAAGTGGTGAGTTTTGCTTAGATACACTATAGCTTTAAATTGATGATTTTGATGAAGTTGCATAAACTGGAGTATAAGGCAGTTTCTTCCCCCAGAGATATGGTGGCTCCGCAGCAAAGACATACAGTGATTTTTTTTGCCTCTCCTCACTAAAGCACACAAGAACAGATCTGCTGAGTAGGAAGTGCTATTTTTACATAATCACTTTTCAAACCAGAGCCACACTGTAGACATTTCGAAGAGACCATACTAAGCATCCTAGCAGTCACTTCTCCTCCAGCTGCAAAACTGCATATGAGAAGCTGTAGTCTAGGTCATTTAATAATTTAATAGTCTCCTCTTTATCCATTCTGCTGTCAACTAGCTGAAGTGTTTCCTGATAAGTGTTCTTCATGTTTGTGGGGTTAACCATCCAGAAATTCCTTGCTTACATACAAACAGCTTATGATTGCCAAAAAGAGATTTATGAATTGTAAGTATTTCTTAAAAAATAAAGTAAATGTGATTATTTTGTTTTGAAAATTCTTTTTAACGTAATATACTATAACATCTGAGCATCTAATTAATTTTCTCAATCAGCCCTTTGAGATAGAGAAATGTTATTGTTCTTATCCTCATTATTCAGATAAGAAGTGTTTTACTTAAAGCCACCCAAGACCTGCATAAAAGAGAAGGGAGCTAAAACCATCTGAATCTGAATTGTTCAAATGCTAATGAAGTAATGACTAAAGTGCTTGTTTAGAAGTTGATGCAGAGGCATCTCTCGCTTGAACATGCTAGTGACTCCTGTCCTCTCACCTTTTTTTTAGATCCCTCCAGCTGCTTCCGTTGACCTGTAGCTTCTATTCTTGGCACCAGTAGTAGCGGCAGTATGTTTTTCGCCATGTGGGTTAGGCTAAATTTTTCTTTTCTCCAGGCTTTGCTCTAATCTGGGAATGACTCTTAGCAACTCCCTTCTACCTATCGTCTATCAAAAAGAAAAAATGGTATTAAAGGAAAAAAAAAAAGCAAGCCCCACCCCTTCATAAATCATAGATCTGATAATAGTGTGGTAAAAACAACTATTCAAAACATTTGTTGAAAGCCAGCGTTTTGGCTAGAGAGCATAACTTTTCAGTAAGTTTATTACTGGTTAAGATATAGATAAAAAATTACCTCATATGTACTTAGCCTTTCTTTATGATTTCTGCCAAAGTTTTTGGTTAAGCATTGGCTGACATGAGGCCAATTAACCTCTTTGCATGCCAACTGGGTCACATAGTGTTTGTGCTATACAGCTGACATTAAAAAAAAAAGGTGTCAAAAAAAGCAGTAGGAAATTTAAGGTATTTTTAAGGCTTCCTGCCATCTCTTCCTTCCAACATGAAACACAAGCTGCTTTTTTTTTTTTTTTTCCCCTTACTCAGAGAGCAGTGTCCTTGACTTTAATAGCTCAAGTTTCAGAGCACCTGCATTAGCTCTTACAGTGCATGTATGGGACTGCAGGGCCCATATCCAGAATACTGAGTTCTAGTTCACTGACTTAGAGGCTTTGCGGATAGAAGTCACTAAACATCAGTCTACTTAAACTCAAAAGCACTTTTTCATTTGCATTAGAGTTTTACATCTCAAATACTGGCCATATTAACCTTGGAATTTGAATTAATATTGGCCCATCGTTTCTCATGAATATATATTCTACTTGTCAGGAGAGCTGCTTTCAAGACCAATTAGCCTTTGCTTCCTAGCACAGTCCTTCTTGTTTGTAGAGCAGCCTAGTTAAGATCATTTTACGCTTAGCTGAACAAGGACTTTTCTCATCTATGACCAATGAAATGTTTTGTTGAGTTCTGAAAGAAGCAGAAGGAAAACATACCCAAAGTGTCAGCGTGTCATTTATATATAAGTCTCCGGGCGTTAATCCTTTTATTGGGAAGACATCTTTCCTCTGGTCCACTGAAGCAGAAAGAAATAGTATTTTAATTTTAGGACTGGACTTAAATGCAAACATTTTGCTTCCAAATGTTAGATTTCTGATATACACATTGTCATAAGCTATTAATTTGCTATGCCAGTATTCAAGTAAGGAAGCAAAACCATACTGCATGAACAGGCAAGTGAGTGCATCCTGCCCTGTAGTGATATTCTGTAAATCACCTTGAAAATTACCCAATGGTATTGTGATATCCAAGCAACAGATGATTTAAGTCACAGCACATCCCTGCCTTCTAAACAAACAAGTAATTATTATGTTATGTTTACATTCTAAGATCTAAAGTTACGTACTCATCTACAAACTTGAATGCTTTGTATAATAAAAAGCTCATTGGTTGCTATATTCTTTACATCCTTGTGTGAAAAAAGTGTTCCACCAAACAAATTACTTCTCGTCTTACTGTTTGATGACTTATTTACTTACCTATATTTTTTATTTTTTTCTTTTCTAACATAACAAAGTTTTATCAACAACTTCAATGATAATTCAGTATTTTTCTAGAAAGAAATGTGTTATTTTATGTAGTTTATTCCATAAGCTTTTTTTTAACTGCATTTCAGAAATACAGATGTTTCCAAATTTTGTCTGCTGGGTTGAATCAAAAAAGATTCTTTACCCTAATTTATTTTTTTTTCTTTTTTAAGAATATTCTCGGAAATTATTAGGATATTACAGTGAAGACGTGCATATTAGATTATCTGGTAACACATAATTATGGATTGATGCATTGATAATTGCAAATTGATACATGTGAACTCTCCTTGTTGTATTGCTTTCCCTGAAGACCCTACTTCTACCTGAAGAACAGAAATACAACAGTATTACAAAGTAGCAAGATACTACTTTGTAGAAAAATGTTTGTGAGATAATTTCTTTTTGAATCTCGAGACAAACAATTTATTTTTTTGATGGTAAATTGTTTTCATGTGGAAATCAAGGGATCCTTACAAGTGCTACTAAAACCATCAGATGCTGAAAAATCTTAAATGCAAACATTAAGCCAACTTCAGCAAAAAGCTGCACAGAACTATGACAAATGCTGTTTGCTTTATGTTTTCCTCAGTCATTGTCTTTCAGTTCTAGTGACTGTGTTCATTTTGCTTGATTTATAGAAAATTAAGATTTATAGCTATAAGTTTAGAGACAGTATACATGTTAAGATCTTTGAGATAAAAAAAAAGTTCAAGTTTCTTATACAAGATTGTCGACTTATAAAATGAAAGCAAGAAAGTTTTATTTTTCTAGTATAATTTTTAATTGACAAATGTACTGCCAGCTGTGCCATATTTCTATAACTAGTGATATCCAAAAGGCTGGTTTCTCAGCTGTTGGAATTCAGTATTACTTCATGCTAGTAAAGCAAAATCCACATAAACATGTGGCTCACTAAGTAGGAAAAAGCTGCAGTGTGTTAGCTAAGCAGTAGGAGAAATGAAAACAAAAAATATGCAATAAATAAGTTAAAAATAAATCTGCTTTTCTTAGTTGTTCCTCAGATTCATCTGTTTAGAAGGAAAAATATGTTTTCAGTTCTAATAGTTTAGTTACCCTCTGTTTACCACTGAGAAGTAGTTAATTTACTGTTTTTCCCAGTAAAGGAGCTACTGGAATGAATGAACACTTGAGAAATATCTGACAGACCCTGTGCTTGGCATATTCCAGTCTGTATTAAGCTTTTGATTAGTTACATAAAATGTCCAATATCCTAAGAAGACTAGAAAAATAATTTCCTCTTCCTTTCAACTTCATTATCAAGCTGTATTTTACTGAGGCATGTAATGCCCTCTGCTGGTGTACATGTCTTATGTCAAGTTAAAGTACTGGGAAAAGTGAGAATTAACAGTTGGGAGCGCATCTTTTCTTCCCCTCTGATTTATAGCTCAGAGACAGAGCTATTCTAGCTATGTACAGTTTTGATAATTCTTTTGGCAAGCGGTTGAGATTAGTAGTGAGGTTTTATTCAGAGCTTCTTCAGAGAGGTACAAAGCTCTTGCAGCCTTGCCCTGGGTGAGCTGTACTGCCCTTGGAACAGCTAAAACTCCTGCCTGTGCTGAAGCAGAATTAAAGTCAGGTTGTAGTCTGAATTGCACTGTCATAATGCTAGAAAGAAATCATGTCTTATTCAGAATTTAGGCCTGTGTATCATTATTGCCCAAAGGAGGACTAGATAGCAAAGAAAGGATTTCTCCTGGTAATACGTATCAGTGGCCTGTCTCTAGCGTTTTTTCAAAGCTCATCTCGGTTCTGTTGCTGCCAGCATAAGGATTTTTTTGTTTTTATTTTTCAAACATTATTAGTGTTTTTTGTTCCTAATACATTTTCTTAAAAAGAACAGCTGAGTCTATATCCATCTGGTTTTGGCATAGTTATCAGAACCAGACAGTGGAAATAGTATATTATACCCCAACAGATACACACATGGGAAGAAGTGTTATCTAGCTAGTGTTTTGTGAAGGTTTTCGTTTTTGTAGAAGAGGGGATGAAAAGACGATTGAAAAGATGATGAACAGAGAATGGGCATAGGCAACATCTCCTCCCCTCCTTCCAATCTCATGTACCTGATACTCTCTGTTGTTAAAAAACAGTAAGTAGAGATGATCATGGAAAAGTAGATGAAAACATATATGAAGTGGTAACTGGAAATGGACTTCAAGCTGCAAGTGAAGATACTGTCTCTGGCTATTTTGTTCTTGTGATGTTCCAAAAGACAAGAGTTTGTATGCTCTACCCAAACCAAAAGGACAACAGAGATGTACCTGATAGATACATTGATAAATTTTCTTGGCCCACATTTTAAAATACAATATTTACATATAGCTTTATAAATCTAATTGCTTTCTAACAAAGAAGTAATTTTCCTATGTCAAAGATTGTCAGTCTTAAAATGTGCTAGCCTTTACACCTGAGACAAGACACAAAGTATTAGCAAGCCATGGAAAGAAAAGAAAAAAAAGCCCACAACAGTTATAACTTACAGGATTTCAACAGGAGAGAAAAAAAAGTGGATACATGAGGCTTTCTGAAAATTCAGATGCTCTGTTTTGTTCCACTTCAGCTGTTTTTAAATACTACTGCTGCTGAAAGGTGTTGAGATTATCCAACATAAACCAACCTAGACATTAAAGAAATTTTTGCCTTCGGTCAGATTGTTAGTGACAGTGTTGTGGGTTGCAAAGGGCTGACTGTGAAATCGGGTGAACAACAATAATTCAGAAAGTTCATTTTAACATGACAGAGCTGACTGGAAGCTCATTATAAATACCAGCTCCATATGAAGAGAGTCAGAAGGGAATTGACTTCAGTATCCCCAGCTGTTTTTATTCCTGGAGGTAAGACACACATGAAGAGAAAGTGAAAATAAAAAAAAAAGAATAAACAAAAGTAACTCTTGCTTGTCAAGGGTCAAACTTGTTTTGTGCACTCACAGTTTTTATTGAAAATTATTTTTTTAAAAAAACAATATTACGGTTACTGCAACTTTTACATCTCTCTGACTGAAAACCATCCTATATATTCAAAAGCCAGTTTTATTTTAGATCATGACTGCCCTGTTACTGAGTACCCTGCTCATGTCTTTAAGATGTCTCAAAGAAACTCCTGTGAAAGCCCTGTTTTGGCAGTTAACCTGAGATGTGCGATGGTCCTTTTTTAAGTGTCTGACTGTACTTCAATTTTTAAAAGTCTTAAGGCAGCTCTCTGCCAGGATAGTTAGCATAGATAGCTAGCCCCACACAGCACATCTTCAGGTATGACAACCAGTTTGGTTTTTGGGGGTGCACAAGTTCATTCTGAGTGCTCCTAACTGCATAAAAACTGCATAGCCATGTCAGATGAAGACAAGACTGAGACAGTATACCATTTCAGAGCTAACGCAATTAAGTTCTCACCACCCTCAGGCTGCCACATATTCTTTACATGTGGCAACTGAATAGTTGTTTCCCGTATACAAGGCTAGCAGAGTAACACTGGGCTATGCTTTCTTCCTACTGGAAGCATTCGGTGTTTTTGTAAATGTAAGTAAAAGTAAAAATGTAAAAAAAAGTTTAAAAAAAAGTTAAAAATGTAATGACTGATCCATCGAACGTTTTCTCCAGCCATTAACTCTGGCTGTTTGTGGGGATGAAGACAGGAGCATCTAGGACTTCCTACCTGGAAACAGCAGCAGAAGCTGTCAAGAGATGTATTTGAAGGCATTCAATATTATCTACTGCAGGCATGAGGCCCCAGAAATTGAAGACATGTCTTCTGGAGTTATGTGGATGCCATTTGGCATGGCAATCTGACCAGGATCTGAAAAATCAGGAGGCTACTGGGATAGCAGAACACTGACAGATTGACTCTATGGTAAATCCCTTAGTCAAAAGGATAAACCCTGAAGAGACTAGCTCAAGAAAGGCTGGGGGCAATGGAAACTCATGCCACACACTACAGTTCAAATGAGTAATTGCCATCTAGATGATATTTTGTGGCTTACCAACATCTGGGGTTTGCAACTCGATCTTTTGTTTTTTTAAAAAAGCTGGTGGCATTTATAGGGCATTCTGTCCCTGGATAATTTTATTGACAACAGGTATGTAGCTAAACCTGCAGTTTCTCAGACAGTATTGTATTGATTACCTTTCACCTTTTATTGTATACTCCTTAACGATCAAATCACCTAGAGTACATTAAGGAGTAAACTGACTTTCAGTTGCATGCCTTTTTATTATAGTAAGTACTTTGGATTAGTGGCACTCCAGTTTGTGGAGTGTGTTTACAGCTTTTTTATTACCGTACTTCCATAATATCTAAAAAAAGGGTAGCTCTGGTCTTGAAAAAAAAAAACCCAACAGTTTAGAGATAGCTATTCACTCTACAGAGAACTTAATTGAAATAAAATATGATTAAGTTAATGGAGTGAGGTCAGACGCTAGTGAAACAATAAATATTTGTTTAAAACAAAATGGTGTGCAAATCAAATATGTAAAACAAACAAGGTGCAAATTTAACTGAATCAATCCTGAAAATGAACAATGTGAAACAAATTAAGAGAAATATAGGTGACATGCAAAACAAAAAGGGGGAAAATATAAAGACCTAAAAATCAGGCTGCTTCTTAAAACAGATTAAGGTCAACCAGGCTGAAAGTGATATGAAGGGAAGCTACAGAACAATATATGGTACTATATATGGTGAATTGTACTTCAGTCACAAAACCTGAAGTGCAGGAAAACAATATTCCTGTGACCGATTTAATATTTTATTGAATCATAGAATAGAATGGTTTGGGTTGGAAGGGACATTTAAAGGCCATCTAGTCCAACCTCCCTGCAATGAGCAGGGACATCTTCAAGTAGGCCAGGCTGCTCAGAGCCCCATCCAACCTGACCTTGAATGTTTCAGGGATGGGGCATCTACCACCCCTCACAGAATCACAGAATCACAGAATCACTAGGTTGGAAAGGACCTTCAAGATCATCAAGTCCAACCATTAATCCAGCGCCACCATGTCCCCTAAACCATGTCCTGAAGCGCCACATCCACACGTTTTTTGAACACTTCCAGAGATGGCGACTCCACCACCTCCCTGGGCAGCCTGTTCCAATGCCTGACCACTCTCTCAGTGAAGAAATTTTTCCTAATATCCAACCTAAACCTCCCCTGGCGCAACTTGAGGCCATTTCTTCTTGTCCTATCACTAGTTACTTGGGAGAAGAGACCAACACCCTTGTCGCCACAACCCCCTTTCAGGTAGCTGTAGAGAGCGATAAGGTCTCCCCTCAGCCTCCTCTTCTTCAGACTAAACAACCCCAGTTCCCTCAGCCGCTCCTCATAAGACTTGTGCTCCAGACCCCTCACCATCTTCGTTGCCCTTCTCTGGACACGCTCCAGCACCTCAACATCCTTCTTGTAGTGAGGGGCCCAAAACTGAACACAGGATTCAAGGTGCAGCCTCACCAGTGCCGAGTACAGGGGCACGATCACTTCCCTACTCCTGCTGGCCACACTAGTTCTGATACAGGCCAGGACGCTGTTGGCCTTCTTGGCCACCTGGGCACACTGCTGGCTCATATTCAGCCGGCTGCCAACCAGCACCCCCAGGTCCCTTTCTGCCGGGCTGCTCTCCAGCCACTCCTCCCCAAGCCTGTAGCGTTGCATGGGGTTGTTGTGGCTGAAGTGCAGGACCTGGCACTTGGCCTTACTAAACCTCATACAGTTGGCCTCTGCCCATCGATCCAGCCTGTCCAGATCCCTCTGCAGAGCCCTCCTACCCTCCAGCAGATCAACACACCCCTCCAGCTTGCTGTCATCTGCAAACTTACTGAGGGAGCACTCGATTCCCTCATCCAGATCATCAATAAAGATATTGAACAAGACCGGCCCCAGAACCGAGCCCTGGGGAACACCGCTTGTGACCGGCCGCCAGCCGGAGTTAACGCCGTTCACCACAACTCTCTGGGCTCGGCCATCCAGCCAGTTCCTCACCCAGCAAAGAGTAAACCTGTCTAAGCCATGAGCCGCCAGTTTCTCCAGGAGAATGCTGTGGGAGATGCTGTCAAAGGCTTTAGTAAAGTCCAGGTAAACAACATCCACAGCCTTTCCCTCATCCACTAGGCAGGTCACCTGGTCATAGAAGGAGATCAGGTTGGTCAAGCAGGACCTGCCTTTCATGAACCCATGCTGGCTGGGCCTGAGCCCTTGGTTGTCCTGCAGGTACCCTGTGAGCACTCTCAAGACCAACCGCTCTATAATCTTCCCTGGTACAGAGGTCAAGCTGACAGGCCTGTAGTTCCCAGGATCCTCCTTCTGCCTTTCTTGTAGATGGGTGTCACGGCAAGCCTCCAGTCTTCTGGGACCTCCCCTGTTAACCAGGACTGCTGATAAATGATGGAGAGTGGCTTGGCAAGCTCCTCCGCCAGCTCTCTCAGTACTCTCGGGTGGATCCCATCAGGCCCCATAGACTTGTGGGTGTCCAGGTGGTTTAGCATGTCCTTGACTGCTTCCTCCTGGATTATGAGGAGTACATTGTGCTCTCCATCCCCGTCTTCCAGCTCAGGGGGCTGAATACCCTGAGGATACCTGGACTGGCTATTAAAGACTGAGGCGAAGAAGGCATTAAGTACCTCAGCCTTTCCCTCGTCCTTGGAGACAATGTTCCCCACCATATCCAGGAGGGGATGGAGATTCTCCTTGCCTCTCTTTTTGTTGTTAATATATTTGTAAAAACATTTTTTATTATCCTTTACGACTGTGGCCAGACTGAGCTCTAGCTGGGCTTTTGCCTTTCTAATTCTGTCCCTGCTTGACCTAACGAGATCCTTGTACTCTTCGTGAGTTGCCTGCCCCTTCTTCCAGAGGTGATAAACTCTCCTCTTTTCCCCGAGTCCCAGCAAAATCTCCCTGTTCAGCCAGGCCGGTCACCTTCCCTGCCAGCTCTTCTTACGGCACATGGGGACCGCCTGCTCCTGCGCCTTTAAGATTTCCTTCTTGAAGACTGGACCCCTTTGTCCTTCAGGACTGTCTCCCAAGGGACTCTCTCAACCAGTGACCTGAACAGGCCAAAGTCTGCCCTCCGGAAGTCCATGGTAGCAGTTTTGCTGACTCCTGTACTTACTTCGCTCACAACTGAGAATTCTATCATGTCGTGGTCGCTAAGCCCAAGACGGCCTCTGATCACCACATCTCTCACCAGTCCTTCTCTGTTTGTAAACAGCAGGTCCAGTAAGGCACCTCCCCTGGTGGGCTCACTCACCAGCTGTGTCAGGAAGTTATCCTCCACACACTCCAGGAACCTCCTAGACTGTTTCCTCTCTGCTGTGTTATACTTCCAGCAGATGTCCGGTAGGTTGAAGTCCCCCACAAGAACAAGGGCCAGCGAATGCGAGACCTCCGCCAGTCGCTTATAGAATGTCTCATCTGTCTCTTCATCCTGGTTGGGTGGTCTGTAACAGACTCCCAGCAGGATGTCTGCCTCATTGGCCTTCCCCCTCATCCTTACCCACAAGCACTCTACTTGGTCTTCACAATCTTCGATTTCTATGCAATCAAAACACTCCCTAACATACAGAGCCACCCCACCGCCTCTCCTTCCCTGCCTATCCCTTCGGAAGAGCTTATAGCCATCCATTGCAGCACTCCAGTCATGAGAAGCATCCCACCATGTTTCTGTGATGGCAACTACGTCATAGCTGTCGCGCTGCACAATGGCTTCCAGCTCCTCCTGTTCGGTGCCCATGCTGCGTGCATTGATGTAGATGCACCTTAGCTGGGCTATCGATTTCAACTCTGGCACGTTGAACCTACCCCTAGGTTCAACTCTAGTGAGCCCGGTTTTATCCCCTCCCCCCTCCAAATCTAGTTTAAAGCCCTCTCAATGAGGCCTGCCAGCTCATGAGCAAGAATCCTTTTGCCCCTTGGCGTCAGTTGCACTCCATCTGCTGCCAGGAGGCCCGGTGCCGTGTAAACCGCCCCGTGGTCAAAACACGGTTGTTTGCCTCAAGGCAACCTGGGCCAGTGTTTCACCACCCTCAGTGTGAAAGATTTCTTCCTTAGGTCTAGTAAAAATCTACCCTCTTTTAGGCTAAAACCATTAGCCTTTGTCCTACTGCAACAGGCCCTGCTAAAGTCTGTCCCCATCTTCCTTATAAGCCCCCTTTAAGTACTGGAAGGCTGCAATAAGGTCTCCCTGGAGCCTTCTCTCCTTCAGGCTGAACAACCCCAACTCCCTCAGCCTGTCCTCATAGGAGAGGTGTTCTATGATCCCTCTGACCATTTTTGTGGCCCTCCTCTGGACCCAGTCCAGCAGGTCCATGTCTGTCTTGTGCTGAGGGCTCCAGAGCTGGACGCAACACTGCAGGTGGGGTCTCACCAGAGTGGAGTAGAGGGGCAGAATCCCCTCCCTCGACCTGCTGGCCACGCTGGTTTTGATGCAGTCCAGGATATGGTTGGCCTTCTGGGCTGCAAGTGCACATTGCCAGCTCATGTCCAGCTTTTAGTTCACCAATACTGCCAAGTCCTTCTCAGCTACCCAAGTCCTATCCCTTGTTCCAGCCCTGTTTGTTTTCTCTTCCTCACCTACTTTTCCTGACCTGTCTCACTCATATTCTGTGGGAAGTGATGGCCCTTTCTTACAGGGCTTTCAGTTCATTGTGAGAGGAGAGGAGACACGAGAAGTGCTAATACCTTAATGAAGGACCCAGTGATCTCCAAGGGGATGTGTTTTAGCCAGGGTTAAGCTTTTGGGTTATGCAGCATCCTTAGACTAATGCCATACTCATGTGACACCATTGAACTACCCAGGACTTCAGTGAAGGTGCAATATGGGTTCTCAGTCTGTCTCCCAGGGCTGATGTTGCTTCTTCAGCCACTAACTGCACTAGGTCCCAGCAGGTGACAGGATGGAGGAGGGAGATGAATCATTTGGGTTCTGCTGCCATGGACTGACTTATCTCTGACTTATCTCTGAAACGACTGATGCGTCCTCCTGGAGCTGTAGCCTGCAGCCCCCGCTCCAGGACTGCTTCCCAACACGAGGCCTCTACTGCCTCCACCTCCTGTGAGCATCATCTTTGTCAACATGCAGTCCAGTACTCCCCAAGCTGATTATTGATAAGGTGATTGAGGAGGCATTAATCCCTAAAGACTTTACTTACGCAGCTCATTTTATTGAAAATTATTTTTAGTCTCTTGTCGTAGCTTCTGGGCAGACCTACGTGACTAATCACAAAAGCAGAACTGTAAAACTTACTGTTCCACTTGTGCTCCTTCGTTGTTTCCCATCTGCTTGGCTCTGTGTAAAGAGCACATGCTCATGAACATATGGCTCAGGCAGGGTGAGACTAGAAGGTGGGAGAATACCCCAGAAGAGCAAAGTGCTTCCTACACTGGAGCTGGTCAGGCCTTGTAAGGACAAAAATCCCAACTTCTTACTCATTTACTAACAGAAAACCTTTTTTTTGTTAAAAAAATATCACAATATTTACCTTTTTTGTTTGTTTGAAGCAAAAATAAACAAGTAGTAGATATAATAGACTACGGCTCCTACCCGGCAGCATTTTTCACCCTGTGCACAGTCTGGCTGATTGGCCTAGAAATTCCCTTTTGGTGTCTAAGTCCTGTGCAAGCTGCCCCTGGCATCCCAGCAGTCCCAGCAGTCCCATTTTGTGTTGGCTCAGAAATTGTGCTCTGCTGCTTCTCCACTCTGACCACGTTATGGGCAAGGGGACAGTGAGCGCCGATACTGAAGCCCTGACAAAAATACAAAAAGCACACTGGTATTTTTTGACCCAGATCAGCATGCCAGAGACATTAACTTCGTCACAAGACCACTAGGTGGCAATTTAGGAGCCCTATTCTAAATGTTTAATATATCCAATTTCTTCATTGCATTAGACATAAACTTGATGAATGGCAAACTGAACGAAGTTCTTGAAAATCTGTAGTGGCTGTTCCTGCCAAATATATTGAAGTTTTTCTGCTTACTGCACCCCTCACAGACGATCATTAAATTCACTGAGTGCCTCTGAACACCTCAGTGAACACCTCTGGCCACGTGGCAGGACAGGGAATTATGGCTTATCATGGAAAAATAAGAGTCTTTCTAACTCTTCAATATATACTTGGTGTTGCAGGCACACCATGAGTTGTAGCTGTATATGCTACAAGGAGACTGACCCTACCCACAGCCATAGCTATATGATCCTGAGATAGCTATCCACATACACCGAAGGTGAATGTATGTGGCAGCACACGAAAGGCAGGAGGGGAGCTACCGTGGCCTTTGCCTGTGCCTGCCAAATGTGTCTGCAGTGACTCCGCTCCCCCTCTCCCTGCTAACCAAAGAGCAGAAAGATGACATGAACCATTTTCCTAGGAATTAAAAGCTGTTTTCCTCACAAACAACTATTGTATTATCTGAGAGGATTGGATTGCTGCAGAAAGCATTTAGGTCTGTAAGATTTATGACCGGAATCTAAACAGAGAGAGAGGAGATGAGCAACTCAAGTGTATGTGCATGTGTACAGTTATTTTCATTACAAATATTTTATAATTGATAGAAAAAAACACATACAAAAGCTACATACAAGAGCAATGTTTTGATTGCATACCCCTTCACCTTTGGGATAATGTTAATTTTATGCTCCCTCTTCAGTGTTGAGAGTTTTTACGGATTTTGCTTATCAGCAAAGTGATGCTCAAATGTCTGATCCCAGAACCTTTGTGAAAAGTATTCATAGTAGCGCCCACAGTTTATGAATCAATAAGGAGACTTACAAAGTATTTTTTTCCCAGTGATCTCAAGTGACACACACTAAAAGCAGTGAGCTTTTGATGTGCTAACATTTGTTCCTGGGGAAAAAAAAAAGAGCAATAGCGTATTGTAAAATTTCAGCCTTCAGAGGCTAAAAATAGGAGGAAATGAAAGAAAAGAATTGCTTGAAGTCAGAAATCAACACGACAATATGTAGTGCTTCTGTAGCTTCAAAGCAGGCTCACTCAGAAGCTAATGTTTTGGTAGAAAAGGTCAAGAAGAAAATGGTTTGTAATTCTCAGTGATTTTATATTAAGTGACTCTTAAGTCGCCAATTACAGAGCTGCTACTTGATGCAAAAGAAATTCAACCAGTCTGTTAATAGCAGAAAATATTGCAAGTGAGCACAGCCTACAATTGCAGGGTGTGGGGAGGAGGAGGGACACAGAAGAAATAAAATGGATTAAAAGTAATGAAGGATTTTGTGAAGACTGCCTCAATCCACATGAAAAATAGAGCAAAGGACTCTGCCATATAACACAGTAAGAGGCACCAAATTTGTCAATAAATAACTATGAATAATAGACAGATTGATACAACCTAAGCATTCCTTTTTTCTGGGTTCCCTTCCAGTTCTGTCTTTCACTTTTAAAGGAGCTGAGAAGGGGGTTCTCACTTAAGGTGAGAATAGTTTAGCTTTAAAGCGAGCTAGCTGAATTGGGGGCAGGGTGATGAAGGGAAGGTAATAAGGAAAAAATTTCTTCTTTCATCTGTAGCTTGGGAACTGCACTCCTTTTTATTGTTAATGAACGTGAAGGAATCAACAAGAAAAAAACAGGGTTTATTGGGACAAGAGGGTTTGAATAGATCTGAAACTGAACAAGACCTTAAGGTTCCCAAGTTGTGGGGTTTTTTTGGACAGCTGGAGACCCTGAAAGTGAGAAGAGTTGTGTGGTTGCTTTTCGTGCTGGGGCTGACAAACCGCTGCTGTTCCCGTATCTGCTCGCAGCTCTCGGGCAGCGTTACCCGCTAGAAATCCCCGTGCCCTCAGGTGAAGGAGTGAGTTTACCGAGAGGGACTAAAGTACTGAAAGATGTTACGACATGCCTAGTTGTTTCAATGTCGGCACTGTTCGACAAGGATTCTTTTCTTCTCTTCGGCAGCGAAGAGGCTCCAACCAGTACCTCCCAGTAACCACCAGTCGGCGCAGCCGCGGTGCCAGCGCAGCGCGCCCTCTGCTGGCAAGAGGGGGCTGCTGCAAGCGCCCGCGCCCCGTGTCGGTCCTCCGGGGGAGCCGAGGGCTCTCTGGGAACGGGCTGCCCAACCTCTGTTAGAAGAAAACGGGCTTTTGTTCTTCGTGCTTTGAAGCGTAGGGCAGCCCTACAAATATTTGATATTATAAAAATTCCACCCCCCGCAATGCTTTTTACAGCTTGAGTGGGGGAAGTTTGCATGCACTGTCTCCCACGGTTTTCATAGAATCGTAAAATAGAATGGTTTGGGTTGGAAGGGACATTTAAAGGCCATCTAGTCCAACCCCCCTGCAATGAGCAGGGACATCTTCAACTAGGTCAGGTTGCTCAGAGTCCCATCCAACCTGACCTGGAATGTTTCCAGGGATGGGGCATCTATCACCTCTTTGGGCAACCTGGGCCAGTGTTTCACCACCCTCAGTGTGAAAAATTTCTTCCTTATATCTAGTCTGAATCTGCCCTCTTTTAGTTTAAAACCATTACCCCTTGTCCTATCGCAACAGGCCCTGCTAAAAAGTCTGTCCTCATCTTTCTGATAAGCCCCCTTTAAGTACTGAGAGGCTGCAGTAAGGTCTCCCTGGAGCCTTCTCTCCTCCAGGCTGAACAACCCCAACCCTCTCAACCTGTCCTCATAGGAGAGGTGTTCTATGATCCCTCTGATCATTTTGGTGGCCCTCCTGTGAACCCTCTCCAGCAGGTCCATGTCTTTCCTGTGCTGAGGGCTCCAGAGCTGGATGCAGGACTTTTGTTGAGCAACGGGTAGAGGGAAGATGAACGGAAGATGCAAAGATCTCTGGCAAGGGCTTTCCTTATTTGGCACTGCTTCTTCACATTAAGTAGTTGTTGATTACACTTGAAAAGCCTTGTATGTAAAAATTTTCTTAGAAAAACTCAATTACAAGCATGAGAAATATTTTTTTGTTTATTTCCCGCATTCAAACTGAGAAGGTTCACATTCAGTCAATAACTAGTAGCAGCAGAAACTTACTTTCCATAAAAATGTCTTAAAAAATTCTTTCATCCCAGAGAGTATTCAAAAAATAAACATTTTCTTTACTCTGAGGAAACAGTGTGGGGATTTTGGTTTTGTTTTTATCAAATAAATGGAGTTTGATTCCTGGCTGCTGTTTTTTTCTTTAACAGAAATTCAAACAGCTTCATAACATTATGGTTTTGACAAAGTAATAATTTTCCAAATGCTCTTTTTTTCCCTTTAAGCCAAGACAACTTAGTACATATGGACATTTCAACACAACTGTCTTTAAAACACCCCTTTCTTTTTTTACAGAAATTTCTGTGTTATTTTTTACCTATATTATTCCTTCTCTTTAAGTAAAAAAAACCCCAACCAATAACCTCTTCCAGTCCATATCTGAAACTCATTAAAAAAATCCCTCAAATGCACTGTTATCTAAGTAACGTACTTAAAACCTGAACTATGAATAGAAATTAAAGGCTATAGAGTATTTTTTTTTCTAATTTTTGTGAATTATACCAGTTGTCTTCCTACTTTATAGCTGTCTTTTATCTTCCAGCAGTGACACCCACCATCTGACTTACGATCTCTCTACAGGAAGTCATTGAGTGACACAATAGAGTTAATGAATTGGTCTTTCACCTCCAAAAACCTGTTCTAAATGCTAGCATGAGATAATGAGCATGATGGAGTTCAGTAATGTCAGCAGAGTATTAACTTCTGTTTAAAGGGAGAATGAGCACTGGCAGGAAAATGGATTTTAAGAGAGATTTGGAGCAATTGCACCTGCATGCATTATGGCAACTCTAGCCTTCCTTCATTAGAGTCATATTCACATTATCTCTTTGCCATTTGAATAGAATTTGGCAGAGGTTTATCTGTAGAGCGTACCACTTATTAGGGTCCTTTCTAGATATTTAAGTTCCCTACCACTGTAATATCTAAGCACCACACCTTCAGTACCTGGTGCTTCAATGTTAGGATAAATCTATACAGAGAATCAGAGAGGAGCACTTAATCGGTCAACAATAACATTTCTTAACACAGACATACATAATGGCAATATATTTCAGGAAAAAAACACACTATAATCTAGTAAGCACTGGGTTAACTGCAGAAGTCAACAGGAACTGACAGAGTGTTTCTCTTCCCAGCTCAGAAGGGCTAAATACAACTTATTTCACTGAGGGTCTCCATCCCTGCTGAAGGCGGATTGTTGGGATGCACTGGAGGCCTTTAGCACCTGTAAGACAAGTCTCTTGTTCCTGTTTGGAGGGACTACTAAGAGGTTAGCAACACCTTGCCAAGCACTTCGTCATTCACAGACATACTGCAAACTGTCAAAGTTCTGGCCAAAGACAAAAAAAAGTCTTCAAGTTTGTTGGCATTTGCACCATCTTTCCTGCTTTCCCTCTTTGTTGTTTCAGACAGATCGCGCCTGCACTCTCACCGGTCTCTTTTCTCAGTCTAAAGTGCAAAGCACCTCCCATACTTTTCCCTAATTCTTGACAGGTTTGTAGCTGTGATGCTCCAGTGATGTTGATAATCACCTTAAGGCTACTTCGAAAACTACAGTATCTGACATAAAATGATCTGTGTCCTCATACCAAGTGCCTCCACCCACTTCCAAACTGCCACAGGCTCTGCAAAACAATGAGGATGGTCCAGTTGTCTTGTCAGTTAACACAGTATTTCCCCTGAAAAGCAGCAGCATAATGATACATTGCAGTGTCAGTCAGTTATTCTCAATCTGCACTTCCGATTTCACTTCTAGACACACCACTGGAAAGAGCAGCTGGATGCCAGTGAGCAATGGGGAAGGCTGCTGCTCCCTAGCTGGGGCTACGCCTGGAAGCCAATCAACAGACAAAAACCTCAAGCAGTAAACCCAGCACTGGCAAAAGTAAGTCCAAAACAAGGAAAACCCTAACGCAACAGCAACAGCAATCCCTTCCCCACGTTTATCCCCACTGAATTTCTTTCCCTGTGAACGTCTTCCTAACTGCTCCACAAAACTGTACAGGAGAGCCAGGTCATCAGAGCTAAAGGATAGCTGTGCTGTTGCCCTCGCTTTGATTTCTTTTGATTACAAAACAAAATTCAAGCTTTCACCTCAAAAAAAAAAACCCCAAACCAAACGAACCCGCCCCCCCGAAAAAAATAACCAGCAATCAGGTATCTACAAACTAACCACTGAAACTTTTCAAGGTAATGAATCCCTGAATAACCAAAGGAAAACAGGATTTTAGAATAGTGAAGCAGTTGCTACCAGCAATTGTACACAGAAAACGCCATCTTCACCTCTTAGCCAAATGAACTTTATTTTTTTCTGAGTGGCAGCAGTATCTGAGTAACTTGTTCCCTGAACAGCCACTTGCACTTCACACTCTTACACAGGCTGACATTGTTTGTGTTTTCACCGGGTTTGTGTCTCTCTGACTTCAGCTTTCCAATTCCAGCAAAATATACCTATCGATTACAGCAGGCAGGCTGTAAGCAGTTTACAGGTTGGTATTCTGTTGCCTTAACCATTACTCTCTTTTTACTTTCTTCTTGTTTTTTTGGTTGGGTTGGGCTTTTTCCTTCACAGCTCTTGATTCACCCCTAACGACAGTCCATATATAAACAGTTTTAATATAGCTTTGTCCTCCTCTTGCCCTCTCCTGCCTCCCCCTCTGCAGCTGCCTGCAATTCCCACCAAAAGGCTGGTTCAGACCCTCACAATTCACATGTCCATACGCAAGTTTAAGTGAAGCCAGCCTATGACTGTCTCCAATCAAAAGTTAATTTTAAACTTAAACAGATGTTTGTCCCCAGCATTTACGTAATTGATATATTTAGAAGACAAATGTTCTCTTGGCCTTTGTTATTCTAGGTTAAACAAGCCAAATTCTCTTCGGGTGTGACCAACAGGGAGCAAGCAATGGTGTTTGTGCTCGGTCGGTGCCAGGCTGGACCCGCAGCAGACCAGGACCCGAAGCCAGGCAGATCTCTGTGTGTGGGTACCAGCTCAGTGCTGCACTTGCGGTATTTAGTCCAGCCCCTCAGGCCCTGCTTACACCAGCAAGGATCAGTCCAGGTCCACCTCTGCACTGATGCAGGTATATGATTTTCAGTTGTGGATGACCTTGCTTTGCTCAGCATACGGGTGGAGAAAATGCACCTGGGTCTGTGAAGCAGGACCTCAATCTCTTCTTGGACACTGTCCCCAATACCACAGTTTACCAAGAAGATTTTCCTAAACAGAGCTGTTAAACAATTGAGCTCTCTTCCATTCACAGAAGATTATTACCTCTTAAGACCCTGTCCTGACATTTGGTGAAGCTGAGACGGTTTCCGATAGGTTTTATTTGTTTGTTTGCCTTAGGCTGAGGCTCAGAGCGGTAGCACTCGAGGTAGGTGACTTGCCTTAGTGGTATGACCCAGGACTTGCTCACAGACTGCATGAATGGAGCACTCAGCGGGGTACCGATGTGTCAGAGTGCTAAAGGCACCACTGAAATGCTGAATGTGGCGCACACCTCAACGCCCTCTGCACCAAGGGCTTGGTATCTTGCCTGGGATCCACAGACATGCAAGCCTAAAGACCTGCAGGGCCTGACATGAGCACAGCCCAGGAAACACTGCTTTAGAGTGCGTATGTATGTGGGGAATGGAGGAATGTAACAGTGCTTGGAAAGGGGTTTTCTTTTGCTTTTACTGTCTGCCTTACAGTGTTCACTCCATTTGTTCTGTGCTCCAGCTGAGAAGGAAACTCTTAGATGTACCAGTATATACTGTAGTGGCACATTTGCTCAGCTACATGAAGCTTTAGTGTAGTTCTGTATCTTAGATGGCAGTCTTATATTTTTTATTTTTTTATTTTTAGTTTTAAAGGCACATTATGGTAAGATTTGAGGGATTTTTAGGGAATATGGGGAGTGTGAAGTTCATCTGTTAATTTCTTTCAAAAGTGTACGGCAGGTCACCAGAAAGGAAGTCTCCTTGCCTCATCTTAGCTGCAGCACACTGAGTCCTCCTCTTCCTTCTGGAGATGCCACCTTCCCCAGAAACTCCTGGACACGTCCAGAGGAGGGAGTATTCCTAAGTGAAGGACAGGGCAGACAGAAGGAAAAACTGAAGAGCCAGAGCCAGCAAGAAAACAACACAACAAACACAGGTGGGTGACTCCTGAGGAGAGCAGCATCAAAACCACAGTCAAAACAGGAGAGGAGAAAGAAATCACCCTTTCCTAAGGTTTGAGAAAGGGAAATGTGGTGACTCAGCAAGTTACTGAGTTGTTACCTTGAAACCAAGACTGGATGTGGAGGCCGGCTCTGCTAAGACACCAAGGACTGGGAAGACCCTCAAATTCTCTTCTGTCTTCCCTTTCCGTTTTGAGTTTTCACAGATTTCAAAGTATTTTCTTCTAGTTTCTGTTCTGAAAAAAAATGGCTTATATATCTAAAAAAGCCCTTTTAATCTTCTGAGGGTGATTACTTCCAAGGAAGAGATTTATGCAGATCTGCCTCAATGTTGTGGCTTATTCAGAGTGAACATCTAAACAGTTCCAAAATATATCTTCAGTCCTGTTGCTGTGGGATTTGACTGTGCTCCAGGAGGAGAGTGCAGGTTTGGGCTCTGGGGCTTCATTCTGCTCCTCATTCGCTGAAGTCACTTGACTGCGCAAGCCGAGCAAACAACAACTTGAATTGTAGTTTACTTGTTTATGCCTTACCCCCAGCTGAGTATTCTGTGTTCGCAATTGTATTTCACAGTGTAGCTATTGAGGCTGTCTCATGTCTGGCTATGCTCTGGATATGCAAAATAAGGAATAGCAGAGCCACGTCTTACACGGTGCTGGTGGAATAAACCTTGCAAGCTTTCCAAATAGTATGTTCTGCTTGAGCAGGACTTGCCACCTCAAGCACAATGCCAGCTTAAATATTGTTATGTAGCCTCTGCATCCTTGAAGATTTATGTCCAATCAGCTGAAAACACAAAGTGACCAGGCTCATTTTCATCTAGAGAATACCAAGTAACATACCCTAAAAAAATTTGTATTTGTGCCAAAAACACGTACACATGAAGGTAGCTGTATTTCCAAACTTTAGGTTTGGTTTTAAGCAACATAAGAAAAACAGCTTTATTTTTGAATCAGCAACCATATCTATAAAAAGGTATGATACACCAGAAACACTTTAAAATAACCTTATGTGAATACACAGTATGCTTCCAGTGATAATACTAACAATGTGTCTTATGTTCATAATCTTATTTTCACAAAAGACTCGCCAGGGTTGTGCTTTTTGTGACCACATACATGGTGGAAAATTGACCACATTAATGTTCACTTGACAAGTTGAGATCTCAGGTACACTAGTAGGTGTTTTAATGACCAGTGTAAACAATGCCTGTGTTTTCAGCTGGCAGTGAAATGTCTTTGAACCTGTAAAACAGGAATGGAATATAGGCTGTGTTTGTAGGATATGGAGGGTAGGAATAAGGGAAGGGCAAGCAGTACTTGTAAATCATTGCTAGAATGTTTCCTATACCCAAAGTCAACCACAAATCCCAGGAAAATGTATTTTTAAACTTTCTTAAGTAGTGCTGCGCACTCTGTTTGTTAGGGGAAGAAAAGCATCTCAGCAGCTTCGTGCTATGGCAATTAGGCTGCTGTCAGCCAACGGCAGCTCTAAACCACCCAGCAGTCACAGAAGTGGCTGCAATGCAGGCATGGACTCGCTACGCATCCTGCAGTAAGGAAGCTGCCCTTTGTTGCTTGAAGGTACTTTTCATATTTTTCGTATGTTCAGCCAGAAATCCACCCAGAATTTTTTTTCCCCAGGAGAAATTCCTATTTTTACGGACTTGAAAGTCTCCATAATTCAGCTGGGGAAACAGAAACTAGCTGTGAGGAGTTAGGAGATTTTAGTTAAACCTCACTCATCTGGAATTGCTGATGAAATTCCTGGGGAATGTGGAACAGTTAATTTGCCAGTTTTCAGACCTAACCAAACTGAAGAGATCTCAAGGAGCTCACCCCAGTTCTAGAACGTGGGGTTTAGCTAATAGCGCCAGTGATGATTTTTGAGCAACCTCTCCTAGCTCAAAGCAGACATCTCCACATGTTTTCCGGATCTGAGAGACAGGTTGCAGTCATGACCGGGTAAGAACAGGAATCTGCACTGACAGAATGAAGAATTAGAGAAGAACCTCCTGAGCTGCTGGCAGGAGCGAACAGCAGCTTCTGCCTCTTCAATTTACTGTATCTGAGATGTGGAGATAGATTGGTTTTGCTATTACCTTATACTGGTATCGCCATACTGCAACATGCATGTAGTTTGGAATTTCAAATATTTTGAGAAGATATTCAGCATCCAGACTCCAAAAAGTCCTAGAATACTATTTAATATATATACTCTAAAGGAAGAAAACCCAGCAGCCTAGTCAATATTAAATCTCTTTCTGTTGCATACAGAAATGGAAAGTCAGAGAAATCTTATTTTATAAAATATGGTTCTTTTTCCTGAAAAGAAATACATTTTCAGATGATAAAGACCTTGAGAAAGGTGAATGAAAGTTTTAATATATTAAGTTTTCTAGATGTTCTACTGGCAGTGCTAATTTTGGTGCAGACAAAGGAAGTATTCAATTTTTTCTAAATTTGGGAAGACAATAGATCTGAAAGAAGCACTGTTAGTAATTCTGTGGTCTAGATTTTGACCTTTACAGTCATACAGTTTGCTGTATGTATGTATTTTTAATTTACATTCAAGTCATTTGGATTCCATTTTGAGGACAGAAAACAGATCAGAAATACACAGTGTGGTTTCAACAACTTCTTTGAAGTGAAATTTGACTCATGCGGTTACTGCACTGGTTTTGTTCCTTAAACTGTCTGAAGAGTTTCCTAACTAGATTTATAGAAAACAATTTCTTTAAACCCAGTCGTTTCTAGAACACCTACAAAAAACCCCAGAGGAAATAGATACTAAGAGAGAAGAATAAAACTAAAGAATCTGATTACACTTCATAAGATAGAAAGTTATGTAAACCATCTTAATGGTGTCTTTTCCACATATTTAGAAAGGAAAGATCATTGTAACCCAAGTAATTCCTACTACTACATCAGGATTTATGGCTAGTGTTAAGGGGAAAAAAATGGAGCTTTTAAGAATTTGGAAAAAAAACCCCATCTTATTCCTGAAAATAACCCAAAGCTACTGTCTGCATTGTATATGGTAGAACAATAGCATGCTGTGGGACAGCTAGTGAAAGAGAACAACGTAACATGATGCTTGTATGTCATGTTGGTACTGCTCCCTTCTCTGAAAGCTCATGGCCCAGCAATACCTTGGCCCAGGAAGGGACAGTGCCATTTGTTGCAAAATAAATTACATTGGTAAAATTCCATTTGATGAGACTATTAATTTCTGACTCTGGTACTTAAAAGGGAAACACATATATACATTTTAACTTCAGTATTCAACTTCTTCCTCCCTTCCTTCAGGTGGAAGAACATATCATCCCACTGTCCCGTGAATCAAGTTTGTCATCACATTTTGTTCATTGCTGGAAAAAGGAAATCAAAGTACCTGTCTAAATTTAAAACTTCCTTGACTTCACTGCAGGCTTCTCAATATAAAGAAAACCTTACCCTCCATGTACATTTGCCCACAAGAAGTAAAAAACTACAGAAAGATGTTTTTAATCCGAGTTTAGTGAACCAAGTTTGTATGGCTTCCTGATTTACAACAGTTAGTAAACGTCAGGGCTAAGCTTGAAGAGCTTGTGTGGCCTTTGCAAACTACAAAGACAGCTTGGTTCTCCACATTACACAGCGAGGACGCAAAACCATTTATGTGGTGAGGGGAAGGAAATAAGCAGGAAACAGCAGACAAACCCAAAAAAGAGAAATATGGACACTAGAAAGCCAAACAGGTTTCAGGGAACCCTCTGCCCTTCGTGCATGATCTAAATTGATTCTTCCTCAGAGAGCTGGCACAGCCTGCCCTGTTCCTGCTACCCATGGGTGGTGCTTCGGAGTCCCAGGAGGTGAGGAGCAGCTCCAGTGACATCCAGAATACCCAGCGGCACTGCTGGGATGCTGCAGAGTGGTGGTTTTGAGTCTGTCCCCTGACTTTTTCTTCCAGGAGCTGCTGAGGGACTGCAGTCCTCACTTGTGCGGGTACATTGTCTTCTGCTCTGGGCTGGGGGATGAACATGGCACATCTCACCGTGGTGAACTCCGGGCAGTGCCAGTCAATCGGGGAAGGCCTGTTTGGAGCTTTGGATTGCTATGATTAGGAATGGCCTTTGACATTGAGAACTTAGAAATGAGAATTGCAGAATTAGAAATCTGAAACTCCTTAGACATTCTGCATGAAGGTAAAGCATACGTTTGTTTCTCTGCGTGTCCCTCACCATCGCACTACCTCAAAGTACTTGCCAAGTACCTGGCTGTGTTGAGGAATGAAATGAGATGGCCGAGTGAGTGACCTCAAATGTCTGTCACCCATCAGAAGAGGAGAGAGAGTAGGGAGAAATTAAGAACAAGCTCAGGAAAAGTGGTTTGTTCCAGTGACATTTTGTAGCTATGGCAAAATGCTTGGTTATAGAGTCCAGAGGCAAGAATGGGAAATACCCCAGCTGGCAGAGACTGTTCCTTCATAGGCAGAACTAGCAACCAGCAGAATTGTCATGATCAAATACCTAGGAAAATCCCGAAAAATGGAAGTGAATGTTTGTGTAAATCCGTACACACATTCCATTTACTTTACTTTTTTTTTTTTTTAAGTGCATGCCATATGGACATTTGAGTGCTTCCTGCTCACGGTGTATATGTGTTGCCGGTGATCATTACCCTGGAACAGAAAAATTGGAACTTAGAAAGGATTTTGTTAATAAGCCTTTTCTAAATGACACTTTTACAGTCCACCTCTCAAAGGAGTACAGTGCCAACTTTGTTGTGAGGCAGATGGTAGTGAAAAAGGTGGATGTGACTCTGATCATTTAGCAGGGAAATTAATTTATGTGATACTAACCAGCCTCCAAATTGGGTTTATTGGCTCATTACAGTTTCTACAAAATGCCAAAGCTTTATGTTTTAAAGAAGCTGAAGGTTATTTTCAGGATATTTTTAAAAGAGAGAGGGAGAAGAAAATTGAATGACTGAGGCTCTGTATTAAAGGTAAGATGACAACTTTTATGCAACTTTGGATGAAGGAATTTGTGGATCAGTCAAGGACCGTTGAGGATATTGTCCTGTCTGGTGGTAAAATCTGTCTTTATCCATCCTTGGCTGCTCTAATATGAATGTTCTTAGCTTATTAGCATTGTACTTGTGACATGGATACACCTTCCATCGAACAAAGTAAACTAAATACACGATAGCCTAGCGTTACAACATATAGGTATTTCACAATCTCTTTTTATAAACCAATTTTTTTATCCCCTTACAGCAGAATAACTCTATGTGTATTCAGTTTACTAAAGAGAGGAAATTCAGGATGAAAGTTGGACAGTAAAATGAAGGCCATTCTTTACATTTCAGTGTTTTATGTCAGGTGGGTAGTCCTTATACAGCACTCAAAAAGTTCATTCCTGGCTGTGGAGAACTTTACAAAGGATGGAGAAGGTAACTAATGGGCATCATTTATAGCTTCAATTTTACTAATTTCCGTTTGTGAGTAATAAGTCAATGCCTATTACACTTCTCATCCCGCATTGGTGTGTTAACTCTTTTTCCCAAGTACTATGTTACGGCTCATCAAAACAAGATTGCCTGTTTTATCACTACTAGTTGCAGTCTGTGCTACCCTGTTGTACTAAGGATGATTAGAAGTCTTTAGTACCATCATGCCTGAGGAAACAATTAATAGTGTTCCTAGATCTGGTGCTTTAAACTTCATTGCTTCACTTCCTTCAAAACAGTTATTGGTGCTTGTAAATGATCTAAGCTGAAGAGGATTTTATGTAATGTATTACAACATGCAATCTGAAGACATTTGTAAAGAATCCTTAAAATTTAGTCCTGAAGTTTTATTAGGTTGCTGTAGTCAACTGTTATCTTTTAATAATTTTTTGACATTTCATATAATATGCACACTACAACTATGAGACTAACAAAACACTAGTCTGTAATTCAGTTTTAGATCTCTTTCCTTAGTTTGTGTTTACCTTAGTATAAATTATTTTAGTAGTGTAAAATCAATGTCCAATAGATTTTTTCAAGAACAAGTGGTATTTTAGCCTTTCTATTTTTATCACATTCATTTTTTCTAACTTCATGGAGCAGAGACTTTAAAAGTATTAGCAGTTTGGATCCAGGCACACCTGCACAGAAGCACCAGTCATGATGTGGGTAATACTCACAGATTAGGCTAACTCCTCCATATCTGTTGGATGGGCTTTTTATAGATCCTGCGCTGCAACTGAAATTGCAGGATGCACATGATCGCTCTAGCCACTTGAAACAAGGGCACTCTCATGGTTGCCTTGTTTTCATTTGGTGAGCTGGTGTTTATCAGCAGGAAAAGAATCACAGAATTCCCCAAAAGGACAAAATGCCGAGAGCCAGGAACCAGTTCTTTGTGGCTTTTGAAGGTTTGGGGAAGGGCTACTTATATTATCAGATGACTTCAGGTTCTTTTAAGGTAATGAGCAAAAATTTCTGATGTTTTTTGGAAGTGGGAGTGTTTCACAGACACTCTGTGTCTTGTATTACATTTCAGTCCTGTACTAATACTCCTTTTCTGCAGAACAGATTGTCTGTAATTAGTTGAAATAAATACCTGCTATGGAGTTTAGGAAGTCCTCCAGAAGGACTTGGCTGGAATGAAGGATTCCCAAATCCCAAACTGAGACCTAAAATAGGCCTCCCTAATCCTGGAGATATTTACATTTGATAGCTGCAACCCTATTTGACTTGGAAGTTTTCAAGGCAACTAGACCTCTGCCTCTATTCCCCAGAAATGCTTTTAATTGTGCAATACGCTGTGTCTTCTGTCCAGACTATTGCTAGGATCCAGAAATTAAATTTGACTCCACTTCACCCTCATTATGCCAACTTGATTGTGTTTTTCAGAAAGTCTTGCATGCAGGATGTCCCCACAAAACTATCTGTGATCACTTTATGTAGCGAATGGGAGGAAGTGGTAAAAACTGTGACGAATCTCTAGAGGTCAGGGCGTCTCTGTAGGTGAGAACCACACACTTTATTTACAGGCAGCCATACCCTCCCCTAGCATTACAGGGAGAAAGCTTTTTCCTCCAGTCCTGCTACAGGTGGCAGGTGTAGGTCAAAGTGTTTGAGGTGGTCAAGATACATTGGGCTAAGAACAAGAATTTCCTCCATGTTGGTTAGGTTTTCCTTTCAATTAGAGCTTAATTTTTCCATAATTTATGCTGCAGACTCTCAAGCTGCTACAGTTGCCCAACTTCTTTCAAAAATTAATTTGGTTGTAAACTGTTAAAAGGCAATTAGAGACAAAAGAATTGCAGGTGAAGCCTGGTGAAATGCCCTTCCTGGCAAGGGAAGAGAAGGGCTGCTTATCAAATTTTTTCCAGTAGTGCTGCTGGACTGGGGAGTAGCTCACTGTGAAAAGCTGTAGTAGTCCAGTGATCTGAATAAAATACAGTTGTGGTGAACAAGGGCTGCATGAACACGTCTTGCAGCATTAGTTAACCCTGGCAATGAGATGAGCGGGAATTACTAGGACTTGAAAAAAACTAATGCCATCCTGCATGCCCCAAGGGACACCACAAGTGGGAAGTAGAAACATGCTTGTTTTATGGCTCCCTACAAAGCATTAGACCAAAACTTTATAAATATGAACTATTCATAAATCTTCTTCCTTACAGTAGGCAGTTAGAAAACTAGAAGACTTTGAGGCTGGGTTTAAAGTTTATCTAAAAAAAATTATTAGTGAAAAAAGAAGTGTCTCCATAACCTAGGTCGGTGGTCCCCAAATGTTTTCCTTTTGCAATCCTACTTTTGATTTCTGGTCCTGGTTTCTATCAAACTAGCATAGGTGGCTGAGAAGTAAGTGCTGCAGCTTTCTTTAAGGTCACAGCCTCCAGCCTGAGAAGAACATGTGCTGCTATCCATAGCACAGACTTCTGTGGCAATATTTCTATTGTATTTAAGATTTATGTAATTTTTCAACAACCCATCTTAGAAGTACTTTAAAGGAGAATGAGGAGTGAGGAGAACATTTGTCTTTTCAAGACAGAGACCTTGTGGGCCAACTGTCCAGACTAGAGCTATCCAAAAGTTCTATCAACACAAAACAAGTCGCAGAATTAACCAGAAAACACAGTTTGCCTCCACACCAGCTCACGGCACAGCGGTTTCATTGCTCTTTCCCCAGAGCAGAATGTTTTCATCATGCCTTCATCAAAAAACATGCAGAATGAGGCTTGAAAAAGTCACTTCTTACTCCAAAATGCAAAATTATTTAAAAGCAGAATATAGGTAATTCTCAGTGCAGAGCAGACTTCTTCTCTCCTCCTTGCCTGTGAGGTAATTAGGGACTGGCTTTGAATGCCAGGATCTGAGTCTCTCGACATTTTGAGGTGGAACTTGGAGGAATCCAATAACTGGCACCTAAAACACAGCGGATATAATGGCTTACACTTTAGGGTGGAAAAATGCAAGTGAAAGGGTCTGTTACATGAAATGCTGCAGGTTTTCTGCTCCCCCTAAATCTATGGCAGTTGCAAATGTTCCCTGCCTGGAAAAGCTAAGCAGACCTATGATATCATACTCTGAGATCCCATGGGAACATTTTACAGGATAGCGTAACTGAATTGGTACAGAGTGTGAACCCTCTGTACTGAAAAGTCTACACACACCTTCCAGATATCATTCCTTTCCTAGTCAAATGCAAATCTCCACTTCCAATACTATATTCTCATTTGATGAAAAAAAAATCAAATACTTTAAAATGGCTTTGAAAAATCCTATGCACCATATTCTGGCTGATCATAATTTTAATAGATTATCTGTTAGTTAAAAGGGTTATGGCTCATAAAGCCCAGACCAAAGTTTTCAGAGTCATCTAGTAGTCACTGCCAGTCTGACTTTTAAATGACTATTCAAGGCACATCAAAGACAGACTTTCAGAAAATGGCAACCTTCTGCCTAAGAAGTCACATATGTTTAAAATGGGTTGCTTCAGTTACCCCAGAACACTTTCAGTGAGATTCCTGAAACATCCTTACAATAAGCAGCACAGTGGCAAGGTCTGCTCGCTATTTCACATGCCATCGTTTAGGCATGTGGTCTAGCAAGGTTTACTCTGTGGCTGCAGTAGACCTATGCTGCTAACTCACAGAATTATTATTTCTCCTGATGCTTTACAGCATTGTAGATCTGGGAGCATGAACAACCAAGGGAGATGTGCAGAACAAGGTGGGTTCCTTACTAGTGCTGTAGGGACCTCTGTGCAGACACATCAGAACAGCTTGTCTGTAGAGCCTGCCTGTGTCTGCCAACACTGGTGACACACTAGAGCTAGTAGGATGAGATGCGTTGACTACCTAATTCCCGCTGGATCAAGCCCAGTTTCTGAAGAGCCTTTGGTTTGCCTTAGCACTACAGTCCATCATGACACACGTTGTGGGAAGATTATTCACTTCAGGGCAGTGTGTGATTTGAACTTGCCCCTTGTGCAGGTGCTGTGCTTCAACAGCACCCGTCAGTCTACCTCTGAGGATAAAGTGTCGGCTGCTATGGGAACCACATGCAAAAGTGGCTCTGCAGGACCCCACCGGTGTCCCAAAGCTCTGGCAGTGAGCCAGCACTAAGGACCTCAGCTGGCACCATGCCACTTTTTTTCCCGCGAACTTCTGGATTTTTCCTCCAGAAATACTCTTCCTGATATTCTGCTGTTCTGCTATTATAATACTACTCTAGTAGTCTGTGATCCCTTGTGCTTTTTGCAATATCCATATTAATTCTTCTCCCATCCCATTATTGCTTGTGCCCTAGTCCAAAATCACACCTCTGGCAATAGTAGCTCTGAAGTTAATTATGCTTCCTTAGCCCCAAGAAAGAATATTAACCACACTTTTTCATTCTCAGGGACATAAACGATCAAAGTCCTTAAAACTGAGTATTTATTTACCTTGGTATATAAGGTTGATTGTTTGCTGACATTAGGAAAGACATGGGAGTCTATTCGTTTGTGAGTTTTTTTCATATGTATCTTGGCTTTGTTAAATGGGCTAAAGCCAACTAAATTCCTGACTGTCAATCATCCATTGTCTTGGTTTATTACACAATCCATTTCTTAAGGCTTACCACAGCAGGAATTGTTTTCATTTTTGTTCTGCTAATGGAACCTGATTTGGAAAAACTCAAGTCATTTGGAAGTCATTTAAGGAGCCTTAGCTTCAAATGAAAAATATGAAACAATTTACTTCCCGGTGGGGAAAAATGTGGGTTGGAGAAAGAAAAGACAGCGAAAAAAGAAGTGCAGATAGATATAGAATCACAGCCCAGTCCAGAGTGTGGGAGCCCAAAACACTGCAGGAGTAATCCCTGTAATGAACCAACAGTCTGAGAAATCCACAGGGAGTTTCCAAAACATTTTCCCTTTGGAGAAGATAAAAATAATTTCCATAAGAATTATAGTCAGGGGCTTATAACCAACACAAAGATAGTATACTTCATTTTTAGCCAACTGTGTCTTGACTGTCGCTGAAAAGTTTGTAAATCTCTGCTCCTGCTCTCAGATAATGGACTTTGTTCTGTAGCTCACTGTGTGGGTTTTGACTGGGATAGAGTTAATTTTCTTCATGGTAGCTAGCACTATGTTTTGCAGTTGTGCTGGAAGCAGTGTTGATAACACAGGGATGTTGTGGAGTAATCGCTGAGGAGTACTTTGGAAATTTACCCTCTCAGAACAGCCTTGAAACCAGGTGGAACGTAGCACTCATGTACAACGGGTCTGTGCCATGGAGACTCCCTGAACGGCCTTGGATGTTGGCAACATCAGGGGCGCCTGGTGTGCTGACTCTGGGAGAGATTACATGGAGGGTGGAGCGGAGTGGAGACCTCGTGGCCACGCTCTGTGAACAGGGGAGTTTCGGGATGCACAGGATGTACGTTGATAAGCTGCTCTTGCAATGTCCTGGGCCAAAGACCTGTCAACTTTGATGAAGTGCTGTACTTAGAGTGAACTTTGCTAATTATAATATCTTTATAATACTAAAACTCACACCCCTCTCAAAAGTTACCACCCCCCCAAGGTGCGACCCCTCCTCAATGAGTGTGCGCACTGAATTTTTCCTAGTCTGTACCTTTAAACGCGAAGCGAGAGAATTCTGCACCAATCCTGATAAAGGTATGTATGACTAGAGTCACTCAAGCTCCACCTGCAAAGTAAAACACTATAAAATAATGTTTTAAGAGCTGGATGTCAGGGAAGATACCATCGTCGTGTACTACTCTAACTTCTGGGATCAGTCGACGGGCTGAGCCTCTCTTCCCCCCCATCGGGACGCCGTTGGGTAAGATTCGAACCCTTGGTCATACCAAGTGCCTCCCCGGGGAACTTAGAAATCTCTGTAGAGTCACTTTACATCTTTTAACACCAAGTATTTTTATAGCCAAGTTGTGTTACTCATGTTTTTGGTATTTGCACGTGCTTTGCAGACAGTGAATTTATCACCGGCAACCCAAAGAACCTGTGTATCTGTTGCTTCAATAAATCGCACTATTGGTTGACTCAGTCATGTGTGTGTGGTCCCTGAACGCGACCGTACCTCTGAGTGCGGCCGTGTGAGTTCAGGAGGTGTCCGGCTGAGCAGGTAGAGCGATGTTAGTAGTGCATCCGGACCCGTGATAGTCCAACAAAGGTGTTGGGCGCGACCGGACTACTAACGCTGACTTTGGGCATCACTCAGAACCTAAGCTCAGCCGCCCCCAGTCCCTCTGATATCTGAGGATCGACTGGAAAGCAAGGGGGTTTAGTTTCTGCCAAATTGCTCTGCCTCTTAACGCAACAGAAAAAAATTGGCATAGTCGGCAGGATTGCCATGGATAAACTGCTGCAAAAATATGACCTTGCCCCTTCCCAGGCTGGGAAGGAGTGGGCTCAACAATTTTGGAAGTATGAAAAGAAAGTGATAGAGTGTACTGAGCAGTGTCACGCTGCACAAAAGGATAGAGTGAAAAAAAGCAGAAGGGTTATCGGTGTGGTTTTAGGAACTTGTTTATCTTGCGCGCAACAAGAAGCTAAGAAAGCCCCTGCTCCCACACTAGTTTCTAATGTGGAATACAAAACTTTGAAATCAGAAAATGAAGTGTTAAAATCATCATTAGCTTTTGAAAGGGAGACAGGAGAAAAATTAGGACTCCAAGTTGATAAACTTGTGAGTGAAAACGATAAGCTTGTGAAGGAAAAGAGTAAACTTATAAAGGCACATGAAAATCTTGTGTGCCAAAATAGAAATCTTAATCAGCTGTTAGACAAGGTGTGTCAGCTGTTAGATAAAATATCATCTTGTGCTCCAGTCACACAGATTTGCAGGTTACTATGTAAACTGGACACTGAAACTGGAAGCAGATTTGTGTAGTTTTGTAACAGTGACAAGGAGACTGCAGAAACCTCTAATTCTGACTCTCAACTGGTCCCCTTACAACCCTTGATTAAAACTGAGACTGTTGTTAATGATGATGATGAGGTCTGCACTACTGTGCGCACGATTCCGTGGTCACCAGCAGAGTTGATAAAAATACAGGAAAAATTCTCAAGGCAACCAGGAGAGTCAGAGGTTGAGTATTTGTGGCGAGTTTCCCTTGAGGGAGGAGACCGAATTATGTTGAATAAGGAAGCAGCAGGAGGCTTTTGGGGACCAGGAGTGTTTTTAACCACCAACCCAGGGGAGCATAGTTATTCTTTGACCTCACAGGTTGCATTTTGGGCAGGCGGCATAGATCCCCAGCTGAGGGGAGAGCCAATAGAAATTAAAGCCACAGGCTATTCTGATCTGGCCGAGGCAGTACAGAAAGCAGCCTGCATCCAAGCGATGTACAACAGGAATCAGCTTTTAAAATTACCAATGTTAGCCCCAGTTGACCCGGCACAATTAATCCCCTTCATTTGTGGTCTCCCTGATTGTCTCAAGGTGTATGTAACAAACACCCAGGATCGTATACAAACCACTATAAATGATGCTGGTCGCAGTTGAAAGAACCAGGGTCAAATTACTAATGGACACCGAATGGGTTGGATTGGATCGTCTCGTGGAAAACCCCCAGAATATGCCCAGTGAGTTTGCCAAGTACACACCCCCAAACATAAATCAGATTGGAAGTGTAGGCGTAAAGTCCTGGATGTGGAAGTACCCCCATATTTTTGCGCGGTACCTCTACAGAGGATCTCCGTACATTAATCCAATCTCTAAACAAAAAGAATGAATTAGCTGTGGAAAATCCTACAGCTCAACCACCCCCAACCCACAAGGAAAGTGCACCTTCTGCACCAGAATGTAATCCAACTGATACGGCAGAAGTCCAGAGGAAAAAAAAAAACAACCACTTCTATCCCCAGGAAGGGCAGTGAGCTACCCTGCCTGGCGGGTATTAGCAATTCAATGGCTCTCGGTTAAAAATTCTGAACCTGTTAAAAAAAAAAAACAGCTCAAACTCTAAATATCAGAGTCAGTCGACACAGGGTTAAATTTACAGGAATAGAAGGTGTGGTAAAGGAATGCCCCGCTGCCGAGATTTCCCTCTGGTTGCCAAGGGACCAGAAGTTAACGAGGGCGGAGGTACTGGTAGGTGCTGCACACACTGACAGTCTAGGATTTAACACGCTGCGTGAGCAGATGAGGAAACTCCCGGAGGGGACTGTGTGGAGTTTTGCAGGCACCGATATTCGGCAGTACCCGCTGCCAGCAGCAGCGCTGGCGAGAATTAACGGGGTGGTAACAGAATTGGAAAAGATATCATTTAAATTGGACCAGTACCAATGGTACTGACCACCCCTAAAAATTCCTACACATGGGAAGCCAAAGATTGTTCAGGAAAAGCACACCGCATCAGCACCCAGTGAATTTCACCCTCATTTTAACCCTGCCGGTTAAGTAAGACCGAGCATATTTTCTTTTTTCTTCTGTGTTCACAGGAATCCCGAATGGACAACACGGAACCACAATCCAATGGATGAAATTAGTGATGTAGCATTTTACCTTAATTTTAATACGATTTCTCTTAACTTGTAATTCGAGATAGATACCTAAAATAACCATTGTCCCAAACATATGTCAAGTATAATGAAATTGTGAGAACACAGATCATTCCAGAAAATTTAACTCTAGCTACTGTAGTCATGCATGGGGCCAAGGTGTTTTCAAGTCGTGTGTGTGTTGTCCCTGAACGCGACCGTACCTCTGAGTGCGGCCGTGTGAGTTCAGGAGGTGTCCGGCTGAGCAGGTAGTGCGATGTCAGTAGTGCATCCGGACCCGTGATAGTCCAACGAAGGTGTTGGGCGTGACCGGACTACTAACGCTGACTTTGGGCATCATTCAGAACCTAAGCTCAGCCGCCCCCAGTCCCTCTGATACTTGAGGATCGACTGGAAAGCAAGGGGGTTTAGTTTCTGCCAAATTGCTCTGCCTCTTAATGCAACAGACGTTTTAGTTGCTGCTGAGCAGTGCTTACACAGAGTTAAGGCCTTTTCTGCTTCTCACCACCCCATCAGCGAGAAGGCTGGGGGTGCACAAGAAGCTGGGAGGGGACACAGGTGGGACAGCTGACCCCAACTGACCAAAGGGGTATTCTATGCCATATGATGTCGTGCTCAACATGCAAAGCTGAAAGAAGCAGAAGGAAGCGGGAGACGTTCATAGTTATGTCATTTTGTATTCCCAAGTAACCACTACGTGTGATGGAGCCCTGCTTCACTGGAGATGGCTGAACACCTGCCTGCCCATGGGGAGTGGTGAATGGATTCCTTGTTTTGCTCTGCTTGCTCACACAGCTTTTGCTTTACCTGTTAAACTGTCTTTATCTCAACCCATGAATTTTTCTTACTTTTACATTTACATTACAAGAATCCTCTTGCCCATCTCACCAAGTGTGAGTGAGTGAGTGGCTGTTTGGGGCTTAGTTGCCAGCTGGGGTTAAACCATGACACTTACACAGCAGAAATATCCTTGTTTCAAGTCCTGTTGTCACCTCCCTAAAAAGTGTTGCTATCTATTTATCTAGATATCTTGATGCACATGCATATATCCAGGTGACATAATACCTCTACAATGTGGGGGTTTTTGTTCTGAGATCAGCCTGACAATTCATTCATAGTACTTTTAAAAAGTTTTAATTCATCCTTTTCTCTCTTAATAAATTTCCCTCAAACAGTTCTGTGGGGTTTTTTGCGTATGCTTTTTTTTTTCAATGTTCCTTGGCATATGGGTTGCAGCAGAAGCAGGACATTCACTATTTGCAACTCATGCTCTCTAACTCAATAATTAGCTGTTGTTTTTAGGTTCATGGATGCTCAGTACCATAGTATCAAAACACCTTGTGTCAGCATATTTTTGCTTTCAAGGATTAATTCTCAGAAAAAGGTCAGGAAAACTTCAGAGTCCTAAGGATTATATAATTATGGAGAAACGGATGCATTATTACCAGTGAAAACAAAATACAGCATTCAGTGTAAGTAGGCTGTCAAGAGTTCCATTCATGTTTCTTCATGATTCACATTCCATGTGAATTCTGTGAATTGCTATGGCTCTTTTTAAAAGCAGTGATAGCACTGGAAATAGCATGTAACATAGCCAGAACTTAAAAACTAAACAGACAGGTCAGCCATAGCTAGTGTTAAAAGCAAAGCAGTGAGCACTGAAATATTTGAATTCTTCTCTTAAGGTGGTGGTTGGAAACAATGAGGAAAAGAGTTTAAAGAAAACTGTGATGTGTTGACCTTGGCTGGACACCACGTGCCCACCAAAATTGTTCTATCACCCCCCTCCTCAGCTGGGCACGGGAGAGAAAATAAAATGAGCAGCTCATGGGTCGAGATAAAGATGGAGAGATCACTCACCAGTTACCGTCACAGGCAAAACAGACTCAACTTGGGGAAACTAGTTTAATTTATTGCCAATCAAATCAGAGTAGGGTAATGAGAAATAAAACAAAATCTTAAAACACCTTCCCCCCACCCCTCCCTTCTTCCCGGGCTCAGCTTCACTCCCGATTTCTCTCCCTCTTCCCCCTGAGCGGTGCGGGGGGACGGGGAATGGGGGTTGCAGTCAGTTCATCACACGCTCTCTCTGCCGCTCCTCCCCCTCAGGGGAGGACTTCTCACACTCTGCCCCTGCTCCAGCCTGGGGTCCCTCCCATGGGAGACAGTCCTCCATGAATTTCTCCAACGTGAGTCCTTCCCACGGGCTGCAGTTCTTCATGAACTGCTCCAGCCTGGGTCCCCCCATGGGGTCACAAGTCCTGCCAGCAAACCTGCTCCAGCCTGGGCTCCTCTCTCCATGGGGCCACAGGTCCTGCCAGGAACTTGCTCCAGCACAGGCTTCCCACGGGGTCACAGCCTCCTTTGGGCATCCCCCTGCTCCGGAGTGGGATCTTCCATGGGCTGCAGGTGGAGATCTGGTCCAGTGTGAAGCTCCATGGGCTGCACAGCTGGTCTCGCCATGGTCTTCACCACAGGCTATAGGAGAATCTGTGCTCCATCACCTGGAGCACCTCCTGCCCCTCCTTCCTCACTGCCTTGGTGTCTGCAGAGCTGTTGCTCTCACCCATTCTCTCTCCTCTCTCCAGCTGCAAATGCTGTCAGCCAGTTTCCCCCCCGCCTCCTTCGATACGTTATCCCAGATGCGCTCCCACCATCGCTGACGGGCTTGGCCTTGGACAGCAGGGGGTCTGTATCGGACACAGGGGAAGCTTCTAGCAACTTCTAACAGAAGCCACCCCTGCAACCCCCACCGCTACCAAAACCTTGCCACACAAACCTAATATAAAAACCCAAACCAGATTCTCTGTACTGCTTTCTGATCAACCTATTAGAGGCCAAGAAGGAATTCTTCCACGCTCAGAAAAACTGGGCATTTCTCTGTGTCCAGCTCCACCACTGGACAGATAAATCTGACACTGAACTTCCACTTCCTTGGTGAGGGCCCTCTTGCAGCTCCTCATAGCAGGCAACATCCTTCACCATGTCTTTGGACCGTGACACCACCATCAAACTCCCAACCATCAAGTTTCTGCATTCAGCAAAATCCAGATGGATTCATGAGTTGAGGATGTGAGATAATTAACCTTGAAATGTGTTTCTGTCCTGTTACTTTGAAGTCTCATATTCCCAGTTGTCAGAGAGTACAGGCAGAAATACTGCTGAAAACATGAGCAAATACTTTCTATGCTTAATGCAACCAAGGTTCACTCTAGAGTACCTGCTGTAAATGTGGAAGGATACGATGCCTAAGGCTTTGAACTGAAGGAGAAAGAGCTTGCAAAACTCAGTTATATTGGTATTAATAGAATACAGCCAGATGGTGCAGTCATCAATAATCTAAAAATATCCCTGGTGCATAGTCAAAAGCAAAGTAGCATGAAAATTAAAGTAAAAAATTTGCACTCACCAGTAATGTCCTAAAATACCTTTAATGACAACTCACCCTATGTTTGCTGAAAGGTCAATGCACAGGTAGAGTGAAAGCCTTTTGCAAGGGAATTTATTCAGAAATGCAGCTTTTTGGTGTGAGAAATTATTGAAACAGAATTTTTACCATTACCTGACTGATTTTAATGTTGTGTTCTTATGCAACTGAGTTATAATAAATACTTTATACAGTGGCTTTAAATCACACCGGATTTTTAGTCGAAAAATGCGCTCATCCTCCTGTATACATGGTCCACTAATGAGTCAAAATTCCTCTGATAAGCCTGATTCATCATTCTTGTGTAGGTTTTGATGTTCTGATCCAGTTCTATTTGAGCAGCTACTGACATCTGTCTAAGGTACAGTGGTAATCAAAAGCAACTTTTATTTATATCTATAAAGATACATATTTATTTATATATAAAGCTATGAAACTACCACAAATAATATATATGATAGTTGGTCAAGTAATAAATACATATACATACATATATTCATAAGCAGTGATCCACCCTGCCATCTGCATAGATGTTCTCATCTAGGAGATAGTCCTCAGTTGCTACGTTTTTGCATTACTATGAATCTCTCCATCTAAGACTGTGGTTGATGGCTGAATGAAAAAGGGTAAAATAAGCACCATAGCAAACATTTATTTCAATGTTTTTTTCAATGCTAATAAGATTTTTAATATTTTTGTAGACACTTATGAGCAAGTCGTCCACACGTGAGACTTAGCAATTAGTTAATGCAAGGTTTAAATTTAGCAAAATTAACTAGAAAAAAATATTTACGCATTTACACATTTTTTAAAACACTTACCTGGGCATAATCTGGAATTTTGGTTTTTTCTGGGCCCAGGGGAGGAGATGACACCAAAAATAAATCAGTTTTATCTTTGCTAATCCCCAAAGAAGCTGATAGAACACATTTTTATTTTGTGCGCATAAGCTATTTGCCACTAACTCAGTCTTTTTGTAGTACCTGTCAAAAGACTGGGTTTTGTTGTTGGGTTTTTTTCCCCACAGGTTCCCTAATATTGTTCCCTAACAATATTCTTGGGAGCCTTTGTTCTACATGAAGTCAAACATCTACTGTAAGATAGCTATGTGCACAGGCTTTGTAAAAGAAAGAGTACACAGAATTTCTCAGGGCATGTCAGCTTTCTCAGCATGAGACCAGGCATCCCTTCGGTAACAAGAGAAGCAAATGGAACAAGACGTGGCGGGAGATTATACTTGTCAGATGGAGGAAATAGCACAAGTGCCTGCCACAAAACCACCTCGGCCCCACGGCTGCCTGTAGGTCTCAAAGAGACAACAGCTTAGGCCAGTAGTGCTTAAAGTGCTGGTGTACAGGAAAGAGTCAATAAATCTGCAGAGCAGGAGAAGATCTAAGAAAATTTTTCTTTTTTTTTTTTGTCTTGGCTCCCTTTGTCCCCTTGCTCTGCACTACCAACCTTCTCACAGATTCCCTTTCTCAGAGGCATCTCTGGTTTGGGTTGCTGAGAGCCATGTGGGCTGCAGGAGAGAACAGAGCACATCGCTTTGGCAGTGGTGGCTTTCCTAAACTGTGAAAAATGATCTTTTTAAGGGGAATAGGCACCATGAAAGTGGGATGTGAGGAGGAGTTTGGGATATGGAGTTTGGGGCACGCCAGAATGACGACACATGTAAGGCATTCACATACGCGACGGTAAAACGGGCCCAAATTATTAAAGAAAAAAGCCCAGTTTTAAAATGTTTGTGAGCTGCTGAGAAAGGCATTTGAAGGAAATGAGTAGATATGCAAAGGCTGCTTTTGCTCAAGAAAGCAGGCAACTAAGCAATACTAAGATAAGGTGTTCTGCTCAGCCTCATATCCCACCGCAGGTACATCTTGGCGAAATGCAGTAACATCAGAAGCATATACAAAAATGAGAGTTGTGCTGATTTTTCAACAGTTGTAACTAACACCTGAATCTAGTCCAAATTTATCCAGTTCTGTCAACGGTCTTCAGCAGCTACTTCTGAGGATGATACTCCTTTTCCTGAAAACTATTCCCTCCTTGAATCATTTCAGAGTAGGAAGGAGCACATCACTGAAGACAAAAGACTAGCACCACCCTTGAATGGAGGTGAAACATACCATTTTTATAAACCTTTATTTTGTTTTTTTCATACAGAAATAAGACTTGGGGTGTTGTGAGTGTTCTTACAGTAAAATCCTTCAGCAGTTATAAAGCACATAAGACTTCTTTTTGGCATCACCCAAGAAAACAATTTAAAGGGCCAAGATATCCTCATTACCAGGATCCTTTAATCAAATGCTCAGACCACTCATCAGAGATACTTGGAAAATATATCGCTTTTATATGTTAAAAAAAATTAGAAGGAACTCACTATGTTTTTTTCTAAAGCCATTGAAAACCTATTGATTTTAAAGTGATTCATTGGAAAAGCCCAAACACCAATATGGTTTTGGGCCTGCTTTATGCTTCCTTTTTATTTAGACAGATGGTGATACTCTTATTTCTAAGAATAGTTTTTATTCATGCACACTTCAGGAATAATTTCACAAAGTTAACAGTGGTATGTGGGAAAGAAATCACTTTCCAGCATTCCCCTTTTAAGGGTAAATTTTTCAAAGTCACGTAAGTGACTTAGGATCCTACATAATTTTTAAAAGTGATTTAAGCTCCCCTAGCCTAGTTTCCTCACAGCCAGCAAGATTTAGGATTTGAAGGGATTTATTTAGATGGTTTTCAGCGTTGTTTGGCAGAGGAGCACAGCACAACTCCTCGGCCACTCACAGCTTGGAATTTCAGCACCAACTTGAGTGCCTGTTTGCAGCTCGGGATCCCTACACGGAAATTGTTAAGCTTGTAAGAAAGGGATTTTCAGCTTTTTAAGGCAAACAGCTGAGCAGGGAGCTGCCTAAATTAGCCAATAGTGCAAAGCTGAAGAATGGGGCTTATGTGTCTAAGCAACTGATGTGATGCCAGTTGAGAGGTGGCTTCCCTCTCTCAGGATCCTTGGCTGCGAGCTCTCTGCCGGACGCGGGCACTGCAGCCAAGTCAACTACTTAAGCAGCCTGTGCCCTAGTTGTCAAAACCTCTGCCTGTCTCGAAGGCCATCTCTGCTGAGCTTATTCTATTATTCTCATTACCCCTCAGCCATGACAAGTTGGGTTTTCCTTCCATCTAGAGGTGGCCTGTATTCATTTTTCTGCCTGTGGTCCGGGGAGACAGCATGCCAAGGATGCTGCTGGATGGGTGAGCCACTAACCTGGTTTGGTACCCAGGCTAAAACTCCGGTGTCAGGGCATGCAGGGCCTCCGTTTGAGGCAGGGCTTAGAGCAGCTCATTACTGTGGTGCTGAAGTGATTAGGCTAGTTTGAATGCGTTGGATAGCAGCAGGTAGGAAGGTGTTATTACTGATTTGCACTGATGGTTTCACTGTGATGTAGTTTTAAAACTCTCAGTGAAGCCTCTTCAGGTGCTTAACTTGGTCTTACGATCTGGCTTGAAGGAAATGAAATGTTTTTCAAAATGGGGTTTATTATCATAATCTATTTATGCTGAGATCCCTAAAGGTCATCAGTATCACAACATAAGTATATTTAGGTAACTAAGTGTTTCTGAAAATCTCAATTTTACATGCTTTAAAAATCAAGGGTGCCTATCAGCATGCTCTCATACCTAAATGCCCTTGCAAACTTAGCCCATAACTCCCAGAAACTTTGTTTTGTTTAGTTGGAATTGAGTTTTTGGGAGTATCATCTGAACTGCAGTTCACAGATTGAACACTGAATAATTATAAACATATTTAAAAAAAACCACTAGAAAGCACTTCTTCTGACTTAACTGTTAAGATATTAACTCTCGGGACAGCTGCACTTTCTATTTTAAGCTTTGTTATAATGGAACATGGCTTTATTATTTCACAGTTTGCTTTGAAGTCCTGCCACCTATTGGTTTATCAGGGCAATGATCAGACTGGCTGGATTTCTCCCTGTGAAACCACAAAGGAAAATGTATCTTACAACATCAAAGCCCTAAGCAGTGAGAAATCTAATAAGTGATCAGAAGTTATTTAGCTCCTTTGCAATTGCCAGCTAATTTTCGAGTGCTGTATTAGCACCCCATCTGGACAAGGCAACTGCTAAACTTTAGTTTCTGTCCATCTGAATATGGAAAAAAACCCAAGCCTCTTCAAAGCTCGAGACACTGAAACTCTGGAATCTTATTCAAAGGATTTGCAGCCTTCCCTAGAAAAGTGTGCATATGTTTATTGATGCAAAATAGATTTAAATATACAGATATGCATGCACTACATTTACTTGTTTCAAGCCAAGTTGCACAGAAATAATTCATTTCATAGCTGCAAACAGATCAATCACTCTGTCTTCAATTGCAAATGCATTCTTCCACACTACCAACATGCTGCACTGTGGGAATATTTTAGAATTCTCTTTTATCTTATGTTATGCTGGTACCACATTAATTTCAGGGTCCTTACTACACACTCAAAAACTTTGTAATGCCGAGAAATTTGGGGTATGACAGCAGAGCACAGGCAGAAGCTAACAGGTACATGAGCAGCGCAGGGCAAAAGTCTAAGGAGTTACAAGAACTGTATGGAAGCAGAAGTAAAAACTGAGTAAAAAACTTTATTTCTAGACCTTCTAGTATTGAGATTATTGAAATTTTGTTAGGGAAGTGAGATTTTTTCAAGACATAGCTGAAGCTGCTTTTAACCTTAACCTTTCTGAAGGCTTTGTTCAGGTGATGCTTCACTGTAGGATACTTCGCCTTTGTTGCCTCCCATACCCAGTTTCTGCCTGGTGTCCTCCAGGGCAGAGTAAAACAAATAACCACCTGAGGAGAAGAGCTTTGCATCAAATGAGGGCTAGCCAGCCAGCCTCTGTTTCCTCTGCTTGTACCAAAGCTGTGTAGCCAAGGAGGATTGTGCAGAGGAAGCAATGATCAACTTGTCGCAGCTGCAACATAGGCTGTATAAAATAAGGCGTCATTGTCAACATAGCTTGCCCTGACAAATCAAGCAAGTTGTGTTGTGATTATTCATGCAAAAGGGTCTTGATGGAGAAGACAAAATATTTTAAGAAAAGGGCTTGAAAAATATATCACCAAGAAGAAACTTCCAATCTGTTAAGAGTTCTTTATATATTGGGGACATGAAACTGCTTAATTCACAAGCCTTGCTGTCTTCTGTTCATTATTTTGTGTACCCAAAAGAATTCACTAAAGTGCACTCCACACGATGACAGTGTGACAAGGGCCAATTTGTGAATAACTTGTCAACAGCTTGAATGAAACTCTAGAAATCTATAACAGGTGCTCGATAGCTATAATCGAGTGACAGATGGATTAGATACATGAAACCACAACAAACTGACTGAATGGGAGAGGGAGAGAGAATGAGGGTGAGAGTGGGGGAGGTTCATTAACTATAGAAGAGAGCAAAAATACATGAATTATTAAAGAAGCGGCATGAGCCAATTTGTGAGGATGCTTCCTGCTCATCTTCAGCAGGCCCGGGAAGAGGAGCTGCAATGCCAGCTACTACACACAGCAGCGACGGTCTAATATCTTCACTGCAGGCAGGGCTGTACCAGAGCTTGGCACTGGCCTTGATTGCAGAAATCACTGTTATATTTTCGTACGTGCGTAAGAGCTGATTCAGCAACGTGCTTCAGCACACGCCTTGCTGTAAGCGCGTGAATAGCCCCATTAAGGGCAGCAGAACAACCGCCTTCAACTCGCACTAACGCCTTTGAAGATCTTGCCGAATTTTTGTTCTCTGTGGCGGGATTTAAAAGGCAAGGGGATGAATCCCAGCTAGTGTAAGTCGCTACAGCCCCCCGGAGCCCTGGGGACTGCTGCCGCCGTAAGAGCCTCTAGTGCTGCTCAGGGACGCGTCCGTGTGCGTGGGCAGCGACGCACCCGCGCTGCTCTGCAGGCTGTGAGCGAGGGGGTTGCCGTCTGGGCCAAACCTGGGCACTGCAGATCTGTCCCCGTGCCAGCAAACCCAGCCTGTCCCGGGAGCCAGAGGCTGCCTGTACCCACCCCATAGGCTTTTCCCAGCAGGCGCCCAGAACGCTGTCGATGCCTGATGTCCAGTGCTTTAAGCACCCAGCGTCATCGGTAGGTGCCTGCTGCTTATACACCTTTGTGCCAGGTATGTCAGAAAATTATACTTAGGCTCAGCAAGGACCAATTCTCCTTAGTCCGTGCCCAGCCTGCATCTTCCACCTGGCCCTGACTGCAGGCAGGAGCAGGGCTCCCATTACCACTCCAGCTCACTCTCTCTCCCTCTCCAATGGGTTTTCCTTTAAATTAAATTTTTTCCTTTAAATTAAACCTTCCATTTCCTTATTTTCCTCCTGTGCACATCATGTAATGCCACAGTCCCAGATTTGCAATCATTCTATCCAAACAATGCTTTTCCACAGCTACCTATTAAGGGAACAAGCAAAACCTTGACAGCTGGTTTGCTTTTACAGAGTGACCTATCATTTTTTTCCCCTCACAAATCTTACTGTGCTTAGAATCTTCCCTCAGAGAAAAATCTGTGAAATTTTGGAACCTCTTTAGATAATGAATAAAATACAGTTGCTGAATATTTCAGGTGCAAAAAGAAGACTTGCTGTTGGTAAAAAAACACTAGTAACTTGATTTCTATTCTCTTCACCACACACATCATGTAAACACATGAACCAAAGTACTGCTTAGAAAAGGAATTTGCTGTGTAGTCATTACTGTACCAGAAACCCATGTCATCATAAAATACATCCATTCTATAATAAGGTACAGGATTTGAACTCCTGACATAGTTTAATCTTCCTGTACTTTGGCATAATTCTTATGTTTTATGATATATTATCTCCTGTCATAGTCCAGGCTGCTCTGTTTACCTGGGGTGAGACTGTGCTCTCTGGCTGCATGGGCAGTGATCCCCAGAATGTCACACAAGCACAATCACATTCACATGTTAACCTTGAAACAACAAATTCAAAGTGTCCGAATTAACCCCCGGAAGGCACTGTTTCGTACTTGAATGCCTTTCAGCTCCTAGCAATGAAGAAGAAAGTTTTGCTCATAGATCCAGAATGTAAGGAAAAGGCAGTCCTGTACGAGCACACAAGCCTTATGCATTAATTAAATCCCATTTTATCTCATTTAAGCTCTACTTCATAGGCTTTCTGTGGTGCATAGCAGCTTGCCTTGGGTGAGAGAAAGATTTCATTGTAAGCTTTTCTTTTTTTCTTTTTTTTTTTTAATGGCTGCAGTAGTGCAATAGTGTTCGTATAAAGATGTGACCAAGAGGCTGAAAGAGCGTAAGATAAGAGATTAAAAGATCATGAGCTCTGATGATAAGGGTGCTCAGCGGTCACCAGTAACCTGGTGGTAAGCAATGATAATACAATGGCTAATGCCACTAGCTAAGATAGAGCAGGCAGGCATATGCAGTGAGCAATAAAAACATGTTGAAACAAATTGCAAATCCATAGAGAATCAATCATATTTCAGTCTCTGGAAGAGTTTGGGTGCCTCGGGTAGTTCTTAGCCATTATTTCTATAGAAAGAAAACTGAGACAGGAAAAATTGACCTCAGAAAAGGTTTCCTGCTCAGTAAGTGACTTTCCTAATCTTGTTCAGATCTGACTAAATGTTCCTCTATTTTGTCTGAGAAATCTATTTTATGTATAGTAATCTTGGATCTAGCAGGGTTGCCCTGTTCCAAAGTTTAAAAAGCCCAAACTGATTGCATGCTCTTATGACCATGCCTCCTTTGTAATGCACACTGTAATTATCACCATGTAGAGAATTTTGCCTGTCTACACCACAGCTGCTTGTGGGTGAAACAGCAACTCTACGTGAGTGAGTACACAGATGTTCAGCTGTTGAATCACTTCTTTGCAATCCGGACCTGACAATAATTTAGATGTCAGTGATCATCAAGCATCTAATCCAGTATTGGCTTTCTTATTCTGAGAAACCAAATCAAACTTCAGCCTCGTGGATTTTAAAGAACTGAGGCAAAAAAGTGAAACTCCATGACAATTGTGTAGACTGGAAGAGACTGGCAGTTGCACCCTGGAGGTCCAAAGAGGTGCTTACTTTGAATCTTTCTACTTTGCCTAATCTTTTTGAGCAACATCAGTAACACAAAGTAGGCAATGGGCTGCTTTCACCGGAATGCACATTTATTGAACTGGACAATGTTTGGGGTTTTTTTGTAGCTGGTAAGCGAGGTACAAAAGCTCTGTCTGAACTCCCCAAGACTTTGTGAATGGCTGAATCACTGATTTACGCTGAGGATCATATTGAGAGCATCCTAGAGACCACTGCAGACCTTGCTCAAGCCTACTGCTAACAGCAAGATGAAAGGAACATTGTTAGTCCCCCCATTTCACAGATGGAAGGTGAGACAGAAAAAGCACCAGCTCCTTCACAGTTGCGGGTTCGTGCACTTGTGCAACCAAATGGCAGACAAATGCTTGCACAATTCTTTCAGTACTCCATAAATAGAAGTGAGAATTTGCACATGTACCATTTGCACATAGTAAACTGTTTGAAGTGTAAATGGTGTTTAAACCATGCGGAATTGTTTTTCAGTCTCATCCTGTTAAGAGAATTCCCCGAGATCTGTAGGTTCTAAGTGTGAGAGCCAGGAACAGCTGCAAGGAGACTACCTTTTCCCTGTCATCATGAGAGCAGCTGTTGAAAGAGATGGTGTTCTTTTGATTGGATACTATAAACAGAAACTAGAGACAAGCTGAAATGCTTCAGATTCCAACTTTTGCAAAATCCACTCACATAGGCGATTAACCTCCTAGTAGCCCATATGAACAACTGAGGGACTTTAGAAAGCCATTACTTTGACTTAAATAACTTTTTACTTTAGCTGATCTGACCTGAGGACATCAATTTCTTCACAGTTTGATTTGGGTTAGTGCTTTCAGCTTGAGCCAGAAGTGAAAAGGAATAGAAATGTCACACAAAAAGTTTCACCATCTTCCCAGACAACTCATATATACAATTCCTATGTCAAAATAAAGGAAGCATAAGAGCAGTTTTCACCCAAAAAAACATTTCTTATAGAGGTTGTGCCTCCTGGGCAGAAAAAAACCCAAAAGCATTCTAAAACCTTCCATTAAAACACTAATTCTTTATTATTAGCATGTGTCACTGAAGTAGGGATTCACCCTAGGTAAGGACTCGGTCTAAGTTCTGAATTTATAAAAGTTGTTTTTAAAAGACCATGAAGCCAACCATAATAAGCATAACCAGACCTCCTTAGATTTAAACGTGAGGTTGAAAGTTGCCTTTAAGCAACAATCCATGCATAAATTGTATTTTCTAAGTCAGTTTGAAACCTGGAATAGCAATACTTTGCTGGATCCTACATTTCAGTGTTAGAGCTGTTCCTGTGTTACCGGGGTTCATGCACAGAAGTGCATGAGGGTGTATTAGGAGGGGTGATACACAAACTTCATGCTAATTTTCAGCTTTTCTGTATCTTTCAGGGATACCTTAAGTTACTGACTGGCTTTCATATTACATCTCACTCTGAAGTGGACAAGAAATCTAAAGGATGAAAGACCTGAATCAGATTTCAAAGAGAAGTATTCATTCTGTAGGGGAAAGAGAGTGATAATATTAAAATTTTGGAGGCTGAACACTTGTGCCCCCAGGCCAACACTGTACATTCAGCAGCAGTCTGTCACACCCTAATTGCTAGTACTCCTTTGTGAATCAACATCTCTGAGAAGCCAATTCTCCGTGATGCTTCTTTAATATACATCTTCTCATTTGCCCCACGTATATTTCAGTTTGCCATCTGATAATTGGAATTGTGTGGGTAGCAGCCGGTACCATCTGGCTTGTTAATAAGTAGAGGATAAAAATGTCTAATGCCTTGCTCTACATAAATACAAGAATTACCCTACAAATAAACAGCTCCCTAAAACCTCAACTGATGAGAACAAAAGAAAATACTGTGGTCTTAGCTCATTAAAAAACACTGAAGAGAGAAGGAGGGAGCAGTGCGAAAGCCTCATCACTTCCCATCTGAAGTTTTAGTGTAACTAAAACATATGGGAAAAATAATGCAAAATTAAATGCGATAATGCACTTTTCACACCAAAACATATTGGGCCACTATACAAATGATGCAATTAAAACTGCTGCCTTCAGGAGCCAAAATGTAAGCTGAATAAGTACGGTACAATTAAAGTTTTTGATTTGAAACCAGTGAAAGATTTATCGTAATGAAACTCTGAATTGAGCTAATATGACTTGGGGGCATCAAAGCTAAGCTATAGAAAGCCACATGTCCTGCAACGTGGAGTTAGAATTGGAAGACTGACATCAGCAGATTTTAGGGCACAGAAAGGCTTACAAGTTCATTTGCATGTGAATGGCCAAGACCATGCAAAATCTTGCATGTAAACAGTGCGGTATTGTAATCAATACTTTAATTAACAGGAAGGCAGTGCAAAGCTGTCTGCATTGGGGAAATAAACTCTGATCCCGTAGGCTGGATGCGAAAGCCGCGCTGTTGTATTTGGAACCTGCTGGAACTCGTACAGCACCTTATCTGAACGGCCTCATACGCGTGGCGACAATGTCCTCTAATCTGGTAATAAAAAGGGCATCATGAGCGGCGGCAGCCAGGCCAGCCAGCGACGGCTGCCGTCATGCTATGCTCCCAAGATGGTGAAAGGAGATTTAAGCCTCTTGCAGAAAAAAACCAAGGGTTGCCTCCAGCCTGGCCTGGGCCGGCAGCGGGGGAAAGGGAGGAGGCGCAGCGGGGGAACGGGAGGAGGCGCAGCGGGGGAACGGGAGGAGGCGCAGCGGGGCGGCCGCTGCGGGGCTGGGGACGGCAGCGCCGGGGGTGCCAACGGGCGGGCGAGAAAAGGCGCGCAGGAAGCGCCGCGGTTCCTCCCCCGCCGCCGGCCACCCCATGAGAGCTCGGCCTGCGAGAGCAGACGCGCTGGCGGCTGGAGTTTTGCGCTGCTGGGGGGTTTCCCCAGCAAAGCTTTGCCTGCCCGGCAGGTGCCTCGGGATATTCGCCCTCGTTCTTCCAGGCATAAGCCCACCCCGGGGTGAGCCAGAGCTCAGAGGCAGCGTTTCCCTGGGAAGGAGGGTTAGTAACGTTACTCTTGATGATACCGTAGCAAGCTGGAGAGGGCATTTAGTTTGACAAAATGGGAAAAGACCCACATTTAAAAAACGGACCGGTTCTGCGCTGGGTGGAGCTGATGTAGCCTGGCACCTGATGGACTCCTGTGGACTTCTGCCTTGTGCCCCTGACCCCATCGCTGTCGCTATAAACAGAGGAGCTGTAGTCATTGCTTGCCTGCCTGCTTTCTTGCTCAAATATTTATCCTCGCACATAAGACTTGTACTGTTTACATCCTTTGACGCTGCACCAGGCACAAGAGTGCGGTTCGATGGCCAACCTCGCACTAACTCTAGCTGCTAGTCCGGGCTGTACACCGTGCTGATCAGGAGCTGGCCCTTGCCAAACAGAATCTGTAACAGCTGAGCCTCCCTCCTCTTCCCTCTTACAGTGAATCATAATTTTGCTCTCATAGCAATCAGCTGATTTTTCACAAAATCTGTAGGAGCCCCATTATCTCAACAAAAATGCTTCTGCTTTTATAGGCTTTGCTTCTGCTGTTTTGAAATTTAGCTTCTGCATTTTCAAAATTGAGTTTCAGACAGACCAGCAGCACTAACTGGAAGATACCTTCAAGGGAAACAATGTAAGAAGCATAGGAATAAAGTGAGGACTGTGATAATGCGTTAGGAGAGGAAAAAAAAGGGATAAACCTACGTTATAGGTTGTGTGTAAAGGCTGATAGTATTTGAAATAGGAAATGTGGGGATTACACAACAATTACTATTGTGAAATTGATAATATACTGCCACTAATACAACAGTAGCTACTATATGCTCTTACACATGAGCTCTGGCTTTTTCTCCCTGACTGTATATGCACACGTGTACTGCATGCTCCTGGTGTTGCCCATTCCTAATACACTTCAGAGTCTTCCTGGTTCACTGATGTGAAAACAGAGCTAGAATCAAGTGTCTTGCCCGGAGTTACCCAAAAGGCTGAGGAGGGCCTAGAGCTGGGTTTCCTGAGGTGCCATTTTGCTTCCTGCCAGCTGGGAAACACAAGACGTCCCCTCACAGCCGTCGGCACCCACGTGCGGCGCCTCTGCCACACGGGTCTGTGCAAACAGCTCAGCTCTTCAGCCTATGGAGATGGCACTGCCGTTTTTTTCTCTGAAGGCATTTGATTTACACACGTTTTCCCAGTAGGTTTTCGTGAGCTTCATTCCTTCCCTAAAATCTTTTTGACCAGACATCAGGATTAAAGACACTGACTCTGTCTCCCACTTCCAGGCAATTCCCTCCCAAGGGAACTAAGCTCATCCTGCTTCTAAAGGATCAAATGAATTTCATCCCAATAAATTTAAAATCTGCATAGAACCTGGCTCCTAATCCAGATTTTGCTTATTGTGTCAGAAATAAGCAGGGGGTGTACATGAGATGCTACATATGACTGTAATTAAAGAAGATTTCAGCCCAGATACTTTAAGCCCCAGCTCCAGCTTCAGCAGCAGTGACAGGGAACTGTTTGGACAGATGATATCTTCAGTTAAATAAAGAATGAGGTTTGGTCCTTTGTTTTTTCTTGTTTTATTTTCTGTCAGAACCTTAAAAAAGGTGTGCACAGACAGAAGGAGTCTGACACTCTTTTACTGACCCTTTTTCACCAGTAAGGGTCAGAATTAGGCGTGAGATAACATCAGTGATGGGTACAAACATCCACCTGGTATTTTGTGGTACACTGTACATGCAAATAGTTGTTAACAACATATACATAACAATTTTATGAAATAATAATATGAAAACTTAGAAGCTAGTCATTTGGATTGGCCAGAGAAGGGAATTTTGAAAAGGCCCTGCTTGGCAAGAATAGCTGTGCATTTAGCTTCTAAAATGAGGCCCCTTCAAGGGATGTGAAGCTGGGCACCAAAATCTGGTGCTGGGCACAAGAGCTGGTTTGGAAAAACCTTGTGCAGTAACAGTTTTAGGAGCAGATAGCAGCAACCTAAATAGTAATTGTTATCACATAACTATAAAGTCCTGAGATTGACTTGGGCAATGTCCCTGAGAGCGTTGGTGAAGAATGAAATGCAGTTGAAGCAATTTGTACCATGAAGTCAGACAGGAAATCAGACTAATCCTTGATGAAATTATGTGTAAGCTTGGCTGTCTAAGATTTACTAGAGCAAAAGAGACGGAAGAAAACCAAGCCAGAATGAGATAGTGAAAGGTACTGAAACTAGGTCACTGTCCTACATTACACAAAAGCTAAATGGAGCTCTATCATCCCACAGTATCCTGAGCGAGATGAACAAAGGACTTTGCCTGGCACAAATCTCCTAGCAGTGTCCAAGCTTGCATAAATCATGAAGAAACTTTAAGCATAGCACAAATGCCAAGACGGGCAGAATGTATAGCACTAAGGGAACACGGGAGGAAATGAATGGGATGGCTTCTGTCATAACCTGCGTCATTGCATGATAACAAATTCCCATCAAGAAATCCGCTAGGAAACGTGTTTCTTTGCTCACAGTCCCTGTCTCAGATTGATGGAATGATTTGAGAACACAGTATTGTTTTCTTAGGTGTATGTAGAGCCCAACATCCTCATACCACTGCCCTCCCCCAGTCTTATAAACAGCAGATAATCAGAATTAGTATAGATCACTTAAAAATTAGCTTTGCGGAGGTGTCTATCTGACAATAAGGCCTTCTAAATTTGTAATTTGAATTTAGGTAGTCAGACAAAATGAAAATGTTGTCCTCACTCTTTATCGGTTTAGCAGTAAGGCACATTGCTAAGGAGACCTGTTTCTGCTTCATCTGTGATGTGTGAGAAGAGACTATCCCATTAGTGTCTGCTGACCTGAAGGTCTACAGGTAAAGTTAAACAGTAATTTTAAAGGACCCTGAAAAAATATTATTTTATATTCATTAAATACTAGGAAATATTACTTAAGTAATTACTAATTACTTAAGACCCATTCATACTGTCCTCTTGGATAAGTGTCCTAGAGCGCAGAAGACTCTGAACGCCAGTGGAGCAGAGCTTCCCCCAGGACAGCTCGGTCTCCATCCCAGTCCTTGCTGACACTACAGCTCCAAATGCGTCAAGATTTATGAGTATCCAGGATTCATGTCATTTTCCGAATTTTGAACCTCTGCTCTATTTAAATGCAGGACATGTCAGTTTTTCTAGTGTGAGAGTCCATGTTGATTTCTCTAACGATGTCTATTGAAATAAATAATTGCCAGCTACCTTAGTGGCTTTAAATTTACCTTATTTTCTAAATGAAAATTGTTTTTGATCTATCCTTGAGAAGTTGTAGTCTGAGACAAGAAACTGTTCTTTTTCCGCTACGACAAGCAGTGAAAAAGGAAAGTCCATTAGATACTGGAAATCTTGTCTTTCTAAAACCAGCAGATTTTTATTTATGCAACATCTAAACGCTGCAAATCTCAGCAGAAAATTGCACTGGAACAGTGGGCGGTTCTGAATTGCTGGAAACTTTACAATGGCTTTTATGTTTAAACATCATTTAGCAGCTGTTAAAGGTCAGCACAAATCCTGTACTTTATCAGTATAAATGAAGTCTACAACTGTCAAGAAGAGAATGCATTAAATCATGCAGTGATTATTATCTTGATTTTTTTTCCCTTCAGAAATGAAAAGGACCTCTTAAGCAGTTCCACTTTTCGCCTCCTTTTTTCAAATTGACAAAGTAAAACACCAATTAAATTATTTATACCAGAAATTTACTTAAAGGGATGACACATTTTGTACACAAAGGAAGTAAAACATCTGACACATTGTATAGTGCCAGGTGCAGTTAAGAAAGTGTAATACAAGTCGGCATCTAGAGGCTAAAAAACCCAACGAACTTGCTGCAATGTTTCATTATCAATTTTATTTCCTACCATACACCAAATGTACAGCACAGAACACAATTTTGTTGTTTTGATGTAAGAAATATTAATTGTATGAAGAAACAGTATACAAACTACTCCAAATTAAAAAATGCATACATCATTGCTCTTTACAAAAGGTCTAATTTACAGTATAGCTCATCAATGCATTTAAACACAAAAGAAGAAAAACAAAAAGAAAAAAAATCAGTGCACATTACAAAACACATCAAGTACAAGGGAGGCAAATAAATACAAACATACTTCACAGAACATCCTGAGCAAACAACCAAACACAGATAAATTAACCTGAAGCCATAGGAAATCATAATAATAAATACATAGGTCAGTAAGAGATTTTTTTTTACTTAAATAAAATATATAACAAATTTGTTAAAATATTTAGTAAATTAAATTTTAGTCTTTGTAATGAGTGAACTCATTTTGTATGCATTTAACAAGTATAACAAATGTTTGCTTTTTGTTTTAGCAAGAACAATAACTTTAATAGCAAATTTTTGTTTGGTGTCCTCCTATTTATATTAGACAGCACGTATGGTAGCTTTTGAAAAATTGATTTAAAAATAAACACAGCTCCTAAGAACATACATTTTCCCCTGTCTAAACTAAGATTGGAGAGTTGAATCAACTCTCAAACAAAAAGCAAGCCCCACCTAATGCAGAACAGTGACCACAGTGCATGAGAGTTGAATCACTTTTGAATAGTACTTTTGTGCAGGAACAGTAATAATATAATTGTATATGTCAAGCCTGTGAATGCCATCATAGTCAATCTAAATATAAATGAGGCTAATAAAAATAAACACTTTCATTATAGCACGGAAAAATTAAACACACGCTAGATCCATGTATACATTTACACTGAGGCACATATGCACATGAGGTGTGTGTGCATACAAAAAAGGCAGTTTAGCTGGTTGTTTATACCTTTTTCTTAAAAAAAATAAATATAAAAAAAACTTTTGAAACAATGCTTAATTACTTACAATCCCTGAAATAGACATTGCCTCCGTTATAGCAACCGCTACTTTCTGACGGATTCAGAAGTTCCACACCCAGGCTAACCAGATACCGAGGCGCACGCCAGCACCTCCGCACAAGTGCTCGTCTGTCCACACCTCTGTCTGTCTGTACGCTCTGTAGCACTTGGTACCCTACCAAAAGGCTGGTAACAAATTCAGTATCATCAGCCTCGTCTTAGTGAAGAAGGATGGGAGAAACCAGTCACGGTGCTGCTACCGTTCGTTCAAAGAGAGAAGCAACCACCGTTGTGCTGGAGTGGTATTATTCCTCTCCAGACCGCTGCCTTCTCAGCTGCCGTTAAGTTCAAACCAGTATTAAATGCCATTTCAGGGGAGATGTGTTTGATTCATTATGTACAAAGCCTTCAGCTTGGGATGTGTTTGCATTTTTCAAATCCAAATCCATAGCAATACTGGTCACTTGGTTAAAACCTCATCGTCTCGTACTAAAAAAGTACCAGTCCTATCAAATTACCCTCCTTGTTTAGAGATAATTGTCATTTCCCTCCATGAGCTAACTCTGAAAAAAACTGCAGTGGTAAAATAAATCTAAAGTTCTCTTGAAACATTTTAAATAATCATTCGCATAGGCTAAATCACACAGCCAAGTCGAGTGCTTTGCTGATTGCTATATTTCATTATTGCTAACGTATTCTTTAACACACTGTTTTCCAGCATACTGTGCTTTTAAGAGCCGAGGTTACCCACTAGTGGGCACCATTTATCTTCTCATTCCATGCATCTTCACATCTCATGTTACCGCAAACCCATTTCTGATACAAAGCCATTATAAAAAAGCAGGATGTGAGGAAAATAAAACTAGAACCACGGTTCAGTCATTTGTTACTTTCATAGGTTTTTTTTCTTCCTGTACAAACCCAGCAAGTTATTTAATTTACAGTATAACTTTTCAGTCTATTTAAAATTCCATTGGAAAATAAATTAATAAACACATTTGTAAAAATATGGCAGGCCGCAAAAATGCTGTTAAAAGATAAAAAAACCAACTCTTTGATTAGAAATAAATAAAAAATATAAAAAATAGTCACACACACTTTTTACATTCACTTTACAAAAACTGAGTGCAAAAGAAGAAAAAAAAAGGAATTGTACTGAAATAAATATACTAACAGAGTGCATTGCTGTTAATACAAATAGTCTGTTGTGTTTTTTTTCTTTTTTTTTATGTCAGCTGGGAAAAAATTAGTGCAATGTTGCAATTGTAAATGCAGCATGGCAACCTACACCCCTTAGCAGTACATGAACTCCTAACAGATCCATCTGGAGTTTACTGCTGTTAAGTAATTTCTGTCGCCCAGCAGCTTTCACATCCTACACATGGATGCCCTTCACTGCCTGTTTGATACTTTCCAGCAGAGCTTTGCATTCAGGGGAATAGTCCCGTTCCAGATTGCTGTACATGTCTGTGAGTGTATTTACATATGCTTCGAAATTCTGCTCACTGATTGGCCCCTAAATGAAGACAAAACAGATTATAATTGTAGGAGAGAAGATTAAGGCCAAAAAAAAGCCCCAAACACCCAACCTCAAAGCATGGTGAGGCAGTGATATGGCAACTGGGGAGAAGTCGTAAACGGGGCAGCCATCCAAATTGATGGTGTGGTTGAAGAAATGGAGTTGCATGCGCTGGGGGAACCACACACTCTCCAAGCAAAAGGGCTTGGAGATATCGTAGTCAGTGTAACTTGCTTTTTTATTTGGGCCTGTTTGGCTCTGGGGTTGTGGCTGACATTCCTGTAACTGTCCTCTCCTAACCTCCCAGAGGCACTCTTGAGGTTGGGAAAGGGGTCTGTAACTCCAGGGACCCAAGCGCCTTTGTGAATTTGGCCTGCGCTTGCAAGTAAGACCTCGGGGATGTGGAGTTTTTAAGAAGGTAGGGTTTTGTTGGCTCCAGAAAAATCACCTGTATGAAACAGGTTAAAATTTTGACCTAGGAGCAAAGAGTAAATAAGCATTCTCAGTGTGAGAGCTTCACTCTTTGTGCAGGGTGGACATTCAGGTGGAGAAGGAGGGGGGGAAAGCCTGTCCTGCACAGTGCAGCACAGGGCAGAGACACCAGGGCTGGCTCAGTTCTGGAAGCAACTGCACCTGCTGTCGTGCAGATTTCATGATCCAGCGTCTCTGCAGAGTGAATTAGGCTAAAAGAGCTCTCTGCTAATGCAGCTCCAGTGCTCCCGCTGGTCCCCGAGCTTGCTCATCTGCTTCAAGTCCTGGCAAAACAGCCTCAAAGAAGGTGCGAAGCTGCTGGTCATGGTCTTACCATCTGTGGAAGCTGAATGTCAGCAAGGCTGGAGATGAGGGCTTGGCTTAAACCGGCTAACTCCTTCAACAGGCTCTCGTTGTTCTGCTCGATGAGTTTGTTCTCTTCTTCTATTGTTTTCAAATTGCTCTCCATAGATGTGATCTAAAAGACACAGGCAGGCACAAACACACAAACAGACAGACCCTTGGCAGCGTTGAAACTGCGGTGTGAACCCGAAATGGCAGTCGCGTGATTGTGAGAGCGGCCACAATGGATCTGAAACTCGGGTATCCTTTCTCTTTTAGGATAGACACAGCTTCTCCACAGAATATTCACAGCAAGCAAGAGGCCATATTTGCTCTGAACCGATAGACTTTGCTGCTGGTTCTTCATGGGGAAAGCTCGTGGCAGCGAGGCACTGGAGGTGCCCCGCGTTGGAAGGAGGGAAATGAGCTCGGGGGGGAAGGTCAGTGTGGAGCTGGGATGGAGAGTGTGGCCGCAGGGCTGCTGGAGGGAAGGGGGAAGGAGGCCGATGTTTACATTGCTGTCCTGCTCTTGCAGCATCCCTGCTGATGGACCACGATAGCAGGGGCGCGGGTATTAGCTGTGGTGCCACTTTCCTGCCCCTCTCCGGGGCGGAGGGTAGAGATGTGGGCTGGCTGGGAGCAGCGCTGGAAACTATAACAGAAAAATCGAGTGGGAAGGAAACAGAGAGGTTGAGCGCAAGGATGATCTCTGGCCAACAGAATGGAAACACAGGGATTTTGGAAAGAGCAGGAAAAAGCACCTGAGGTAGCAAAGTGTTATCCTTTTAGCATGAGAGCATTGGGAATATGTCCAGCCCTGAAGGTTTCAACGTCAAAAGCAGTGCCGAAAAACCAAAGGCAGCAATGGCAGGGCCTGGTTCCCCACACAGAGATGGAGTCACATCTACAAGTGTTACGCACACCTTCTCCTCATTAGGATGCAGATCTCTGCACTACTTAAATGTCTCTTGCTGTGGCCACTTTACTTCCCCTCCTCGCACACCACCACACATCAGAACTGTCCCCAGGGCGAGGAAGCCCTTTTTGCCTGCGGCCGTCCACTACAACCTCTCCTCTGGAGTGTGCTCGCAGCAGCCTAAAGCCTGGCTGGGCTAGATTAAGAGGAGATATAGCAAGCCACGGAGGGAAGATGTTACTTCAGCTGTAGTTCAGTTCGGGCTTTGCTGGTCAGACTACCTTCACCAGAGAGCATGTCCAAGGAGAAGAAATCTGACTGCATAAATTGGGACATCTCTGTGCAAACAGTACGGTGATCACCAGAGAGAGACGAAATAAGTGTCCTGAGGCATCGAACACCACCACCTCCTGCCACTGCAGTGCAATTTGGAATGCATATCCCCACAACCTTTGCAGTATGAAGCCAGATCATTTAGATCCAGCACTTAGATCCAGCACAGGTGGCATAAGCTTCACCCTTATTTAGACCATACACATGGTGGCTGCTATAAAACCAGCATGAATCAGCACTAAACACATTCCAGTGTGGTACAAATACAGAGGGGTATGGTTACACTCAGTTTGATTTAAATCGGTTTAGACTTATACTCAGTTTCCAGATCTCATTTTTTTCTTGAACTCTTATTCCTAAAATATTGAGCAAGGCTCTGCTCTTGCTTTTACCTAGTTTTCTCAGGTGAACTCCCCGGTGCATATAGGAGTCTCTGTAGGGATGAATGTATTCTGCTCACGCCATAGAACCACTAGCAGCATCTTAAAACTAATTTAATCTTGCCAGTATAAAAAAGAATGAAAGAGAATTACTTTTTTTCCATAGCTAATCTGCTATACAAATTAGCAAAAGGCATCCATTCTTTACCAGGTATTGCATGGAGGCAAAATTCAAACTATTTGAATAACTGACAGTGGGTGAACTGAAATAGTGAGATTTTCTTAGGTACACATAAGAACAAAGTCAACTTGCATTAAGAGTTAGGTTGTGCTGTTAAAGAGGTAATAACCTCCCTAAAACAGGTTCTTACTGCAGTCATGGGATTCTGCATGGTTTGGTCAACAGAGGTTTGGTCAACAATGGAAAATTAATGTTTTGTTTGGTAAATATGGTTTTCCTGCATGCCAAGATTAGCTCCGAACTGCCCTGAATTTGTCATTCACCAGATCTTCATGACAATACCCAGGAATCTGCAGCTTATTTACAGACAACAAACAAACAAACAAACAAACAAAAACCCTTGACAAAAAAACATGTAGGATTTTGGTAGTTTTAAGTGCTACAGAATGATGGGAAAACATGTACGCAGGAATCTAACTGTGTTTAAAAATCGCATTTAATCTATTTATTGTGCTTAAACATAGCATAAGGAAAGCTAAAAATTTCACTTTGATGTCATACCTGGGTTTGAAGTTTCATCATGTCAGCTTCAATTTTAAGATTGGATTCATTCAGTTCTTTTATTTCCTCATCCAAGTGTCTGATTTCTTCCTCACTCTCAATACCTGCAAATAGTTGAAAATACCAATATCATATTTAAAGTGTCCACATGTAATTGGATTTACCAATAACAAGCTGTGTTACCTGTTACTGAACAAGAGGAAGATAACAAGCTTTTGATCAGATGATTGATCCTTAAATCGCCTCTTACTTTGCTTTTACTGTCAAAACTGTTTCCTAGCTGTAAATCATATGATCTGAATCATGGAAGGGACTTAGTCTTTGTGTTTCACAATTTTTTTTTTTTTCCAGTGCAACATGCAACTACAAGCTGGAGGGTACAGAAATTAAAAGTTGCCCATAAAGAGGAAAGCTTGTCATAAAACATGAGGGGGTATTTACAATGTTGGGGTTTTTTGTTTTAAAAGAAGTGTAACAGCAACCCTTCTTTTGCAGGGAACAGTTCCACTAGTATAATTGCTGACTTTAGTGTCAGTAGTGTACCTGATTCTTATCTGGCAAGAAGTTCTTGGGGGGCAAATCCCTGTGCAGAATAACATCAAGAAGCACATCCTTAGTTACATGTGATAAATAGTGAGATTTAAGTAACAGCAAAAGGGAAATTGTCAGGAAGCTAACAAGCATTACAGGGAAAAAAAAAAAAGGAAGGAAGACTTTTACATCCCCACAAGTTAGGTAGCAAAGAAAAAAATCCGCAGGTCTTTAATGAAAGCCTTGTCCTGAAAAATGCTGCGCAGCTACAGCTGCTGGCGATACATGTCCCTCTTTCTGCTCAGTATCACCCTGAGGCCAGCTCTGCCTAGAGATTTGTGCCACTGCCCTTACTGCTTTAAAACCCAGAGCCCTGAGCGGAGCCTCCTGTGGAGGCCAGCTCGGGAAACCTGTAAGCAGCCGTCCCTGCCCCAGTGATAACAGGAACACATGGAAACAAACTTGTTTGCCCAGAGTAACACAACCGTTTTGCTCAGCAGTTGGAGGCATAAAGATTAAGTTCCCTGAATCCTGGCTCGATGCCCAGCTTTCTAAAGCAGGCCGTGTAAGAAAGGAGACTCCTATGTATTTCCCCCTATATCTATTTGGTAAGTGTTCCTTTGGCTAACAAAATTGCCAATGTATTGCACAGAAATTAAACTGTGTAGTGTTCGAGCTAGGGACGGGAGTCAATTTCTGCACACAATATTTATCCCTTCTTACCTTGTTCATCAGATAAGTCGTCCTGATCTGTAACTAATAGTTTATTGGTCATAACAATAATAAAAGCATCTCCAAAAAAAAAAAAAAATGTTCTGAGTCAAGATGAGAGCATACCCTCGATGCTGAATTGTCATGATGTAAATGAGAAAAATTTTATAATCTCTCATGCAAAGATTTTTGTTATTCAAGATTTGTTATTGCTAGAAACAACTGAAAGGAGTGAGAATTAATGCCAGAATGGCATGAAGGGGCATAAGTATAAATGGGAGTCAAGGCCCTTCTAGCTAAATAAATGTCATCATCTTTTACAAATCTCCTTACCACCACTTGCTTTAAGCTTGATAGTCATTAATTCTTCCGAAATTTTGCCCTTTTTTATGGCTTGTGCATTCAGAGGACAACCAGACAGGCTGAAACGGATAGGAAAAAAAAAAACATTAGCACCCACTTGAAAATGGCAACAATCCTTTCAGGCAATATTATCATGCACTTGGACAGACCCCTGTACCTAAGGTCACATCAGTATCTCCATTATAGCATAGCTTCGGGGAATGACATAACTCATAAAGAGCCATTTAACTGTGTATTCCAGCTTGAAAATCGGCATAGAAATCTCAATCTATAAGTAAACAACTCTTAAGCATATTTCAGAATAATCAAAATAGCAGTGGCAGCTACTGTTAAGTTATGTGAAGATGCATTTACAGAATTCTTGAAGTTCCAACCCTTATAAATAAAAACTCTCTATAGTTTTTATTGAGGGCTTGTGCTCCAGAGGAGAGGGGCAGTCCTTTAAAATGGCAAGTTTACCATCCTAAAAAAAGTAAACAGTTAATGGGATGATTTCCACGGTGCACAACTATTGTATCATTTTGTTCATACATATTAATGATCAATACAATAATAACTCTGGATATACCCTATAGATTGTAATAGCTTTTTTGAATGGTTCTATTATATAGTCAGTTTGCTTTTTAACCACTCTTCACATTAAATTACATTTTGCTATTTCAAAGCTTACAATTTCATCAGCTGGTAATTATCTGAGGCAATTTTTATAGCCTACTAAAGGGCAAAGATGAATTGCACTGTCTTAATACTATCTTTATAAATAACTAAGAAAAAATACCTATATGCTGAAGAACTGGCAGAAGGATTTGTATTCAGATGTAGCCAAGAAAAGAGTGAAGAAAAATTTTGTTTCACAGGAAAGTGGTTGATTTTTGTGTGTGTGTAGAAATTAAAAAGAAAAATCCTAACAGACATGATGTTTCCACATGGGAAAAAAGCTTCTGTGGGTTAAAGTTACCCTCACGCTTGCTTAGCTAAAAGCTGTACAGGGAAACACGCTGGTTCTCCAATTCTAAAAAGTTGTTTAGTATTTCTGCCCAGAGCAGGTAACTAACTGGAAGAATGCCTCAAAGCCATGGGCTACTTTTTAAGTTTCAGGTGTGCTAGGAATATATTTACCATGTCATTTTAACTAACGTGATCTTGAATGTGATCCAGCCTTAAGTAGGACAGAAATCATCTTGCGTATGAGTGGCAATATACTGTTTATGTTATTTGCTTGAAGTTCTCATTTTGCTTAGCATGAGTTAATTAGGTGAAATTTACAGTAGTGCCCCAATGTAAAGACTTTAACGTGGGATGTAGTTCATAAAGTTAAGATAACATTGGGCTCTGACCGAATTTGTTCAAGTCACCTTGGACATTCTGTATTGGAGAAGTTGGTTCAGAGTGTTAGAAATAAAGCAAAGGCGGAGTATAATAGACTTAATTCCTATCACAAACAGAAAAACAAACTTTGCCAGGTGTTAACTCAGATTCTAAAGTGAGGTTCTTTGGGTAATATTGATTGAATGTGGTTAAATTATAGTAATGTTTTCGCAGTGATATATAAAATCATGGTATTTATTGTTACTGGTTATATGTCTAATTCCTGCTTTGTAAGGACAGCTTTCTTTGTAAGATTGTTGTAACTTCAAACTTGTGTGATCCATACGAGTTTTACACGTTTACTTTTTTGTGTGGTTCTAGTTATTTAAATACAAAGTTTATGAAAACAACTTTTCCACTACTAGAAAGATGCAATTAATACAGCCATTGCTCTCGCTAAGTCTTTTCTGGTGACATTTCAATGATATTTGCATTTTCCATAGAAGATATACAGATACAACTCCATATTTGCCTAGGAAAGAACTCTATTAAATTTGAAACCATACAGAAACTGTGGTAATCTGAAGAAAAGACCCTGGAAAATCACACTGCAATGGGAACATAGTAAAAGAGTAAAAAGTTGATCCCAACTCTCTGAAAGTTATTCTGATCTGTAGTACTTCGGCTGCAATGTAAACTATGTTGTTACTTAAAAGACTTCAGCACAATTTATTCAGACTGTAACCTCACACGTTGCCAATTCAACAGTGGAATATTAGGGAAAATAAAAAGAGAAAACACAAAGTTATACCTTCTGTGGGTGACAAAAACATTATTAACATGACCCAGCCCGTTGCAGCCTGGCAAAGGACAGTGTGGCAGCTCTTGTTTGTTCAGTTTCCAGGATAGTGAAGACCCATTGACAGGACTCTCCTTCTGTCTCTTGGCAGCCAAAGGACAACCAGAAGCAGTGCGATGAGAAGTGTATTTACCTGATATGTGACCTTGGCCATCACAACCTATCACTGGACATCTACAGAAACACAGCAAAAAAACCCTGTTTTCACTGGAGAGAAGCAGGCGAAGACAGTCTCAAGAATGTCTGAGAAAATAATTCCAGCTGCCTGTGCCACTTTGAATTAATGTATTAAGACCTGGTCCCTGGAGGCACACTGTACCTGAGCATCCATTCATGTCAAGCTGAGTTACGGGGGGTTCAGCTGATTTTAGGATTAAGCAATTTAAAATACAGTCATACAGCCTAAGAAACTAACCTGTTCATTTAGATAGTATTTTACAGGAAAAGAAAATTGAAATTCTATCACAGGCAATAAATCACACTTCTTTAAGTGTATGGAAAGTCGAGATTCTCCCCTCTCTATCTAGGTTTTTGGCATGAAGCAAAGAGTGGGTGCCTCTACCTGGAAAACTTGTATCATTTCATGTAAATACAGGTTTGGAATTTTTTGTGCTGCTCTGTCAGTGTTATGCAGTCTCTCACAGATCATAAGCAAGTATCAAGAACAACATTGTAGGCAACTAAATCTTCATCTCTATATTCTGGCAGTTGCCATTTACTGATTTTAATGGAATGTGCGTTCAAGTCAGGAACGTAGTGAATTTCTATTGAGTTTCCAGTTTTCACTTTAAGAGAAATTTTAATTTATTTATAGAGGAAAGACATGAAATTTACATATATTTAAGTTCTCTGGGACATATTTTGAAGATATCGCTCTGATTTAATTAGCTGACATGTTAAGATTTCACTACAGGCAGAAATAATTTGTTTTCCTTCATTTTTGCCAAATTTTCCAACCAAGTGGCACTTTCACAGCGCTGTTTAAAATAATTGGACCAATGCAAGCAGATATAGCGATCCTTCCTCACTGTTCAAGCTCCAAAGTCATGGACTCCACCAGCTTCACTAGAAGCAGAAACGTTTGTTTCGGCTCCAGCTCTAGGCCCTACTCTCCCATGGTTCAGATTATCTGGGGCATCTCCTGTCGAGTCCTGAGCTCTTACGGGCTTGTTTTCCCCTGCCACTGCTGGTAGAACTGTGCTTTTGTACTCACTTAAGTTCAGGGTCTTCTTTTTCTTCCTTGGTAGGAGTTACTTTGATACCTCCTTTCCTGGCACGAGGACAACCAGATAAACTGAAAGAAGCACACAGAATAAAAGCCACCTCTTTCTGCTGCAGCTTGCCAAGAACCCCAAGCGCTGCAGCCCCATGTGGTGGGACGGATTTTACCTTCTGTGGGATGCATAGTTCCCCGTCACGTGGCCAGAGCCATCACAGCCAGGTGTTGGGCACCTATAGAATAATACAGGAAGGTTACAAAATACACAGTAAATAACGTGTACGTTCTGCATTTTGCCTAGGGTGGAAGAAAGAACAGCAGAGCTTTTGTTGAATAATTAAAAGTAGTTCGTGCTATTTTTTTAAATAATCAGAGTCTTTTCTAATTTTTTTTTCTCTTATAGCAGAGTTTTAGTAACGAATGTGAAATGCATTGCATATAATGTGTAGACTTAATTCATTTATAACACTGCACCAAACATTTTTCCTTGTACAGGATCAACATTACAAAAAAAAAAAAAAAAGCAGCTTGATACAGATCTATTTGTAAATTTACTGTTGTGTGTTTGTGATTCTTCTGATGTTTTCAGGTACAGTTATGAATAAGCACTTTGCCAATATTTACAGAAGGGGAAACAGAAGCAGAGAAGCAGTTTTACTTTTGGGCATCAACAGACGATAACCAGAATTTGAATGTAATAATTTGTATATTCTAGCACTGTAAGCATCCAGCAGGGCCGTTTCTTCTAGCACTAGATTCAGTCGGGTATTCAGTTTGGCAGCCGGGTTATGCTTATGTCTCACAGTTAGGGGCTTTCTCTGGGTGTGTGCCTTTTCACATATGAATGTTAATACTAAAACATCCCTACAATGAAAGGGAGCAAACCTGCCTGTTACTGAGTTTCTGCCAGTGGTCTGGGAGGGTGGGCTTCTTGCTTGCTGAAGGTTGTACATGAAGAACGTGCTCAAAAGCCTACTGGATTCAGTAGGTCTTTCCACTGACTTCTGTGGGGTTTGGAGCAGGACCTTCTTGGTAGCACCTTCCAACTCATAAATTCAGATTTTTTTTTCATTTGAGGGTATTGTATTTCTTGTGTGGTTTTTTGGTTTGGTTTGTTTTTTTTTTAAGAGAAGAGAAATGCAGCTCAGTATACAGAGCAGCAAAATATTTACCTTTAGAAGATGTGTCATCTATTTCTATGTTTCTGTATTTTACAGCACAAAGTTCTTATGCTAAGCATCCCTAAGGGCCTTTTGAATGCTATGATTTTTAGAGAGTATCAGAATTACAGAAGGAGTTGTGGCAAATAATCTTGTAGTGAACCATTAAGTTCATAAGAACTTGCATTGTTCAATGCCCTCCTAAGGGTCTCAGTTATTGCATCTTTCCTGAGGTGAGGAGATGGGTAATTTAATCTAGTCGTTGGTAGGCTGTCATGGAAAACACCTACAAATATAACTGTAATGTACATCTGAATGTGCAGGTGTATCTCTTCAAAAAATATTTAAAACTGTTTTTCTGAGAACAATTAATTTGTCAAAAATGTGATTTCTTTTGGACGTGACCAAATTTATTCACTGATTCAAGTAGAATTCAGCAAATAAGAAGAAAGGGGAGACTATGTTTTTTTTAAAAACAATGTCAAAACATTTCATGATGACATTTTCTGAACAAAATATTTTGGCAGGATGACATGCCTCACACTGACAGCGAAGGTAGAGGTGTGGGTTGCAGAGTGCCAGATATGCTTGACTGCATAGAGCTAAATGTTGACCTGTCTGAGTGTGGGACAAAGACTGGGCACAATGTCATGTGGAGCAGGCAGCAAGGGCAGATGTCTGGAGAATGTGAAAGCTCACAAGTAAATCCAGAACACCTGCCAAATACTATGGGTATTAATTTTGGCTACTTGTTTTATCAGATGATCACAGATGGAAGAGCTGTCTGCATGGACTGGACGTGGATTTTAATTCAGTAAGAGCTCTTTGTGGGAGACATTCAGATCACCAGTCTGAGAGTTATGGACTTAAAAAAGACACTGAACTAAATTTGAATCTCTCCAGGCATTTACCACTTCTGGCAGATTAGTTAGATTTCACAACCAGATTAGAGTCCAAAGTATTCTTGAGGTCATTAGAGATTTGAAGGTGAGATATTATGAACACTGATAAAATTATAAGATTATATTTCAGATGGAATACTGACAAGTTAGTAAGAAGCTTCACTTGCAAGACTCCTCCCCTTGACCACTGAGTTCGGTTTTCCAAATGTTGGTTATATCTTTGCATGGATTGTGAAATTCCACAATACAAGATACACCAACAATGTATTGCCTTACAGTGGGTAACACCGTGCATCTTCATCAGCTTTTAACTGGCTGATGAGTTTGGACTGGTGCCCCATCTTAGGGAGTCATCCTCTGTTTTGGATTCCTGTGCAGAGCCAAGAAAATCAGATTTACATTGGAGGGCCAGAGGCCTCAGGAGCTCAAGCTAAAAGATACCAACTCTCAAGTGGGTGTAGGTTACAGATTCTTTTACAATTCATCAAGTTTGTTTTCCAAAAATAAATCTCTCAGTGATTTCAGATAGAAATTCTTGTAACTGTGCACTGAGTACCTGCTATTTTGTTCCCTTCTCCAAGAGGGTTGTTTTATCTTTAGGTAGATGAACTATAACTGCATGCAAAATTGATGCAGATCTAGGAGCGTTTCTGTTGGTTTTACTCCCTAGAAAGCTCACATGTGTGGTTGGATATGAACTGTAGCTAAGGCAAACCCACAGAGGTCAGCTGAAAAAATCATTGACTGAAATATGTCATGCTGCCTATGGAACAAGGATCAGTATCAACTTGTGTGGAACCTCTCTGGAAGGACTGCTAGAATCTCCCCTAACCATGGCAACAACTTGTGTAAGGATTGGATCGAGTAGGTATTCCTTAAAGTTTCTGAACTGTAAGTAAATATCTTTCTAAAGTACACTTTTAAAATTATTTAAGGCTTGATAAGCAGCTCTTTGGTGAAATAAAATAAACAGTCATAATTCTTTATAGCTTTAAGATCTATGGGTCATCATCAGCTTTAGTATATTTTAATTTGACCACCTTAGATTGCTCTGTGCAAGCATTTAAAAATAAATGCCCTCAGATAAAAAATTTCCTGAATCTGACTCAAAGGCTCACTTTATGAACAGATCTTCCTTATTTCCAAACTGTAGATCACATGGACGCCTTGTATCTTTGCTGGCTTAGAGTTTCATAATTAAAGCCAAAATCATATCTTGATTCTGGCAAATTAAACGTGAATAACATTTGGAAAAAATACACAGCTTTTTCATATTCATGCCTAACTACATGAGGGTACTTTTGTGGTCTGATTCTATGAGTATTTATGCCCTCTTCTCACATAGCAATAGTAAAATTAACTATTGATATCACTGTACTGTACCAGTGCAGGCATGATTGTATTTTTTGGCATATGATTTCATTTAGCCAACACTTATCAAAAGCAAAGGTTTGTTTAAGATTTCACCTGAATAATGTTTGAGGAAGCTAAAATAAGGTGGTACATTTGTGGAAAATAATTTTATTTAGCCCTTTTTCTTTTTGCAAATTGTCTGTGAACAGATTTTGATTTTTGCTCTTTTTCTAGTTAATTGAAATTAAATGCTAAGTGTGTTGTGCAACATATTTCTGTCTGTGAAATGTCCATGAACCTTGACTTTGTCTTTCACAACTCACTTATTATACATGGCGTACAGTGTGCAGTTTGTCATTTAAGTCATATGCTGTTGCTCCTCTTTCCTTATGGCATGACCAAAACTCTAGAAGCTTTAGTGGAAAAATAACCATATTGGTATGCAAATTTCCTTATTCACACATGAATATGGGGGGGGGGGCCTGCATGAGGAGCAACTATTCAAAATATTTGTGTGAGTGTCTATGTATGGCAGAAAGCCAACAAAAGCAGGGACAAATATATATGACTCAGCAAATGCTTTCAAATTTGTCAGCATTTTCACAAGTCAGTTCCTTGCTTCTTATGCTGCTCTTTTCAAAACAAACTAAACCTAGTTGAAGAGATGGAAAAACTGAAGCATTGTGCCAGTGTGTCAGTTTACCTACTGGCTTTGGGAACTGCTTTGAACAGTTACCCATAAAAATGGCCTTTCTTTTTAATTTTACTGCATCTCCAGCAGGTTCAACTCCATAGCTACCATCAGTTCATCATGTTGTTTATAATTCAACTTGTCAGACTGATGGATGAGACCGCTAACATTTGATCTGAGGAAGCTAACTTGTGACTAAACACTGAGTCAAGCCTAAACTCCTACTATTAATACCATTAAAACAGCATAATAGTGCCATGATCAGACTTTAGATTTTTCTATCTTGACTAGGCATGAATCTAAAGGACAGAAAGGACAGTCACGGGATTCTCCCCTTTTTACATGCATTCATGAGTTTTTCCAAGCTATCTATTATGGGATCCAATTTACAAGTTGCAGAGGGAAAGCTATGAAAGAACTCTAATTATCCTTTCCTCTTCTCCACATCCTTATTGACAAAGCCAATTCAATAACCAGATGACTAGTTGCCAGTGCCTCTCTTGACTACAGATTTTTGAAATATTCATATGTCCCTATATATCTGTCTATATAGCAGAGCCTGCACAGTCCTTTTGTAAGTGGCATTTCATGGTGAGAATTATGCCAGCACAAAATCATATGACTTAATGTCTGCTTCAGTGACATTAAACTCATAGTATGTGGTAGTGAATGATAAAAAGTGATTTTCAGGAGTTCTGGTATTGGTTTTACATTTATTCTAACTAGATTTATTTCTAACTAAGTAATTGTAATTTATTCTAACAGGATCAGACTGATTTACTTGCCAGATCTGTCTTACATGTTAGATATTTTCTATTTCTCTCTGATTCAGAAATACTGTGAGAGCAGCCTCTCTCCAATTGTTTTCCCCCAGGTTCTTGTTAATTCATGAAAATGAAGGGGTACAAAAATGAAGAAAGACAAATGGAGAAAAGTGAACTCTATTTCACTCAAGTTTTCAAACCAATTCACTTCAAGTTTCAGACAAAGGTTTGATGTAGCAATACAAATGAACAACTGCATTAACGTAGGGAAAATGCTGATCAAAGATAAATAAAAATATCATTTTTGCTATTATCAATACTTACTTAAGCTCCTGAGAATTAGCAGCCATAAGGGATTTTAATGTCTTATCAGCTAATGGGCATCCAGAAACACTGAAAAAAACCAATGTGAACTGTGTTACTAAAATAGATATTTTTTTCTTAAAACAGCAACTTCCAAATAATCTATGACTTAAAATGGGAAAAAAGAGATACTCAAATATTTGCCCTTGGCAAAGGAGGAACAGCCAATATCAGGCTGTAGTTCTTAAATTATTGGAAAGATAAGTGGTCGGGGCAGAGGTTTCTAAAGTCCCTGTAAAGCATTGCATGGGGAGGCAGTGATACACAGCATCCTCCCTTTATGTTGCCTACATGAAGGGCAGATAGAGCCTGGCCCACGTGGCTGGGAAAAGGCAGAAACTGTTTTCCTGCAAAAGGAAAGGCAGGAAATTATTGTTTCAAACCCCGGGTTGGCGGTAGGCTCTGCTGAGGCAAACAATTAGCATCATCAGATAGTATCAGCAGATCTTTGCATTTCAAGGCCATTCATAGAACTGTCTTCAGTAACCTCTTTTAAAATCTCATGCTCGAGCATCTGTACAGAAAGTGCTCGTTCTGTTAAGAAAATTAAAACTTTACTAAATGACTTATCTACTTATCTCAGCTAAGACCTGCAGCTACACTAATAAACATATAATGCTTAAGTCCATCAGTCTTTTGAGCTCAGAACTTCACAAAATACAACAAAACCAGGAAAAATGGTCACATTTCTGTATGGAATATTTTCTGCAAATTACTTTTGAATATATAGCCATGGTTAGTATAAAAATGTTCAAAGACGGCAATAGTTAAAAGTAGTTCTATTTCCTGCTTTAGGCTTCCTGTTGTTTCTTACCTGCGGTGTGAGGCATAGTTTCCTGTTACATGACCGCTACCATCACATCCTGGAGTTGGACAGCTATGCAGAGAAGATGCAATGAGAAATTAGAGTATGTATAATACACCCCATAGCTCGCCCTACTCTGCCGTGAATTACATAACGATACTCAGGGCAGTCACACTCATCGTTACGCGTCTCTGTCCGATGACACTACGGAAAACTTACACGATGCTTCTAGTTTTCAGTTATTACTTGAGGCATAGATGGGAAAAAGTTTTCCTATTTCCACCATGCAAATGAGCCAAAGTCTTTTCTTTTTATCTATGTAAGGTGAAACCACCATGATTTGCGTAGATTTTTTGGTTATAACTTGGGTTCTTAAAAGGGCAGTTTCATTCCTGGTACCAAATTTTGACAGCAATTCATAAATGTTAGGGCTGAAGTTTCTGATCTGACCTCCTGTATAACACAGGCCAGAGAACAGCAATATCCAAAATAATTCCTTTGATTTCTGACTAAAATGAGGCACCTTCTTTAGAAACACATTCAATCTTTATTTGCTGACATAAGTGAGAAGTTAGTGTTACGCTTGCTTGCAGAACAGAAAGCATGTCAAACTCACACAGCTGAAATTCAGAATGAGCACAAAAGTTTCCCAAGACATTTGTCAGCTGAACTGAGAAGTGATACAAAGGGGGTGTACATTTAGCAGAACAGATATGTTCATTTATGCCAAGAGGTGGAGGTATGTTTGACTGGAGGAGCTGTTACAGCTTCTGTTTTTCCTCAACCCTTCTTCGGTTAGCACTTAGCCATTTATCAAATTGGGATACAGTCCTCTGCAAGAAGGAAAAGATATCAAGAAATGCAACTTGTGCCTGAAGGGGGAGGGGTAGGTGAATTAAGTTACCTTTCTATAGTATTTTAAAAGGCCAACCCTGCAGAGTCACCTTGTAAAGGGTTGTGTCTTCTTTCACTGGGCACAGCGATAAGAAGGGCAAGCAGAAGCTGTACAAAAACTTCTGGTTGGTGCACCGTAGTAATGAGTAAGGGGTACCTGATGTCCTCACAGATTTTCTCTGAGCTGTCAGAGTGATAGGAACTTTTTCAAATATGTAAAGAAGCCTTAGTAAGACATCAGCCTCATTTTCACAGCCCAGTTCAACCTGAGAAAGGCAGTTATGGGCAAGAGAATTAACAGGAAAAAATAGAAAACACATGCTAGGAGGTTGTATTTATAAATTAGTTCACTGCAGCTGAGCTAACCATGTCAGAAAATTTTCCTCTGCAAGTGCTTATGTCATTTTAAAAACTTCCTCATGATGGAGCCACCTGTATTGAATTGTTCTGTACAAGTTCTGAGCTCAATGGGATCACAGAAATGCAGTCAGAACCCTGTATGACCTATAGATTCTTCTGATAAATTAAAACTATTTCTTATTTAAATTTCTGGACAGCCACATTTTAGATTTGGGGTTCTTCTCACTGTTTGAAAATAATACAGTAAAACCACTGTAAGCTGATCATTACAAATACTCTGGGTATTACTATTTAGGAGAATAGAAAAGTATTTTACAGACATCTCAAAACAGGTCAATATCACAAAGGAAGAAATATTACAAAAGAAAAGCCATTAGTCTCCAGCAAATAAACTCCCAGTGATTTTTGTATGCATTTATTTTAGAAGAGGCAAAACAAACCTGACCTGTAGCAATTTAGGTCATGAACTACAGCTGCAGATACAATGTGGTGAGTAGAAAACATGCAGACTGCACAGCATGAGGGGAAAGAATCACTCTTCATAGCAGCTTGCCCCAGGGAAATGTAATTTCCAGAGGCAGATCTAACTGATTCAGTGCCACTGAGTCTGGGGAGCAGGACACAAGGTGACGGGATGCGACCCATTTATTTATGGGTGAGCCTGCAGTGATATGTTATGGGCTACAGTCGCTAAGTGATACGGAGCACCCTTGTCTAGAGAAACCTACTGTGGTTTGGGACAGGAAGAAAAGTGGCATAAATGATTGCTAAGTCCTAGCTGGCTATTACAGTGAAAACACTGTAATAATAAAAAAAAAATTGATATCAAAATGGTGTTGACATGAATCCAAAGGGGTTTTGTGAAGAGCCTAGATGATATTTTAAAAAGTGACTAGTGTTATGAGCTGGTTGGGACAATTTTACTGAAACAATTCCATACTGACCCAAGCTGTTGCATGCAGAAAGATTTAATGGAAGTATCCTGTTTTCTTTGCAGTTTTAGATAGTAAAGTTTTGGAACTTTAGACAGAGCCAAGTGAGTTGAGATACAATAAGCTAGCTTAAGGGAGCCCCTGTACTTGGGAACAGAGAGTATTAGCCTATTTTCCCAGAGCGCGAATTTGTGCATCCACTGGATTTTCAGCAGGACAGAATAACTAACTCTGCTTTGAAGGAAGCAGATGAAGTACTTGACTTAAACATAGATTTTCTACAGGCTGGAAAACCCTGGGGCAGGTCCTCTCTTGTGTTTTATCTTTTTAGGAACTTTGCACGTTTTCTATCTGAGAAATCCTCAGCACTTCTGTGCCAACTCTCAACAGTGGATCTATAAAAACAATTTTCCAAATGAAGTTTATTAAATTATGTAAGCATTAGCAGAGCCAATCTGTAGCACACTACAAAACTGTGTGTTTTGTAGAAGGAGCTGTTGGCCATTTGTTACCTATTGTCCTGGTTTCAGCCAGGGTAGAGTTAATTTTCTTCATAGAAGCTAGCATGAGGCTACGTTTTGGATTTGGGATGAGAAAATGTTGATAAGGTGCTGATGTTTTGAGTTGTTGCTAAGTAGTCAAGGACAGTCCAGCTTCTCATGCTGGTCTGCAGCGAGCAGGTTGGGGGTGCACAGGAAGCTGAGAGGGAACACAGCTGGGACAGCTGACCCCGGCTGGCCAAAGAGATATTCCATACCATATAACGTCATGCTCAGTATATAAAGCTGGGACGAAGAAGAAGGAAGGGGTGGAGGGACGTTCGGAGTTATGGCGTCTGTCTTCCCAAGAAACCATTACACGTGATGGAGCCCTGCTTCCCTGGAGATGGCTGAACCCCTGCCTGCCCATGGGGAGTGGTGAACAAATTCCTTGTTTTGCTTTGCTTGCGTGCGCGGCTTTTGCTTTACTTATTAAACTGTCTTTATCTCAAACCATGAGTTTCCTCACTTTTACTCTTCCAATTCTCTCCCCCGTGCCACCGTGGGGGAGTGAGCGAGCGGCTGCGTGGTGCGTAGTTGCTGGTTGGGGCTAAACCACGACACCTATCTATCTGAGGAATAGGGAATGATACCCAGTAAAACTTTAGGCATGAATCTGTCCAGAGCCCCAGGCCTACCCTGGCTTGTCCCGGCTCCAAGCCTCATGTCTACCCAGTTGCATAGATACAACAGGGAGATAACTACCTGCAGTGAAGTATCATGCAAGTCTCCCTGCTCAGCTCCTGCAAATCCACTCCAAATCAGCACTCCGAACAAGGCTGTAGGCACTCTTTAAGCAGGGCAGAGGAAAACATGGTGTTTTTTGTGACTCACGTGATAAGTTCCTTTTTGAGATCTCTTGAATGGAGCTTCGGTTTAGGACTTGGTATGGAGACATCTCCTGGATACTTCTTTTCCTCCATGTTTTCCGGAGAGCTCACTGGATCTTTCTGAAATAGTAGACGAGAATGTGACAAAAGGTTTCTCTCTTCAAGGCCTCCCACATATTCAACAAGTAATTTTCTGTAGCGGGAAGAGAATGTCTTGGAAAACATTAAAAAAGAAGGCTTAAGAAATGAAGAAAGTTTAGTACATCATAATTTCAGGCTCTCATAGGTAGAATTTTAAAAATGTTGTGAAAGTATTTCTGAAGGCAGATGCTGGTTTAAGCCCTACATAGGGAAAATTGGGTTTTGATTTACAAAATTATGATAAAGACTAAAAAAAATACACAGAGAAAATAAAAGCAGTTGTTGACTACATAGAGCCAAACAAGACTTCAGCAAGTATGTTCTTGTTTTTTTCTGTGCATGTACATCACTGAGTTTTGTATACAGTTGAAGTGAGTACCATTGTACTGTGAATTACAAAATTGCAATCAGAAATTTAAAAAACCCCTATTGTACATAAACATACGTAAATACAAAGATTTTTAGGCCTGTAGAATGGAATAACTTGTTGTCTTATCCAAAGAGCAGATTCTTGTTAAAATAAAAGTCGTAAGAACAAATCCACTTTGAGATTTTCTTAGTAGCAGGCTGCTAAGGGTTCTTAATTTCTACTATTTGTAGATTAAAGTCATCACTGCTACAGTGCTGTTTGATAGATGATATAGAACATGAGTATTCACTCCCTTGGGAAGGGATTTTTGAAAGGAAATTACATTTTTGTTTTCTGAAAAATCTTTGATCACTTCAAAGTAGCTTGGTTTATACTGTTTTGAGAATTTATGTCTTCAATTATTATCATTTTTATCAAGGATAAATATTCCCTTTCTGGAGGGTTGCTCTGTGGATATTGTATTATTCAAGAATTCTCCAAAGCCCATAGCATCAATTATCAAATCTGGATTAATCCCTTCTGGGACTTCTATTGGCTTTGTGACCCCGTTCCAGTACTCAGGTCGGCATCGCCCAGGGATTAGCGTCTGTAGGAGCAGAAATTGCAGCCTGTGGCTGAGGGGAGAAGCTCCTAGCTCCCGATAAACTCATGGGGCTTGTGCCATAGATGCTCTGGGCTCGTGCAGTGGACGAACGTGCCAGGACAGAGGGGCAGGGATGTCTGCAGAGCTGTTAACTCAGAGCAGAGGGCTGAGGAGAATCTGGACTGAAAACGGAGATTCTGCCTAACGGGACTTGTAAGCTCTGCGGGGGTGTTTCTTCTGATAAAGCTTCCATATGGTCCTCAATTCTGGCAGCTCATCTTTGCCTGTTTGGAGACTGGATCCTCAACATGACTTCCTTCTGCTTTCTGGTACTGGCTACCTACTGCCTACTGAAACTCACACTACACGTACATATAGAAACCATGCCATATTATTGCTATATCAATTACTACTGATTTTTGCAACCACATTTGTGGGGTTAGTTTGTCTCAGAATAATCTCATCTGCTACAAATATAGAAAGCAAAAATACATACATTCAGCTTTTCTAAACACTCTTTCATAATAATTATTAATTAATTTAAATAAAAAACCCCAACCCTGATATATTTCAGGTTTTTAGAGTTTTATTTCTAAAGGAAAACCAGATAAAGAGTAATAGAGAAAATAAGAAACAACGATAGGTATTGTTAAAACGTTAATACAGAAATAAGAAATAGTTGAAAGTCCTCCACACATGGAAACAAAATGCTAAAAATCAACAGTGGAAAAATGAATGACAGCTTTGTTCAAGATTCAAGAAACCTCAGAAATTCTTTTCCAACATTGAGTTATATCCTGGTTCTAGTGCCACATGGGGATGTTTTTGCCACTGCAATCTGCCGAAGGAAGAATTCTAGTTCCTGAGTGTCCACAAGTTCTCACCTGCTTTTCTTATTTTTATGCTCCTACAAGGATCACCACCAGTGTAAGTCACTGTAAAATCAAAAGCTCCCAAAAGAAGCAACAAAATGGTGGGCCCTCTGTTGCCAGCTGCAAGGGCTCAGATGTCAAAACAACTGCAAAAAACACAGGTAAGGAGGTTTCCATTTAATATAATGGAGGTTGAAGGAGGCTTGCTTGTCAGTCTTCTCTCTATCAGCCTACTCTGATAGGCTACATCTGTGTCACAGAGGACTAATGCTGTGTTTCTCAAAATTTAGTGCATGTCTTGGCTGGATCCTAACTGTATCAAGATCAAGCACACCTCCTCCTCCTCCACTTCTTGTCAAATTCCAACTGAGAGGAGCCTGGAGTAGAGTGTGGTGGAAAGGCCACTCTGTCACTCCACTGGGATCCCGAGCTGTGTGATGTACCTCAGGATACATTGCAGCAAACAAGAGTAGCTGTAACTGTGCTACAGGGTTTATTAATATTTTCATATATATCTCTCTTGTGTTCTTTATCTCAAATGAAAGATATCTCTTGATCTTTTGCTGGTGATGGACCAGAAACTTGCGTGTGTGACTTATTCATCATGTCACTGTCTGATACCTGCTGCACAGAGAGGACTGACTGACAATTACGTATATCAAGGCTTGACAAAATACTCAGTTCACAGCTTCACTTAATGATGTTTCACTGAATCGTTTAATAAAAATAAGATTGCAAGATGAAGGTTGACATGAATACATCTACAGCCACCAGCATAACTAATACTAGAGGATTTAGAACTGCAGTATTTCTTTCTATCTTTGAAATAATTAATTTGTTTCAAATCTTAATTGTGTATTTCCTGAACTGACTTATTAATGATTTGTAATTTTTTTAAACCGATAGCTATACACACACATATATGTACATAAACACCTACAATTTCATAGTAACTACTCTTTTGAAACAGGAAAAGCTAGTAAGGACCAAAGTGGGAGTACAGTTTTGGTTTCTAGTTAACATTCATTAGCATATTTCCCAGGAATGAGGGAGACACATAGACATTATACTGATGGTTTCTTCATCATTGTGTTAGCACCTTGTGGAACACCTGGTATTATTCAAGCAGCATGAAATCTTCAGACGTGCAGAAGCTGCAAAAGGAAGACAATGCAAAAGGAATGCAAGCAGAAGAATACCGCAACTCCACTTTTTCAAGACCTTACATCCATAACGTGGCCCGAAAGCGGCTGTGTCTGCCTGAAACAAGCAGGTCAGACCTAAAGAGCAAGTATTTTTTGATGCTCTGCACTGAGGACTGCGTGTAAAGCATCATGCCTTGGCCTGTATGCTTCCTCAGAGATTTAGCTTTAGAGGGAGAGATAATCCCTTGGGAAAACACCTTTAGCGCTTTCCACTTTTTGGCCTGTTAGGTGATGATCATCACAGCTGGTCAAGTCCAACTGTATGTTTCATTTTGCTTTTCGCATTTGAATGGATTTATAATTAAATGTTATTAAAATTCTGAAGAATTTGAGACTAAAAAGAAAATCAGAACCAGCCCAATCAGTTCAAACGTTACTATTTTCTGCAAAGAGCATGTGTGTATTCACGCATGCACACTACAGAAAGCAAGCAAGCAATGAAACTCCATTAATGTACAGATGGAAGTTTATATTGATTTCAGCAAAGACCAGAACATAATGGTAACATGAATAACAGATAATAGCATCTGGCACTTTTAACATTTTTAAGCCCTGAAATCTTTGGAGAACTGACAGTTGAACTAACTGACAGCTCTAGTTATTTCTCAGCGCTTTCCTTTTGGAGAGATTTTGAGCTTTTTCCAAATTCAGATTTTTTTTTTTTAAGGGGGCATCTGGACAGGCTATTTCACTGAGAGAGAGAGAGACAATATTTTCTGGAAATTACCACCAAAATTAAGCAACTGTTGTGCATATGAACCAGATAACAATGAATTAGAAATAGATATAATCAGTCATTTTCTTTGCATGAGGATAACCGCCAATCTTCGATTTGCAAAACAGAACCTCTGGCCGAGATCACTGGACATGTTAATGCTCCCCGGAGTGGCAAAAACTCACAGCAGAAGTCTGGGGCCAGATCCTTGATTAGGGACGAACTGCACAGTGTCAAAGCACCGAGTGCAAGCAGCAAGAGCGCCTGAACACAGATCTTTATGTCCTGTCGGGTAGGACAGGTCCTCCGATGCCTCCAGCTCCCTGCACCGCTAAGGGAGGGGGAAGCAGCCGGCCACCCATTCTGGTCTTCTGAAAGCCAAGCGGGGACCGGGGAGGACGTGGAGGTGCTCCTGACACGGCTCTTCCGCTGAGCTGTGGTGGCAGCAAGGAGGAGGGGCAGCAGGACAGGCCCCCGCCAAGTCTGCAACGCCGACTGACCCCCCGCAGGAAGGCGGTTCTCTCCAAGCGGGACGTGGCTGCTCATTATGCGGCATGAATGGGCAAGAGTCCGAGCCCTCAGCCTACAGCCTCCTGGCAAACCCACTCCGGAACCCCGGCACAGGGATCGTGCTCTCGTTGTCGAGGTAAGGGGCATCATCAGCCCCACGGAGGTGACCGCAAAGTGCTCTTCAAGACAACCTAGTCTCCGAGAAATGACCCACTGTGGTGTAAACTGTCTCAGAGGTGTCATTACAACAGGTCTTTACCCAGTACTGACAGATTTTTTCCTTCACACAACTGAACTACCTTTTATTTCCAGCTATTTTTTGAATTGGAGGCCTGGATCTCCTAACATCAACCCTGAATTGATTTACCCCTGTACGTCTTCTTGAAGTGTTAGTTTTGGTATTTGAACAAAAGATAATTTTGTAATAAATATAATGTTCAAATACCATTATTTGATATGTAAAACCAAATAAGGAGGAAATGTATTGGAAGCTGAATAAAACCTCCAAATTGGGACGTCTTTTTTTCTGTACCAGAAAGGTATAACTCAGGCTGGTCTATGTTAATTACCAAGATTTTATCTAATTAGCCTTTAAAGGTGCTGATGGTCCCTTCCTGATTTAACAAAAATACAAGCAATCCATATTCTGACAGCCAGGCTCAAGAAGTAAAATAAAACCAAACTTGCAAGCAGAATCAAAGAATAGGAAAGAAAGACAAAGAAAGGAGACTATGCTGCCATGTTGCCAAGATAGCGTAAATAGACATTAAAGAGCAAAACAGAAACAAAACCAAAATCACAACAATTATGACCTTGGAAATGACAGTCTAGAAGGTTAGCCATAAAAGATGGAAAGTGGCTAAATAAAAATATTTGCTGAAATATTAGTTGCTCATCTTTGTTCCTGCAACTGCATTTTCAAGTTTGGGCTTTTACATTTCCTTGGACATGTTGAAAAAGGAAGACACCTTATACTCATGTAGTTGTTCTATGCTGTTTCATTATGGGATAAAGAATATCACAATTGGTGGAAATTATGTACATATCCTCTTGTGCAGTAGCCAAAAGATACTTGTGTAACCAAAACCTTCAGGAATTACTAACATTTTTTTATTTCTGAATTTGTACTCTGAGTCTGACGTCTGGACCACTAGACTCACTTGTGAGAGCTAAGACTCACTGGCAGAGATTTCTTGAAGTATGTTAAAACATAAAATAAATTTTTCCACTGAAAGAATATTGCAGGCAAGGGTCTAAGTATATGTTTGAATACTTAGATATTGAGTTATCTAGAATTATAAAAACTTGGTGTGGGAAAATTACTTTATGTTTCAACATGAAAAAAATGTTGTTCTTTTTGTTGGGGTTTTTTGTTTGTTTTTTGTGAGTGATCCTTAGGTCATTTGGGTGTATGTGCTACAGGACTGAGGCAATAGGAAGAAAATTTTGAAAAAACATCTCTAACTCTGGATAGCTTTGATTTCATTATCTTAGAGACTTAGAGACACTCACAACCCATACTGAAATCAACAGCTGTTTTTTTCAACCTCTGAAAGTAGTGTCTGGGAGCAAGATTTTTCAAAGTGAGTAGTAATTTTTATGTGTCACATCTGAGAGGACATTAAAGCCAACCCAATGTTCACAAACCTCTACTAATGCAAACTGATTCCCTTTAAACTGCACTAGATTTGTCATCCCAAAGACCATCATGTGGCCACTCAACAAAGGGAAAAAGTCACTCAGAAACGGAAAGAATACCTCTTTTTCTTCTTCTTTCCTGCCATGGCTCTTGCTGTAGTTGATTGGTGTATCCCAGCCTTCCTGTTCACAAAGAGCCTGGTAGAAGGCTGCATTTACCAGGATGCTGCTTGTTTTGAAAGGAGAAGAGGAAGGAGTGGGAAGTGCTGTGCTGGAAGAAGTGAGAGGCATAACTTTTTCTTGGCTTCGGTTCTTTTTCATGCTCAAATCCAGAGTGCCATTTTCATCCACCTCTATCTCAGCTCCCTGACATGCAACAGGAAAGAGAGACATGTTTAGCCATGGACATGGTGAGGCTGCAACATAACCATGTGGTGCTTTTAAAGGATAAATATAAATGCACGCTTTTATTTAAATTTATCTGAATCTAAAACCAGCTTTTCGATTTATATCAGTTAATGTCCAACTCTTAGGCAGACTTAAGAGTAGCTTCAGTAATGGTATCCCTGCATCTCAGCTTAAACATAGTAAGTAGAATTTAAATAAGATGCCTCTAAACCATAACCTATACACCCTAAATCTAGTTTTATTTAAAAAAGTTTAGCTTTAAATCTTCTTGATCTTTTCACTCTTATGGAGAACTATGACCCCAATTCACAGTTAAAAGCATTAATGCATTGTTTAGGTCATCAACAGCATTACTATTACATATCCTCCCTTCCCCCCATACCCCAGAAATATTACAACATCTGCATTATGGGGGAGAGAAAGACGGGGGAGAAGGAAGATGCCTAAAAGGAGCAGAGTAGGGGAAATTTTCATGAGGGTTTTGTACATCACTCAACATATTGCCTTGATCATAGTTTGACTAGACCACTAAGGCACAGATCTGCACTGAGACCACTAAACTGGGAGCCACAGGAGGATCTTTAGGAGGTTATCCCTGATGGAGACCTTCAGCATGAGTTAAGAAAGCCTTTGCTACCCAGAAAGTACAGCAAAGAGCAACCTCTGGTTGCAGGAGCGCGTGCAGTCTGGGGAGAGACCCAACTTCTCTTTCCAGGCTGAGAGAAGCAGCTCCTGCTCACACGAAGGGGGAAGCGCTGCTCAGCTGTACATGGGAAAGCAAGCTCACTGTCCTGTCTTACCCTGTCTGACTGCAGAAAAATTATACAAATTCCTCGTCTTGGAATGATGGAAAGCTCCTGAAAATATAACTTACTAAAGGAAGCAACAAAAAGTTTCCCCTCGTGCTCAATATGCAACACTGCGACATATTGTGTATACAGGGATGAGTATAAGATTTGTCCTTGCTATTGCCCACAGTTACTACAGTCAAGCAGGGGAAGAGGTGAAAGAGGTGACTTCTGGAGGAGCGCTTGGTAGTCTAGTTCTGTGTGTTGTCCTGAATAAGGTGGAAAGCAATTCAGACTATAACGATAAATAACAATGTCATAGATCTACACATGTCATGTGCTGTAATTAACACTGTTCTGTGTCTTCCTATTATTGTCATCACTACTATTTTTTATTTGCATCACCACAAAGCTCAGATGCTGCTTGGGAATTTGGGGCTAGATGTGTTAGGCTGTATACCTGTAGGAGACAGTCGTATAAAGCCAGATTGAGGCTTCCTACCTTGAGTAATATAAAAGTAAGCCCGTAGCATACGTGAGTCACCTAGATGCTCTGTTGTAAATGGAAAAGAGACAGGTATGTCCAGGGGGCAAGTTTTTCCATCTTTCTTAGACCTCTTCCTTAGGAAGAGATGAGACACTGCCAGAATGAGTCCCTTTTTCTTCCCCTTAACTATTGCTGGAGCTTGATGATTAGTCAATTAACCATTTAACGGTTAAAGATAGGGCAGTGAAACTTATCCTTGCTTGAAGATCTTAAAAACAGTTGTAGTGAAACAGGGAATTAATCTCCTGTGCTGAAAGTGTGACATGGCCACCCTGATTGGGCTGAAAGCACAAGCTTCCTTTATGCAGCCTTGTCTTCTACCACTGCCAGTGGTGAATCATTTAAAAGTAAAATGCATCTGATGAAATCTTTTTAATCAGAAGGAAAATGTTGGTAGAAGTTGAAAATTTAGGGCCCAGCTATCTCTCCTCACTCAGCATCCTGACTCCATTTTGCATCCGTGGGCCTAAGGCAGATGCCCACCTAGACTGAACCACTACCAAGCCATCTGCTTGTCCCCAGTTCAGAAACTCAGGCACCTCTTATGTTTGCTTCTCCTGCACAGCAAAGTTCACGTTTTCAATCATACAGCTTAAAGAGAGATGTTTTATTATATTTATGGGAAGTAAATACACTTCTAATATGTTCATACTAAGACGCTTTGGTTATATCTTTCTGCCCCTTTTTAGTAAATAGTTTAATCTCCTGTGATAGTTTTAAGCCCTGAATTTGACAGTGCAGCTTATCCTGGATAATAACTTAGTAACCACAACATCTTATGCCATCTGTATAATATCAAATACATTTTTATACCAGCATTAATAAACCTTAGTTACAAAAATCCAAGATATTAACTATATCAGTGCCAAGTGCGCACTCCAAGATCTGACAATATAGCTCTGCCATGATCACCCCAGTGTTTTTTGGCTTCATAGCTGATATGTAACTATAGCAATGAAACAGAGCTACAGTAATCAAGTTTAATGACCAATGTAAAGTAAAATGCTAAATATTGTAGTTGCTGACATTTTTCATAATAAAAAAACTTGGGTTAAGTCTGCACAACCAACATTCACATAAAATTCCAGACCTCTGTGACAGATGGCTTAGGAAAGGAAGCCATGTGACTGGGCTGCAGTAGTTTTATAGTTCAAAACCCATAAATAGTGCAGATTCTCTGTCACTGACAAAATATCAACTACTCAGAAGGCAACAGTAACAACAAAAAGGACCAAAATCAACCAAGGTCCCCTCCTCGATGAAACTGTATGTAGTAAAATATCAGGAAATGTATTGTCTCTGAGAAACAGATACCACTAGTCACAACAAGGAACTCTGGATGATAAGCAGAACATTTACTAATACGGACATTTAAAGCTTCCTCAGCACTTTCCTGAAATTCACATAGAAGTTGGGTTGCCCAACATGCACCTAATTCTGCTCAGGGAAGGCTGGGTTGTGTGTCTGTGAAGTAGCGTACAGATGGGGTTTAAGTGAGCTCACAGATGCACACGACAATTAAATATAGGCATGGAAAAGATATCCCCTTTTGCCCATCACGGGATGGATCACATGTTTACAGCATGGCTTTTTATTCAGAATGGTATAAAAGAGCTATCACTTTGCTGCCTTCATAGAAAACTCCAAATGGCAGAGCAAAAAGAGAGGACAGTCAGAGATACTGCTCCAGTTTTCATTCCTACTCTCATCCTACCCTCCTCTCAATATGTCTCCTTTGCTTGTTTTACCACGTTTATTTTTACATTAATTTTAAAGTGGAACTGAAAAGACAAAATGGCAAATGGCAAAAAATACTAGAGCAGTGCTATGCCATGCTGACAGAAAATGGCACTTACTATGCTTAGCTCAGACTTGTAAAGGCTGTGTTGTCCTCAGCGAAGGCAAGATCTTATAACTGTTGACTCTAGTGCATGTGTGAACAGGCCTATATTTATGCGTTTATCATGAGATATTTAAAATATAGCTACCAAAACAATGTAAACATTCTGATCCTTCCTTAAAAATATAAGCAAAATAAAGATGCAAATGTATCTTATTATTTCCTAATTTATATTAGCTTGCGGCTGTGTAAATCTTTGGAGCCTGTTTTTGATCTTATTTACATTTACACTGGTGTAAACCAGGAAAAAATCCACTGAAGTGATGAAGAAAAATCAATGAGCGTGAGAGGATACATACAGTAATTAAATTCAGGCTACTCCTTATCTAGTCCCACATCAGTAACAGTGTAATCACCCCCACAGGTTTTACAAGCAGCTAGAAAAAGGATTCCAAAATAAAAAATGAGACAAAAATGACTGAAGCGTATTTTCTTTATTCCAGGATCTAGTCAGTGAAAAGATAAGGTACAAATAGTACTCTACTGTGAACATCTATCTAAAATGAAGACTAACATAAATATGAAAAAAAAAAAAGGTCTTTATTCTCTTCAAGTGCTTTGTACTTTGAAGTCAAGCTTTTTCAGCCTCCTTTATTTTGTGACATAAATATTACAGAATATTTTCTAGTACATTAGTAAGTCTTGTCCTTAGAATTTAACTACATCAGCTAGGACAATAAAGGATGTTGTTTTTTGTGATAAATTACTCCTGCATTTTTTCACATGCTTTTGGTCCATCTGATCACTCACGATATTTAATACTCTGCAGTGTGTCTCCAGTAACGATTACAAGTTAAGCTTTATTTCATAGCTGAATCAGAAAGAGTGAATTATTGTGTCTGCATGAATCTTATGTCAAACCTGTGACCTTAGAGAGATTGTATCCTTACGTATAAGGGGGTTTTATGTATTCTTTGGCTGACATCAGCCATACAACTTAATACTAAGTAAGTCCAAAGAAGCATTATCAAGGATTTTGCATTCCCACTATCAGTTCAGTTTGGTTTGGAAAGCTCAAAAGGGCTCTTTGGTTCTTCTATTGGGAGTAACTCTGGAACCAGTGTCTTGCCATGCGTATGAATATTATTCTTAACGCAACTCCATCCAAAAGAGTACAATCTTTTCTCTTCCTGCCACTAAAACTACACACACATGGTTCTCAATTCTTCAGATTTAAATTTAAGCAATTGAGTTGTTCTGCAGCAAACTAAAATAATAATTTGGGTCAAAACAAGAAAACTTGTAATTGCCCAGCAACATCTGAGACACAAATGAAGTCACAATTTCAGCCCAGAGCAATTCTCAAATTAAAAAAAGCCAGCCAAGGATGTACTCAAGGAGCAATATGCACAGCAGTATAACAGGATGGTACCTAGTGATATTCTTGGCTGATTTTTCGTCCTGTATTTAGGCTTTAAGATATTTGGAGTAAAGGACTGCCTGACAAACGTGCTGAGTACTAACTACATTGTCGAAATAATTGATGTAATTATCACCATCATCAATATCCAAGAATGGAGAAATGACATAATTTTGTTCAAAAACAGAATTTGAACTTTAAACATTTTTAGCAAGTGTCATTTTTTGTTTTCTTTCAAGGCATAGTGCGCATATGCCATTTTGTCTAAACAGGTGGGAAAAACACCAAAACAGTCAACAAAATGTTTGGCAAGCAGTAGTGATGAGGATACAGATAAACTGTATTGCTTGCAGCTACCTCTGTGAGATGTGAGTGTGGTGAGGTCTGTAGACGGGGAAGATCTCTGCATGGTATGACGATGTAGACCTTGCACTGTGCTAGAATCTGCAGGGTGAGCCTTCCAGGGGAGTCCTTCTGTTTTCTTCAATGGGAGTTGAATGAAGCTACATAAACCGCAGATCAAATGCTGACCAGGAGACTGGTTTGGGGTACAAGATCGCATGAGAATTGGCTGGTCAGGATTATATTCAGCGGAACAGTTTACTAGAGTCCCAGGTGTCTGCACTTGGGGGATCGAATGGCTCAGACAATGTAACATGTAGCATTATTTTTTAAAATAGTATCACCAAGATATCTGATGATGTCAGTATTTTTTATACAGCTGATAGACAATTCAAAGAGAAAGGTTAGGATCCATTTTATGGCCCATTTCAGAATAAATTTGTTCTTTAAATTGTTAAATTGATAAATTCATAATTTTAATCTTTAATTTCTTTTGAACTATGTAGAGGATGTAAGATATATATCGGAAAATCCAAAATTAATGAAATGTGGAAAATTAATATTAAAAATACTCACTTTTTCATTTAAATGTTATCTATATTTACAGAAAAGTGGTGAATAATCAAGGTAAAACATCCAACTCTTGCTAAAAAATGGACCACACTCTGGAGGTCAAGGAATTAAAATTTAAGAAAGAGTGAAAGAAAAAAAAAAATTCAGGAATGCACTTGTGCTAAACAATGTTTTTGTGTTTTCCCTGCCTGTTTAATCAAGGCGACATATGCATGCCTTGAGTGTATACAAGAAAATGACAGTTGCTTGAAATGTTTGAAGTTCAAGTTCTGCTTTTAAAACTTAGAAGCACAATATTTTTACATCTCTGACAATTGTGTAACTTGCAAAAGATTTCCTTGCAAGGCCAGGAAATCCTCCACAGCCCCACCGGCCCTTGCTCTACCACCACACTGCTCCCCACACGCAAAGCAGTGGGAAGTGTAAGTTCACGTAAGAACAAACACCTTTACAAGTCAAGAGCTTTGGTCTGCTAAAGTATGGACAATGCTAATCAGGTTTTCTTGGGCAAAGGAACAAAGGAATGTGGCAAGGGGCAGCGCTCAGCGGTCTGATACTACGGGGCTCTGAACACAACCACCCCACACAGGTCTTCTGAGACCTCGTGTTATCAAGAGTAGAAAAAGGAAATCATTAACTCTGCAGTCATCTGTTGATGCTGCATTATTTGAGTCCAAACACTGATAAAGTCTCAAGAGATGGTTTTTCTGATCCAAAAATATGTAAGTTATTCTAGCAGTTAAACATTTACCTTTGCAGCCAATAGCAACTACAAAACAATTGAGAAACACTGATAAATTGATAGTAGTCTCTTTTAAGGCTAGCTTTATTTTTTGCTTCGTATGTTAAAATAAGAAAGCCTCTTCATTGAAGAGAGTCTATAAATCTATTTCCACAATTTTTTGTTTGAGTCCTTGATGATAAAAGTAATAAATAGCCAAAACCAAATAAAAATGGGTTTTGTGTGGTTTTGGCGACCAAACCTGCTTGGGGCTTACTTGCCTGTGCTCTGTCCAGAAGCTAATTCTGATTCTTGTGTCAGATGTTTTGTAGCAGTATGCCCTCCAGAAAGTCTGGCAAAAGTGGAGGCAGGCAGATAGCAAGGTATGCAGGTGATTTTCTTTTCGGCTGGATTCCTGGCTGTGAAAAAGGAGTAAGCTATGTGCCCCAAGTGTCCCTCCATATCATTACTATTATGTTCGCTTCCATTCAAACCTTTCCCATGATTTGGCAACTGTGAAGCAGGTACGGAGGAAAAAAAACTTTGGGTTATGCCTGGTCCCTTTACTGCTCTTCTCTGGCAAGAAGTCTATTGCTGAGGTCAGCCAAAGGCTGTGGCAGCAATTTAATCCAGCCATTGGCATCAGTTTCCATTTTCCTGCTAGAAGAAGTCTCTATTGAGGACCGGTGGAAGGAGCTTTCTGCAGCATATACCAGAGATGGATCTGTCATCTGGGAAGGGTTCCATGAACAGTCTTTGGGACTGATAATGTCTGTGTTATGGGGAATGCATGTGGAGACACTCTAAAAAGTCTACTCTGGGGCATCTCCTAGTATTGGTTTCAAGACCCAAGACTTCACAAGTGGAAATCAAAGGCAGCAAAGTAGGGGATACCACTCTGCAAAGGAGCAAGGCTTGGAATACCTAACAAAGTGTTACGCTGGTGGTAAAATAAGTGGTTTCCCTCAAAGAATAACAGCTAACCTCTTAGTGATGGTGAATGAAGGCCCAACCAAATTGTAAATCAACAGCTGTGGAAGCCACCTCTAGCCAGACTGAGCCTGGTGCTACAGTAGACAAAGTAGAGCAACACTGACTTGCAGAGAAATTTGTCACCTGTCCTTCGGAGCACACATCATGACTCAGAGTCCCACAGCAGAAACACCCCTGCTACTTTATGTTTTGATAAATATACCTCTTTTCACTCCCCAATGATTTCTTCTCCAGTTCTTGTAACGGCACCCTCTCATCTACACAGAGCTTTCAAAAGCTTCGTTGTAGTGGAGCATGTCTGACTTTAATACAAATAATAAACAACAGTGCTCCCACAACCACGATCATCAGAAGAAAATCTTGTCTATTTTCATCAGCAGTATAATTCTATGTAAATGGAACAGAAAATAAGGCTCATAGCTCACACAGTACCATTTGTAAATCATAAAGATCTTGTGAGGAAACGCAGAGCAAAAACCAAAACATGAAAACCACACAAACATCTACAGTATTAGGCAGCTTTCCATTACGACAGACTTGCCCAAATTATCTATCTCCAAATGCTGTGGGCCTGATTCTCCTCTCTTGCCAGCAGAAGGGAGAATTTTATCAAAATCAGATGTTATTTCCCTCCTTACACCTTGTCAAACTGTCATGAGCTCCAAAGACAACAGACTCAATCGGTGTAGTTCTGTTCCATTGCTAGCAAATATCACTTTGATTAATCACATGATTTTATTTTTTTTTAATCAGCCTCCAAAATGATCACTTATGGCAGGTTATAGAGGGAGGAAAACTCCCTCTTTAAACAGACATAACTAATTTTCCACCCCAGATTGTTGCTAGATTTCAAATACCCTTCTTTTTTCCTCCCACAAAACTCCCCCCTTGTGTTTAGGGATCGATTATGAAGACAGTAACAACATAATCCCTGCTATTTATTTATTTTTATCAGAACTGGTCACTACATTACTGAATTTTTCTCTGTTTCTCTTCAAAAGAGCATGCAAACAGAAGCCTCCTTTTTGGGGATTTAATGCAGTCGCTAACATGAAAGACAGTTTATTCGCACAGTTCAGTAGCTAGCACACCCTCCAGGTTCTTGGACTACCCTACCTTGGCAGACAGACTCTGCGGTTTGTTGGAGAGGATCTCTGCTGCTTCCCTGCAGCGGGTGGAAAGGTTCAGGATAGCAGCAGCTGCTGCTATGTGGGTGTCTTCACTACATTGACCGTAGCTATAAGAGTTGGCATGGCAAGGGCTCTGTGTGTGGGCGCTAGCACTAGGCAGTCGATTAGAAAATTTCACTGGATTTGAAAAATGCTTTGCTGTTGAAGAGAGATTTGATTAGCAATTGCACGTATGAGATTTTTCCCATTAAATAGTTTTGTTTCTCAGACTACAATTCACACATTAAAATATTAAAAAAATACATTTAAAACAATCCATTTCATATTGGCAGTAAAGGTTTGCTGTAAAAATGTCTTCAGAAACACAATAATTTAATTTTTACACGACAAATACATATCTTTCAATAAAGCATCTGAGACTTTTACTCAGATTTCACTTGTTCTTTACTCAGACATTAAAAGCAATGATGTCCAAGGAAAGACTGAACAAGCGGACTGATGGTGATCTGTCGTGACCCTGCAACACTGGTGGGCAAATGCAATTGTAAATGTTTCCTTATAAAGGCTTCCTCTTGAGCTCTGTTGTGTGAAAAACAACAGTGACTTGTCCAGTCTTAGCTAAAACAACATTGCATTCCCTACTTAAATGAACAAGTCTGTTATTTGCATTATGTGAATAAGGAGAGCAAGACCAGGCTTTTGAATGAATAGGAGCAATCAGATAAGAACATTGCCTGTAAGGAATATTCAGTCCTGATTTTGCAGGAATTTTAGAATTTTAAGTCTACCCTTTAATCAATTTTAAAAAATAATGACAATGAACCTTCAGAATAAAACTGGTCTTAGCTCACTGTCTTATGCTGGCTATCATTTAGAATAATACACAGATTTACTAGGCACAAAGAGGTCAGTTGAGAATGAAAAACTAACAGATGAACAGAAAAGCACTTTCACGGACAAAAGTGGTGTGTGTGTTTGTTTTCTGCTCCATCAGCAGCATTTGCTCTAAAACAGGTAGAAAGAACTCTGCTCCCTGTTCTGGATTTCGGAGCTTGAGATGTCATTAACTGTTGCAGGGAAAGCACAGCACCATGACCTCAGCTCTTAGTAAGCAATAATCGCTTCTTTTGTCTGCAGCTCCCACAGTGTCCTACAAAGATAAACTAAGCAAAATCCAATTTCTCAGCCTACACCCAGATACATCAAGAACACTTCTGCGTGTGGCCATCTGCTCGCTCCCTAAAGATCTGAGCCCCAAGGCACTGGATCCCTTTGGATGTAGAGCTCTGGCTGAGTGCATTTTAATGCTAAGACCTACACAAGGCATTCACGAACTCATCTTTCCTAAAACTTGGGATGCTCAGAAAGCAACGCTTGTTTGTGTGCACTGACTGTGGCTGAATGCCATATGCAGTTTTTCTAAGTACTGGAGGCATCTCAGTAGAGCAACGTATAAAAGCCTCGTGATTCGTTTCTCCCTTTCTCTAGTGTAAATGAAAAAGGTTTTATCTACTCTGCTGTAACACCGTAGCACAAGCAAGAGGGTCTCCATTTTTAGCAATTACTACAACTAACTTCAAATTACATTTAAAGAGCAAAAAGTGCATTTTCCATTATCGTCCCTAAAAAAAAAAGCAGGCTATGAGGGATACATGTTTTGTTAACAAATAAAGTTTATAAGTGCAGAATCCACAGAGGCTTAATGATGGGCTTTTGGCTAGCTACGCATTTAGGTAGAATGCTAATCCAATCACTACGTCATCAGCTTCTTATTGCCAACTTTTGTATATCTACATAGTTAAAACACTCACCTGCTCTTTTACTTTCACCTTTCCATTAAAATGATAGTTGCACACTGCAATCTTTGCAAGAACAACAGGCTGTAAACGTCAGCCCTCATATACATTATACATAAATTGCATATGTATGGATTTGCATTTGTATAAAAACATTTCAATCATTTTTTCCTTGAAATGAACCTGTGAAATAGACATACATCTGTGCAAAGAGACAGCTAATAAGGAATATTCAATTTTACAAACAAAATTGGAAAATCTGCCACCCAAGAAGCTGGCAATGCACATATTTGCTTTGATTTGAACAAGCTTATTTTCCAGGCCAGATAAATATCTACTTTTCATTTGCAATTTTAAATGTGGTATTTATATGTATACATACACAAACACATAGATACCTACAAACATATACATATATAGGTACCTGTGTACTTACACACATACACAAATGAATATATAAATATACAGAAATTCTAAGTATATAAAACATATATAATATTATGTAGTATTAGAAGTTTACTTTATTTTTTATATTTTATTTTATTTTATTTTATTTTATTTTATTTTATTTTATGTGTGTGTGTATATATATAACATTTCCTGCTTTTCTGTTCACCTTGCTATGAGTGTTCTCTTTTGTTGGGATAAGTGGGATGCAATTTGTTTTCTTTTTTTGTTTTCCTCTACAAAATTTTTTTCATGAACAAAAGAAAAAACAACTAAACAGTTTTTTGTCACATTGCTTTGGATCTATTTTCTTGTGAACCCAAATATGGTGCAATGAAACCCTTTTTTTTTCCACCTTCCTCATGGAAATAGAATTGTTTGTTTCTTTGAACTAAAGAGTATTTTACAGTGGTCGATACAATGACAGAATCTTGCTGAAGTTTCCCATGCAGGTTGTGAAGAGCATCTGCAATAACTAATCAGTGTTCACACTGTCGTATCACATTTGTACAGAGTAGTAGCTCAGCAAATCTCTAAGTGATGCAAGTGGGGGAATCTCAATAACGATTTGATGCATTGGATATGTCTGCACTACAAATACGTTGTAGTGCAGGAATATGTGAAATTAAAATGCATCAAGGCTTGGAAGTAATGCAGCTGAAGCACATGGTCATCTAGGAGGAATAATACCTGTACAGATGCATCTAAAAGGTATCTGAAATGCCTTTTAAAACCTAACTTGGATTTCTATATACTACAATTCATAACGTCTTGTGCAGACACATTCCATGGGACTTCTCATGGCAGCATCGTGTCACATAAATATATCACAATTTAGCCAAGAAGGAAGGTAGCAGATAGCGCATAAACCATTCTTTTTTACTCCTCTTTTCCCCTGATAATTGCTTTTAAAAGAAACATCAAAAAAGTAAACATTATAGTAATTGTATTTAGCATTCTAACATTCTATATTTATCAAACTAGTGATTATATTTAACATTCTGGACATAAATGGTTACAGATGCATCCTACAGAGATTTTTTTGAATTCTAGAAATCTGAAAGCAGAACAAGCAAAAAGAAAAAGTGATTGACATTTTGCCCATTTTCCAAGAGATAATGGAATTTCAAGCTTACATTCAAGGAACTGGGGTGTTTTTCGTCCTTGTGCCACAGGTGCTATTGTGCGTTTGCCAAAGACTTGTGCATCAAAGCTGGCATAATCAAATGGTACTTTCCCAAACTTCTCCTGTTCTTTTGGCAGGGTGGCTCTGGAGGCGGTGACTGGCTGCGAAGTTCTGTAATTGTACTGAGATACCTCAGGCTGCTTTGCTAAATTTGTCCTGCAGAGAGGAGGAAAAGAATGAATGAGAAAGACAAGAATATCTTTAAATAACTTTTTCTCCTTTTCTTGAAAAATAGCATACAGTTGCAATTCAGTATCAGCAAGTGTGCTGTTACCACATGTAAACCTTACTGGTAGATGTATACAAGAAATGAATAATGTAAATATGGTGGCTGACCTAGTAGTCAAAGAGTACTTTGACTTCATACAAGTTCAAAGCTGCAGGCACACAAAAATCTAGTATTCTCTAGTAATGTTGTGGGCTATTTACAAAAAAACGGTACTGATTTACTTCTAGATTACCACTGTAGCATGGTGTTTCCTTATTTCTAAAAGTTGTCTGGATTTTTGCTAGTCAAAGGACTTGAAGTTTTATGGGTTGCTATTATTCTCACTTTACCATGAATGAGTATGGTATAAATATAATATAAGAGAACCCAAAATAATTGCTTCTGTTATTTGGGAGGAACGAATGATTTATGGTGTGTTATTCCATTTAGTTACTGTTCAGTAACTACTTGTCTTTAGTAATTTCCTAAGGACTTTTCATGTGTAGAGTTAAGGCACGTGCAGTTGGCAGACACATGGACATAATATTCTGTAATGGCTCTGAAGGAACCATTAGAGCTGATCATGTCAATAATCCACAAATTAAAGTGTCCCCAAATAGACTTGAATATAATAGATTGTAACGGTCGTGGTGCCAATGATGTGCCAATTATGTATGTCTGTAGGGTCCATATAACTCTCAAACAAAATACAATTGCAATAAAAAGTGTTTCTCCTTTTTGATGCCATTGTATAAAAAATAAACTAATTAAACCAATACACTTAAAATAAAGAAACTCAAAATATTAATTATTCAGTGGTGGGGAAACAGAATGAGCAGAGTTCTCAACACTTTCATGTAACGTGCTACTTACTGGATCACCGTAAGATTCCTCTGATAAGAAACACAAAACAAATGAAGACTGAGCTGCTAGAAGTGCAGTAAGGTCAAAGACATCTTTAATCAAGTTTTAGTAGCCAAAACATTGTAAAAATATTATAACAAAGGAACTGTTCTTGAAAACTGTTTAAAACATTTTGGCAAGATAGGAAATTTGATTTACAGGAGAAAGACATTTGAGAACCATTGATTAGGCTATTAGCATTGAAGTAAGATTTAGTAGAATATATTTGCTTGCTTTTCAGGTGTTACGTCTGTTGTCTTTAATGTCAGCCATATGCACAAGAGCCAGTAGAAAGCTGCTTGTTAATTTTGAGATACAGTCAAGTTATTTAGCTTTGTAAAGGTCATCTTGGAAAACTGAGTTACCTCTGTAGCTGAAATCTGAAATGGGGGAAAGACCTGAGGACTGGTCAACAGAGCTTGTGCAGAAACACTTTGGAGAGACAAGTTTGTGAGGGCTCCTACCTGTGAGTCTGATCATGGCATTGCCCAGCTTTTGGAGACTCAAGATGGTTCTTTTCCTGGGACATTGCCAACTTTTCAGCTGCAGCAATTGGACAACCAGAAAGGCTGTTTAAAAGCAAGGTGAAGAAAAGAAACCAGAAGAAAAAAAAAACCACATTAAAATGAAATCTTAAGTAGAGGAAATGTGTGCTGCGGAATCCAATGACTTCAAAGTTCTCTGGTGCTCTGTGCATCTATGGGAGCTGCTGCTATTATAGCCCACATTCATCTGTTTTTCAACCCTTAATGCAAAACTGTGAAATCTGTGTATTTGAGGTGATATATCTGGAAACTGAATCACGTAGGAGTTTTCCACAGTTCTGCTTTGATGTTTTGTGGCTGGCAAGTCACTAGTAAATTTTTTAACAAATGCCATTTACTGTATCAGCTAAACCATGCATATAAACCTCCTACTGATTAAAAGGAAAGTGAATTTGGGGAAAAAAAAGGAGTATGTGAATGACTGTTACAGAAGAACACATTTTGTCATTTCAGGTTGTGCTTTCTTTTTTTTTTTTTCTATTTACTTTATTAGATTAAAACACCTTTTTTTACCCTACTCATGGGTCACATGATACAGCTGATGTATCAAAAGATGATGTACTGCAAAGATTTATTTAAATTTAAAAGATGTATTTGAAACAGGAAACACAATGAAAAAATGTTTACTAGGTCCTTATATATTCCTGTAAATGAGCTTGTGATCTGTCTGGTAAAAGCTACAGATAGTAACACGGTATGATAATCCTTGATTTTGGTGCCCTCATACAATAACCAATCAACCAATCAATCACCAACAAAAAAGAAAATACCAGAGAAATTCCGTTCAATGAAGACAGTTGTTTTTTAAAAACTTCTGTCCTAAGTTTTATTGTAAGATTGACGTTATATTTTTCCAGAAGCATTATAATGGAATATTTTGGCTTGCTGGCTTCCAGCAGAAAGCAGTACTGACAAGAGCCGTGCCGACAGCAGTGGCTTGCTGGAGACAGAGCGCGTTGGCTCTCTGCCTCACCTGCAGCCCAGCTGTGATTCCCCAGCTGCCTGTCTGGAAGGCTTTTCTCAATTTTACTTTCTCCCTGCAGGCAGCAAGTTAAACAGACATGAGCGTTCCAAGCGGGAAGATGACATTCCTGAGGGTAATAAATGGAGCTAGTTTTTAGAGGGATTCTAAAGTATTTCACTTAAAATTTCCTGTTTTACTAAAAGGGAATGTGTTTTGATGGGAAGTTGCTGCCAAGGGCTACCTTGTATGCGGTGCAAAATGAAAAGTCTTTGTTTTTCGCTGGGTTTTCCAGTTGCTGCAATAATAATGTTCATTCCTACCCATTTTACATGATGGTGCTTCACTGTGAAGACTGTAATGAAACTATAGTTTGAAATCTCATCTGTGAAAAAGACTAGTGGAATTTGCCATCCTCAGTGCTGCACCCATTTTTTATACAATGGAATTAACCACAAGTATTTGGTTATAAATAATACAGGCTACTCTTGCAGTTCATAGGCATTCTGCAGTGTAGTACCTAACATCTAATTCCAAGATGTGCCCAGCAATTTACTCCTGAGTACATGTTAGATTTTAGGTGGACAGGAACTTTTCTGGTCTACCTTCTGTGTGTGTTGCGATTGCTGTTGACATGTCCTCTTCCAGTGCATCCTGGGGTGGGGCACTTTAAAACATTTTCATGCATGGCAAGAACTAAACAAGAATAAGAAAAAAAAGCGATAATAACATACATCAATTAAATATACATATATTTTAAAAAAATGAACATTTCTTCTTCGAACTCAGATTCTCAATTCAGCCACATTTTGACCACAAAAGAAAAGGAGAAGCAAAGGACCTACAACACAATGAGCCCAGTTTGTCCCTACGTGGTTTTAGTGTGGCTTCCCACATGGACATTATTGTTTCTAACGACTTCAGAAGAACAAAGGTGGAGGTTAGCAAGGCTGTTACATCATGAAGCCCTTTGCTTGCTGGTTCATACACCGCTAACATAGTCCACCAGAAAAAGGGGGTGATAGAGGCGTCCTGTGCCACACAGTTGTGCTGTGTATAACTGCAGTCCCTCTCTGTCTCAGGGAGGGCAAGCTCTCAGGTAGAGGAAGGCTTTTCATGTCTTGCACCTGAGTAAGATTATCTCATCTGAGTATGTCCTCTTGGAACCCTGATAGCTTCTATGCATTTGAGCTATGCTGAAACTGCTTTAGACCAATTGGTCATGCTCCCAAGCAGTGCCTTATGCTCTTAGCAGTGGTCACAACCTCTTGTATGTGTTTCTTATGCCCTTTAATGTGGATCACCTTTACTAAGACTGAAATGTATGTCTGTGTAAAACAGAATACGTCTTTGTACATCTGCCCTCAAGGCTTCAGTACTGTATTCCCCCTTTGGGTGCACAGTGCTTCAAAAAAGCTGACTGTTCAGCCAACTGGTTTGTTCTATCAAGAACCAAATTACATAATTTTATTTTCTTTTTCGCCAGCAGGACAGAACACATCTGATTGCAAGTGTGGTAATTAGCAAGGACTTGTTAATTTTAACTTTTTAGAAAGTTAATGTTGCTAAGGTTTTCCAAATGCAACAGCCTGCTTAACTCAGCAGATGTTTGCATAAATGCAGTTTAGTACCAGATTTAAAAAAATAGAGAGCTACAGGTAGGAAGAGGACGTTGGCAAAATGGAAATATCCTTTTAATTTGTCATTATGCATGCCACCACAAAAACCAATCTGACTAACTAGGTTGTTTAGACGAATAGTTTCACATTAGGTTTTGGCTTATTATGCAGCATTTCATTGCATCACATCGCAGGATTACACACACACACACACACACCCCCCAATGTCATCAGATCAGCACAGTTAGAGATGAGCAGGGAAATTCAGGCTAGACTGGGCATAAAAGAGTGAGCGTGATACAGTCATACGAGGGGGACGTGCCGTGGACCAACACTGGGATGTTCTGATGGAAGTAACCTTTTAGAGCTCAGTGGTAAGTAGGACACTGGAAACATCTCTGAATAAGCATGCCCAGGCCGCTCAGTTATTGGCAATGGAAACCAGCAGCCTCGATGTGTGATTAGGGCAAATCGGGTCACAGCTCTGCAACAAGCAGGCGATTTCTGTGCTGCATGCCTTAGCAAAGGCACAGGCAAGCAAGATCTTGAAGATATATAAAATGTGCAGGTCTGCTGGCATCATGGGGATAGTTTGGCTCTGATCTTATTCTTCCCAGGCCACCTGAGGAGCCTACTGCTGTTTGTAACACTACTGCTAAGGAGCACTTGAGCTTCCCAAGCGTGGGAAGTAAGGCTGTGACTAAGAGCTGGAGGGCAAAGAAGGTGCGATGGCTCCTCTCTCAGCCTCATTCTGCAATCTCACCCAGAAAAAGTGGGTTTCTTTTCCAACATGAGCACACACTACCCACAATACCAGGACAGATCCAGTTGTTATTCTGGACTGCAGGGTGATGATACTCACTTTCTAGTGGCACTCTAACTTTATGTGGACAGCCTGAGAGACTGCGGTGGTGAGGGTACAGCCCAGTCACGTGCCCTGTGCCATCACATCCTGGGATGGGACATTTGGTTTCTCTCTTTTCAGGCCTGGGTGAATCTGCAGAGAAATCAGATAAGGATTTTGTTTGGTTTTAGCCCCTGTCTGCACTCAGCTGAGTGATCCTAGCAGTGTGATACTCTCTATTTTGTACTTCAGATGTAATTCCTACACAAAGTTTTAACAGAGACATATATGATATAAGCATCACTTTAGGTTTTCACACTGTGTCCTTGAAACAAAGATTTTCCCCTCCCAATAAGCCATGTGCTAAACTATATAGCTTTAGGATTACAGTGTCATTTATTCCATTCAGAGCCTCAAACAGGACAGAAGCCACAATTCAATAAGCCAGAAAACTGGCAGCATCAGCCAACAGGAAGATCTATAAAGGAATAAATAAAATAGCAGAAACAATCTTTTACTCTGTTAATGTCAGACTCCAGGTAGCTGGGGCGACCAAATAAAAGCTGGGGTGTGAAACAAACAAACAAACAAACAAAAAGCATTTCAACCAGAAGCCATTCCTTAAATATCGCAGATCTCTAGGCTGTAGGTTCTTTGTTAGGAAACTGAATACATGCCACTTTACATTTGAGAGGCAAGGCAAGCAGCTCCCTCCGGTACGCATGGCAATGCCGTTTTGCGGAGCAGCCCACAATGACAGGGAAAACATGGAGCAGCCGATACCCTTTCAAAGGCGAGGTCTCAGCCCAGCCCCACAGCCACCACTCTGTAATGGCTGCAGTGCATTTCCAATTTTTGTTTCAAGCACCTAGAATTGTGCAAGAAGCACTGGTCAGAAAGCCTTTGTTTGATTTCCAATGCAGGATGAAAAGTCTGGGTGAGGAAGGAATGAATTCTAGTCCAGAAATTCTCTTGTGAGAAATCTGGAGGAAGTGGCCGCATAAATTGCTGAGGATGGTTTTAGCTCCATCTGTGATTGGCTGCCAGCAATATTCGGTGCTGGGGGAGAAAACAGCTGCAGCCAGCACAGGGAGCAGCTTCCTTCAAGCTCATTTTGTTGGACCGTGAGATAGGACGTGCTTAGGGACAGGATCGCCAGAGACAGCTGAGGGTTAAACTTCCTGGCAAGACTTTAGGAAAAAACAAAACAAAACAAAACAAAAAAAACCAGGGAGGAAAGAAAATAGATTGAGCATCAACAGGAGACCACATGCTTTTTAGAATCACTGCAAATGGAAAGTGCTGCAATAGTGGACAGAAGATAAAGGGAGACCCTGAAATATGATTTAATTTTCCCCCACTAATTGGAAAGATTTATCATTAAAAAAATGGAAAAATACAAATTTAAGCCATGCTTTTCTGATGTAGCATCCAAGAAAGAAAATTAAGAGCTGATGGATTTGATAGTGGATTTTTCAGAAATAAAAACCCGTTAATTATGTAAAGTGAAAAAATTATGTGCCTGATACTACATTGACTAAAATTACATGGTGTTTATACAACCTGAACAATGCCCAGTTTGTTCCTCCATGAGTGTTACCTCTGAACTCACCTGCAAACTACAGCTAATAATAATATGAGGCAAATCAAGAAGGGCCAATTTCTGCCATGCTTACTATCACCGCTCCTTCCTATGTGTGCTGTGAGAAAGTCACATTGACTCCAGTGTGAACCTGCTGAACACAGCTGGTCTCAGGATAAGAAAAGGTATCTGTAAAATTCCTGCGTGTACCATAGTCATCTGAGCAAATAAAGATCCATGTAGTTTAGCGAGGAGGTAGACTAATACCTTGCACGCACAACTTAAGACATGCTAATGAAAAGACTGCTTGAGACAGCAAAATGAGACATGTGCACGTTCTTCCCAAATACTACAGGAAATATTTTCTAGTTGCAACTCCTAAAAACACTTGTCAGTTTGTCACTAAATGCTTTCGATAACTGAACTACTAATAATCTTTGTAATGTCCATGGGGACTATTCTAAAGTAACACTAGAAATACCAAAGTAAATAACGTATGAAAAGCAGAAATTGCAGCAATGCTGGGGTGACCTCAGTAGGTTTGGAAGCCCGAAAGGAAAAGTCAAAGGACAGATAAATGTTTTGTTACTTAATACAGCAGGGAGTGTTCTTATAAAATGACAACTCTTGATGTTCTGTGATTATCCCCAATTGAGGAGTTTCATACGAGACAGCCCAGTTTACAAATCAAACCCAAATCTTTTGAATCTTCACTTCTGGAAGCCTGATTAAGTACTGAAAATGGAGCAATGTTTCTACAGCTTTGTAGGATGCCACAAACCATCCGAAACAATAAAGATTTTGGAAACTTACTGGTAATTCTGCTGATGGTGAATGAGGCAGAAGAGCATGGCTTGTGCTTTCCTGGCTCAGAAGTGCTGGCTCTAGCAAAATGTAATGCTGATACGTGAAGTAGACTGAACTCAGAAAACACACGGCTTAGGAATTAGGTGGTATGTTTGGAAGAGGCCAATTTTTCACCCTAACCTTTCCTTAAGTACCATTTTAATGCCTTCTCTTTTGGCTGCTGAAATTTAGGAGGTATGTATTAGCGCCCTATGGAGGAGGAGGCAGAGGAGGAGGAAAAGGAGGAGAAGGAGTGTCGGTGCCAGCTACACAGCCCTTTTAGTAGCCATTACTGATCATTTCACATAGCGGTTTGGCAGGAAGCCAAGTACCTAGCGTTTAACCTGGTTAGATGCAAGGCACTGGTGTGAAGGTACATAATTAACAAAATTACCAGCTAAATTCCAGATTCTTTACTGATGCTATAAAACCCAGCTCAGAATCCTCTATCAGTCACAGGATAAATGCTTAAGCCAGTAAGAACAGCCAAAAATACTTCCTTACGTTTGTTGCTAAATATCTGTCTCCCACCAATGTCAATAACTTTGGTTTGTCTCCTTTCCCCTGCTAGATGCTCCAGGAGAAACCTATCCAGTTCCTTGTAGGTGCTGTGAAACACATGCCCTTGCTCTGCCTGCAGAGCGATTGCTTGCTCTAGCAAACTCAAGTTCCCTTTTGTTTTGTCCAGCTCAACTGACACTTCCGTGGTTTCTGACAGGCACTCATTGTCGTCTTCTTCACTTTCGGGGAAGGGATTCTGAATTCTCTTCTCGAAAGTGTCTGGGTGAGACTCCTGGGGTGCTCTTAGATCTTTTTCTGAGTCACAAAGTGTTTCACAAGGGCCAAAGTCTACCTCTTCCTTCTTAATTTCTGGGATTTCCAGGATGCTAGGTTGATTGCACTCTACAATATACTTCTGAGTTACATGGGGCTTTACACTAGTTTCTTCTGAGAAATTTGAGGAGCTGTCCCACTCGTTGTCCATAATTTCAGAGTTACTTTCATTTTCCTCAGATGAGCAGTATTTTGGGTCAGAAGTAACAGTCTTTTCCTTTCCTTCAGCTGAGTTAATCATGTAACATTCATCAGTGTCATCACTTTCTGTTTTTAAGGATTGAATGCCGCTATCGTTTAGATTTTCTGCCACTGTTTGCCGGGGTGAATCTTTTGATAATTTTCCCATGTTCATCAAAGATTTGACCACAGCATCTTGATAGCTGGAGTAGTTATCTGTTCTTTGACTGGAATTTTCTTGCCCACCTGAATGAGGAGTTTCCTCAGATGGTTTTGGAGTACTTTCCTCTGCATGAAACAAAAGTAAAAGAAAAATATGTAAGAATAACTGCTTTTTGTGTCTTGTAAAAGTGATATGAAAATATTTACTTACCAATTTCCATTTCTTCACTCAAAGATACTCTGACATGATTGAATTCACCAAGTCTGCTGAAATGACTGCTTGTAGCGTCAGGGAAAAGCCCTTCTAAGATTATGTCTACTTTATATTATAGCTCCAAAGCTACATGAGAAATAAATATGTTGCCATTTTTCACTGATGGTGAAGACATATATTATATTAGAACACACACACATTCATATACATTCATATATTATATTATAATGTGCCATATATAGGTAGATACTTTATATATACAGACAATCTATATAAAATATGCATATATACATATATACAAGCACACACACGCATTTTAAAATTCTGATGATCTATTTTCACTTTTCTTTCATCTAAGATTCCCAAATATTTTCTCAAAATAGATCCTAGTTACTTTTCCATTCACCCTAGATCCCATGAAAGACCTTGATGGAAAAAAACCTCAATACTTCACAAAGGGCGAGCTCCTGGTCACCACCGCAATTGCCACATTAAGTGATAGATCAGGTCATACACAGGCAAACAGAAATGGTTGTTATGTACAGACTCATAAAGGACTTGTTAAAGACACCACTGAAGTGCATCCTGTCTTTATAAACATCTTTCTTCAGAAGAAAAGCAGCAGCCAGCAGGTAATAGAGGCTGCATCTAGGAGAGGCTGTCGGTGTGGAAGACAATATGCCTTTTGTATCTCATTTAGTTTTTTATAAACATTTCCTCTGACAAGGACACTCAAAAATACATCTCCATCATCTTCCTTTCTGGTAATTATCTCTCTAAAATCAACACTGGTTTGCCAGGATCAAGTAAATATTGCCATAGTAACTAAAAGCATTTTTGGATGAAGGGAAGAATTTAGTCACAACACTAGCCCCTTCAATAATGCTGATTATAGGGTACATTCTTTTGTTGGGATCTATTCAACATAAACTGAAAAATTTAACATTTTACTTCCTAGAAAGGAGAATGAATAAACAAGTACAGACTATTTCATAAGATGTGTCTGTCCTCTCCTGAATCAGAAGTAATCCAGGTTTAAATAATAAATTAAACATAGTCTAAAATGCAAATGAAGTTTCTCTCAATAACACAGTGAGCTATTAAGAGAAAGTGTAAAGGGTTATGATAATTTTAAAGTATTATGAACTACAGAAAACAAATAAAAAGCATTTTCAGTGAATATGTCCAATTCATTGAACTATTCTCTCAATCCACTTAACTACCCACATGTGTACAATAATGATTTATAGACATTATACCTAATTATGCATATTTGGGCTGTGTTAGAGTGCCTAACAAAAGCTCTAGAAAGCAACAATTACCTCTGTTGCTTAGCTACATAGTTTAAAATATTCCTATTAAGTGCAGATTATTGTGGAGGGGAAAAGGGGGACAAAAATGCACATGTGCACCACAATGCATTTCACTTTACTGCTGCCAAACTGTTAGCATTTTGGGTCATTTCCAGTTTACATAATTGTTTGGTTCAACTGTTTGTTATATGTTAAAAGAAAATATTGATTAATTCTTATTCTTCTTCAGAAAATTGGACTCATGCAGGGAGATGTGGCCTTGTGCACTGCGTGCATAAAGTTGTGTTTAAAAAAAATATCTGTAAGTAAACCTTAGTGTAACTAACTTTTTAGCAGCTGGTCTAGTACCACACACATTGCAGTATTCTGAATAAAGAAGTCTGCTACCTTTTCACATCTCAGCAAGTAAGAATGATGATCTGGCTCTACGACCAACTTTAGTCAAATGGGCTTTTATTATTTGGTCTTCTGCCATTTGGAAAAAAAAACCCCAGAATCCCATCAGTTGGTCATTTCAAAAAGTAAGACGTTTTAGTTTTAAAAGAGATCTCCCACCCTTCAAAACAAAACAAGTGAAACTTGATAATAGTAACAGGACTTTTCAGTTATTTTTCTGGGTGAAAGATGAAAAATAATATAAAATCATGATAACAGATTTTTGTTCCATAATCAACATTTTTTAAATGCAATCTTTAAAAATTTGTTGTTGAACCAGTCTTAATGGTTCAGCTGTCCCAGCTTTGCTTTTCACTTCTACAGGCTGTAAATTTACTTTAAAAATAATAAAAACTCAGCTTAGTTTACAGTTGCATCAATCCATGAACTGAAGCATTAACTGATCAACTGACAGGAATCATGAGTTCATAATAAAATGAGCACTAAGAAATTACAAATAAACCTACATACCCCGAGCAGCTGTATGCTTCAGCTGAAATTTGTTTTGTAGCTGGCAAAATCAATGCAAAAAGGACAGGGAGTATTACCACTGACACAAGCAGGTTGTGAGAAGTCTCACCGGTATCAAATAAACATTTTTGAAATAAGGTGGCTTTTTTCTTTTGACTGAAGGGTGAGGTGCAGATAGGATTCTCCAATATTTATATCAATGGACCTGGCCCAACACTTACCCTTTTTTAAAAAAGAACCAGTTACGTAACTTATGTTCGTCTGTATATGGCACAGGTTCTACCTTTACACCTATCATAGTGCTTTCCCTTTAGCAAGTTTTTTAAGCTGTGCAGAGGACAGACACAAGGGAAAGAAAAAAATGTTACTGAGAGCAGCTCTGGATTGCCAGGAACCAGGCTGAATCAATACAAGAAAAATTAGCTATAATTGATATATCTCAAACAAACAAACAAACAAACAAACAGAAACATCATACAAGAACTCTTACTAAATAGCTTCAGATTTCTGGTGTTAGGAGATGGAAATACTCCTCGCAGGCTGGACAGGCACTGAGAACCATGGAGTTTTTTTCTTGATGAATTTAACTTAGTAATGTCACCCAAAAGACAGAGACACTGGGTATCACCTTGTTAATTAATGCTCTGTTTGAAGAGGAAGATCTCTTCTAGGCTTTCACACTGATGGGATGCAGACCCCTGGAAGAGAGTCCTCCTAGAAGACTTATGAGTGACAACTGGCTGAAATATTTGCCATATAGAAATGAGACAAAGACCTCCACTGAATCTGGTAGAACCAGGATTTGATTTTTTAATCTGAAAGGCAGCCACCTTCTTCTATTTTTTTTATAGTATTCATATGTATAAAATTTTGGGGGGGTGTTTTCTTTTAAGGAAATTCTATTTGGAATGTGTAAAGATATAAATTCCTAATCTCAGCTCATCATAGAATCATAGAGCAGCCCAGGTTGGAAGGGACCTTGAAAGATCATCTGGTCCAACCTTTTGTGGGAGAGGGAGCCTAGATGAGATTATCTAGCAAGCTGTCCTTCCGAAATATTTGAGAAGTTGCTACAAGAAACTGAGTGGAAAATAAATTACCTTTAAACTCCTGTAACAACCAGAACTAAGTGGAATATAAGTTCATTATGTTTTCACAGTATCTATGATTACTAATTTCCCAGGGCCAGGTGATGTTGCCTTTATCTTGACCATTGCTATCTAATGCTGACTCTTCCTTTTAAAACAAATGTAGAATGCATTCCACTGATTTCTTCTCACTTGCTTGATTAACCACTTGTGTAGGACTTCTCAAACAAATTCGTGATTCAATTTGGTTTGATAGTTTTTGTTCATGTTGAATATTTATAAATATATATTATAAAAAAAGAGCAATAAAGTCATACTGTAGATATATCTTTCTGTCTCCCCATCCTCTTCCATATTTTGCATCATGCACATTGTAGAAGTCTCTATAAATTGTTGGACAAGTTTGGCTTAGCAGAGTTGGAATAACAAGTATAAAAATGCTGAGTCTAATAATCATGTTAAACAGAGCACACATAGCAGTCACATGCATGAAATTGCTTTGCTAAATGTTAAAGTCAACAATGTTTTGCTAAGCATTTTTTTCTCTTCATAAGAGCTCTATATATTCCAGAGAAAATCTACTCTTCATAAATGTGTTTTTCTCAGTGGTGGGCTTAACCTTGTTCTTTGACAGAGCTAGTGGAGAAGCGGATGCTGCTCCATATCTGACCTGCTGAAGTAGTTATCTCATGTGTGACCTATAAAGCATTGACTAGACACCAGGAGGATATATTGTATAAAATAATTGGAAGTACAATTGTTAAACCTAGACAAAAGTGCATCACTCCAACTCTGTTAGAAGTCAAACACATTCTGCATCCTTTTTGAAAATACTGCTTCATATCTCCCTTCCTGTGGAATTCAGGTTCAAGTGGAGTCACACTGCACGACTACCTGAAGTTGAGCTGCTTTCGAGGACACTGATCTCCTCCTGTAAATCTGTCCTGTCTTCATTTTCTTCTTTGCATTCCAAGCTGGGGCTGTAGTGGCGAGGTTTCATTAAAAGGGACTTCCTTTTGTTGACGGGAACGCCCGATACCTGCTCTTCGGCTTTTCTCTTCTTCGCCATGGAGCATTTGTAGGCACTGCAATGATCAATCGCCAATGACAGAGAAAAAAGTGGGAGAAGTGAGGGGTAAATTGTTTAAAAAAATAGCACCATCCTCTAGTTTAATTCTAAGTTTAAAAGTGAGGACTGACAAAAAATTAATTCACTTGCAGTTTCAGCAAGTTGTGTTTAGTGGGTATTTAATTTTAGCTCATGCACTTGAAGTTCAGGGCACCGGCAAGTCCCGTTTGTTTTCACTGCTGCTAGAACCTGTTTGGGGGAAGGAGAATGAGGAGGAAGACAAAACCAAAAAACCCATAACCCAACAACCTTAATCCTAAATAAGCATATGCTAATCTAAGCCCTGCTCTGCAGTAAAATAAATACACTCAGGAAAAGATGAACAAAATTGTAGCCTGGGTTGATAATCCAGAGAAACAGCTAAGGGGAGAAATACACCACCAGTTACACTACAACATCCTGAGCCTTTGGCTCCATTACCTTTACATCAGTATGGATATCTAGTCACAAACCTTGAGTTCAACAGCAGAAAACATGTGAAACAGAATGTACTTTCAGAAAACTTTGCAATACTGTTACCTCTTTCAATATCAGTCCCAAGTGCTGGTTTAATTTCATTAAGTCCAACCATAAATGCCTAGTTTAAGTTCTTCTCTGGTATCTATATAGACTCTGGAAAAAGGCTCCTCCAAGAGGGCAATTCATCCCACTTAAAACTAGATCCAACTGATAAAGAGGGTGGGCAATCCCCTGGGAAAGGCCTTGTGCAGTCTAGATGCCTAACTTTCAGATGACTGACATGAGAAGAGGGGGCTGTATTTTAGAGAGGAAGATTTTTAGCAGATTTGATATGCTTCTTTCAGCTCGTGTAAGATCCACTTCTTAATCTGCATGTTCATTTACTTCTACAGATATATAGCAAAGCCTTTGCTGCCATGCAGCTGATCTGTATGGTATATAGATATTATGTCAGATGACACCTCACTAAAGAGGCCTGAACCTTCAACACTCTTTTTTTAATAACTTTTTGTCTAAGTGATTTGGCATGATTTCATTGTTCTTGCACACACAGTAGTCTAAGAAATTTATGTAGTATGAGTGCTTGTATTATATCTGTGTATTGTATTATAGTATAGTGCTTGTATTATATCTGTCAGAGATGAAAAAACTACATATATGAATCTGTGTAATCCACTCAATGTTTTCTGGACCTTAGGCACCCCCAGGGTGCATTACAAATCTACACAATGCCCTTAGGTGTTGGATTTTGCATTTGGCTCACTGACTTACCGGCAAGATTTGCAAAAAATCCATGTATGCAGAGTACTCTTATTGGTTACACATATTACAAGCTCAACAGCATAAATTAATCCTTCCAAGGTATCTTATGTGCACTAAATTGGCTCAGGTTCTGATTGTTTTGGATGAAAGCATATGACTAACTTGAGCTTTCTGTCAAAGAAAAAAAACAAACCATTTTTGGCTAAGCACCTTTTTGGCAATCCATCATTGCAAACACGAAGGACGTGGAAATAGGAAGATCTGCATTTTAGGGAGAATGTTAAAATTCTACCATATGCATCTTAAACACAGTGAATATTCTTGATCTTCTGAAAGCTAAAATGGTACGGGCATCAGGAATACTGGACGTTAAGCACCTGCTGTAGTTGAATATGTGATGGCTTCTCTATTATTCCTCTGTTTATCCATAAAGTATAACATGAATATCATATTAAAGGTCAGAATCACAATGGTATGTGTGTCCCGTTGGAAATGATGCCTGTGTAACAGACATCAGGGATGGATGTAGCATGGAAAAATATGCATAATTTATTTCTAAGAAAATACCATCAAGAATTTCTTAATTCGTATTTGTGAACAGCAGTTCATATCATTCACGTTGTTTCAGGAAAACTGAATAAGTGACAAATGTTTGAAAACCCTTCACACACAATTGTTTTTACCAACCAAAATCTTCACTAGGTTTCTGTTTGATCTTTCTCATTTATTTGTCAAGCTTCAAGTTTATCTCTAGTAGCTGCTGTGAGAGTATTTAGGACAAGATGAATTTCCAGTGTTTAATTCCCCTTTGACGAAGCTACAGCTGTTTCTTACACAAGCATAATTAATAGATTTTTAGAACAGAAGATCCAATTAGATCATCTAGTATGCTCTCCTGTGCAACACCGGTCACAGAACTTCATCGAGCTCTTCAGCTTTAATCCTGTAATTTGTCTGACTATTGTGTATCTTCCAGTGAAGTCAAGGAAAAACTTAATAGTCTTTTTCTAGTGATGTAATATTGTAAGTCCACCACTGTGGGCTGACACAACAGCTGTTGAACACGTTGGTGTTTCACCACAACTGTGAAAGACAGCCAAACTCAGATGTTAGCAGACCACTGTCAAGACCGGTGCAGGGGTACTGCTGTCACCTGCCACCTGCAGATCTGCTCTGGGAAATGAGAGCACAAGAACCCCGCTTGACTGTAGCTACTGCAACTACCACAGTTTACAGCAGTAAATCAAAAACTGCTGCATCAATGTCAGGACAGGAGGCCCACAAATCTGCCTGGAAGCACATTGCTCATGTTAGAAAGTTTCTCCTCTATGAAAGACTGATGCATTAGCTTGTCCTTATCGCATCCTTTTCTGTACACAAGCAGCCACTCACCCAGATTTCCTCTATAGTTCCCATAATATTAGAACAAGTGACTACATGAGATCTTTAAGTAAAATGATTCCTGACACTTTCCATGCTGATTACAGGAAGATGACAAAACGCTGTTGTTTATTCTTTGCTAAGAAGTGCAAATTGCTCTCCGTAGGCCAGGAGGAGATTTTTCAAGTCCAGCAGAATATACTCTTGCTTTTGCTGGTGACTTTTTAAACTGCTGTGTTTGAGTTTTAAGTGGAATCTATTAGTTTGCAAGAGCCAGTTTAAACATCTACCATGTAACAGTGATTCCCCTTCTCTTCTACCTTACAGTACTTAAAAGTAAAAATGAAAATAAAACCAGAAAAACAAATTCACAAGTGGTAGATTTTTCAAGTACTTACATATGATTTGTTAAGTATTTGATAATGAACACTGGGAATTTAACTACTATGACAAGAATATATTTATGCCTTTGTAACACTCATGGCATGTCATTTCACCTTTGTCTTAAAAAGTTTCTATTTGTCTCTTTTGCTTATGTACATTCACAGATACACGCATGTACGTTAGCACTGATTTGTCAAGCTGTAGTTTGTCAAATGGTAAACCTATAATTTAGCTTCTCTATTACTCATCTCATAAATTCAACATCTAATAGTTTTGTTGCTATTTATCAATGGCCTGCTTGTTGTCATGGAACACTGATTCAACTGTCAAGGTTATTTGGTAATCTGAGGCTCATAAAACAGGAGAAGCTCTTTTTGTTATGAGCCCAAAGCCAATACATGTTTTTTTTTCCCAATTTAATTGTACTTAAATTTTATGAATAATAAATCATTTTATTACTATCTATAATGGGCAGATTTTTTATTATTTTTTTAGTCAATGACCCAGTTACCAAAAACAGTCTTGTGTCAGTTATCATAGTGTGAGCCAAGAGGTTAAAATCTAAGACATGTAAGACCTCATTGCATGTGTTAAAAAAAAAAACAAGACAAATCTTTTATATGTATTTCATACCTAAATACTTTTTTTGGGAATTTACTGGGTCCTTCTATCTCCTTTATTTCTTATTTCTGCTCATAGTATATCTTGGATGGTGTGGGCAGACACTGGTAGTGTGCAGGCAGAACAGTGCATTGGCTCCTCACCAAAAAGCATTGCCTAAGAAGAAAGGGAGAGGTTTTAAGCAGTCCTAGCCACATGCAGCTTTTCCTACTACTAAAAATTGTCATGCTCATCTTTTTTTGTGTCATGCTCATCTTTTTTTGTAATTGGTTCATCTAAGTGATGTGTTTGTCAAGCCTTTAACCTGACCTTTAACCACTTTGTAGCCAGCAAGAATTTTTTGTTGTTAATCTGTTGGCAAGACTTCCAGATCTCTGGGGATTTTTTTCTTATTTACAGCAGCCTGCAGATTGGCAAAGCATGATAACAGAGCGAAGAATTGCCATCGTGTGTAAAACCAGGGGTACGTTCAGCCTGACAACTGGCGTTTACTAATGCCTGTAATGGATGACATGTAAAATAATAACAGAACACACTGCATCTCATGTACACTCCTTAGCTCCAACAGAGAAAATATATGTCTTTGAATATCAAGGCACTTACTTACATTTATTGTCTAACACTATTTAAGGAGGCCACTCCTTATGTAAGTTTGTGGAAGAATAATTAGGGGAGCATTTTAGTTTGTGGAGAAAATAATTTTAAAATCTTAGCCTGAATTGCCTTTTGACTGTTCGCTTAACTATTCTACAAAAGTAAATGTTAGATTATTGAATCATAATTAAAGGAGTCATCATCTTCTATCTCCAGAACCATTTAACTTCATATCAGTAGTTAAAAGGAGGTTAACCTAACTGCTCCTTAATCACATTGTGAGTAAAAATGTTGCCTGCTACTTTAGGTCTTGATCAGGTTTTGTTCACAAATTTGCAGATGCCATAGGACACTGTGTAAGTCAAACACTACATTTTCCTTACAGGAGGGAAAAGTTGGTATTCAAAGATTCAGGGACACTTGCTACTCACAGATGGACCAGTAACTTACACGTCTGTCATGGTCAGGCTTTCTTCTAAGAATTTTAAGACTGTACTGAAACAAAGGTAGGTAAAAGGAACAAAGCTTCTGAATGTCTCCACACCTTAGTCCTCCTCTATGTCTGCTTATTCTCTAAGAAACAGATGAGATGGGTTCTGTCTAAGCACAATGGCTTCAAAAGTTTTAGGCTATAGCTGAAAGTATCTGAGCCCCCAAAATCACACAGAAATCCTGAGCTCCTCATAAGCTGATGATAAATGTGAGAAATTACTAGCACTGGATACAGAAAGGGGATGGATTGCACATTTGTTGAAATGACATTGATGTTATTGTTTACATCAACCATGATTGCCAGCTCATGAAAGGACCTGGAGTGTCGGAGTCCAAAGAAAGAGAACATTAGTAGTCTGGTCATTGCAACTGAAAACCCAAATGAGTGCTCTTAATTACAACTTCAGATGAACAACAGTGGTTGGGGAGGAAGATGGAGAGTGACCATGACCCAATTGTTGATTTTGTCTTCAGGTTAAGACAGTCAGATTTATGTTCTGTTTCCTTAACTAAGTATTGTTGTTTGCAAAGAGTGCATGCAAATTTTATTGCTAAGTGGAAGTGAGAGTGATAGTGTTCTTAGCTCATGTTGCTCTAAAAGTGGGAACAGACAGAAAGATGGTATTAACACACTGTCTCATAATTGCCATAAGTTGGAATCTCCACAGAAAGACTGGAAATCTATAGCATCAGTCAAGTCTGCAAGAATTATTCAGCATCCAAGGACTAGGGTGGTGTTTCCAATGCCATGAAATCACTTACTGAATGTGAAAGAATTCACATATTTTGACTATGCACAAAGACAAATCCTAGATTTAGAAAACTAGATAGAAGCTACTTTTAAGAGACATGGACTAGTTATAGGTTTTATACATAGAGAAAGAAGAATATTTTCTAAAGGAAGAAAGTAAATTACATCACTTCTGACCATGGATACTGGAATATAAAATCAACAAGGTTTATGCCCTTGCAAAAATGACAAGTAATCTGTAATTCCATTTACTGTTCTAAAATACATATAGATGCTAGATGCAAAACTAAGCAAAGTCTCTCAAAAGACATAAAGAAAGTGGCTTGTGTCTTAAATAAGGACTTTTGATCAATTTCTGTTGTTTTTTTTTAAGGAAGATGTTTGATGAGATGCTTGTCATCAGTGAGAATGGCAGTTAAAGAGAAGGCTCTAATGACTTCACCCCACCTTTGTACCCTTCAACTCTCATTCTGAGAAAGATCCACAGGTTTAACATACCTTCTATCTTGTCTGCTGTATGGACTACATAGGTTCTCAGGACTTCTACAACACTGTATTCTGATGCTCCATCCTGCAATATACTTCTCATTTCCAAACATTTTTCTACTCAGTGGGATATGAAAGTATGCTTACAGATGTTTTGTATGTCCATGAATTTCTCCCTGAATAGTAGAACACGCTGGAGCATGGATTAAATGAAATGACCATTCTGCCTACCTAAAAGAGAAGTGAGAAAGGTTCCTGAATTGTCACGTGTGGGGAAATAGCACATGTCCAGAAGCAACTGATTGCTTTGCAGGTTATAGCTGGCAACTCACTTTCATCAACATTTTTAAGCATTAAAATTGGAAGAACTTAAACTAATAAAATATGTCAAAAAAGTTTCTCATCCTAACAGAAGCTCAGAACTAGCATGACTTACTCTGATGATAATTAAAGAAAATCTGACTGTTTCTTGTTTCTTAACATCACACACAACACAAAAAATGCATTTCACCCCTTTCTAACAAACCTGTACACTTGGCTTACAAGTTGTGTCTGTGAAAGGGACAGGGGCTTTTCCTGCGTACTGTAGTAATCATTCCAGGGTTAAAGGGCCTTCTACAAATAGAAAAGTTTACTGCCATACACGGGCAATGCTCTTTTTTCAAAAATGTCAGAGTTGTGAGAAGTTCAGTCCAGGGCTGAACCAAGATGAAAGGAATGCACATGGGGTATAGATGGGAAGAAAGATAAAAGGGAAATTCGTATTTATGAACACTAATATAGAGCAAAATAAGCTCAGTAACTTGGGGGCATTTAAGTGTCTGTCTATATACACAAATGAAAGGTTTAGCTAGGAAAAAAGGAACAGAATGCGTTAGGTAATAATGTGGAGAAAATATGACATCGTAACTGAAAGCTGGCTGGAACATTATATTAAAAGATATATTTTATCTACAAAAGACATGTAAGAAAAGCAAAGGAGCTGCCATAGCCTTGTTGGTGAAAGAAGATTTATTAGCCCCCATAAGAAGAGAGGCTGGGGAGAAATGGGTAATGGTGTTGGGTCATTATGTACTGAGCTTGGAGAGGTTTCAGACAGTAAACTAAATGTTATAGGCCACCTGACCAAAAAGAACAACTGGACTGTGAAATGATTGAGCAAATAAAAAGAAGCAAGTAAAAAGAGTGGAGCAATGGTAAGTCAGCAATAACATAGGAAAAGGCATGCAGTTATGGTGGAATCTACCCATTCTTCAAGCTCACTGTGATGCCTGAGGCTAAAGGACAACAATTTCAGGCTGCAATATACTCATGAAATGGCTTTTTTTTTAAAAACCCTCTTTTTAAAAAAAAAAACTCATTTATTTTATTTTTTTAACTCATTTACTATTTTAGTAGTACTAACTTAACTCTAGTTTATTATTTTAATAATACTATATATTATAATATTAGCAATAAAATATAGTATAGCATAACATAATATATAACATATATTATTAATAATATTATATATTATAACTCTTATTATAGTATTTTTGCAATACTATTATACCTGCTAAAGGAAAGGCAATTCAGAGAAGGACAGCACAGATTTAAATTCTCTTCTCCAGTTTTCTTTTTTTCAGTTTACAAGCTTGTAATAAACCCTCTAATCGAAATATTGTGTTAATGCAATTGATGACTTCTTCACAGTGCCATTCTATAGCTCATGGATCAAAAAGTCTGTATGGCTAGAGTTGTATATTTGGACCCTTTTCTAACAGGTAAGTTATTTTTAGTAAAAGCGAGTTCGGAGAAAACTTAATTTTTATTGCGTAGAGCTCAAGAAGTTCTCAAACTCAGTAATATGAATGAATGTCCAAAAGCTGGGCCAAATCCAGCCTCCCTAGCCTCTTTTTCATTTACTCACTCAATCTGTCCAGGTTCAGTAGGTCAATAAATTCCAGTGGGACCCAAGCCAAGAATCTGGCTTAGAATGGATTAAGTTTCTAGGCAAATCTGCAGATCATCCACACAACCTTTACATCCATAAAACCTTGCACGTGAGTGGTCAGCCTGCTGACGCCAGTAAATGCCTAAATAAAAAACGTACTGGTAACTACACTCTGGTTAGAGAAGACGTGAAAGAATACAAGCTTTTCTTTTTTCTTTTTTTTTGACAACAGTGGGACTGTAAGCGATTGATTGTCAGGAGCCAGTACCTCCCTTCAATGTAGCAGGAGGTCTCATGGCTGTATTCTTTTCCTTTCCTTGCTATCTCCAGGCTGTCCACAGTCTGTTTTGGCTTGCTTTTGCTTGGCTGAATCCACCCTTGACATCAGTCAGACAGAGCAATTCAGCCAGCCATAATATTTAACTCATGATTGATATATATGAGGCAGAAGTCACAGGTTGGCATTTCAATCTCTATATGGCTTGCGGTCATCTACAGAGAAAAGATCTGCCATAAGAGGAAACAACCATTTGGGGCTATAATGTTCTGATGCATTCTGTCACCCAGCAGAAGGCATCAAGACAAATCTAAATTCCTATGCAGGGTTGGGAGGATAACATTTACTGTGTGCTGGCGAACACAGAAGTTGTGATAGGGAAGACAACGACTCCTGTAATATATTAAATAATGTACAAGTTTTAGTTCAAGGCGAAGAATATTCTAAGATGCAACAAGCTCTCAGGTAGAAAAAAATTGCAAATACCTATCTGTCAGTCTAGCAGCCACAATTAAAATGATGTGGATTTGACAATATAAATCATAAAACTAAAAATTACAGAAAAGCATACATTGAAACTAATTAATAATTCCTTTCTCTTTTTATATTAAATGGAGTCTTTCAGTAGAAAAATTGTAAATTTACAATTAAATGAAATATCAAAGAGAAAAGAGACACTGATACTGAAGGTGTTGGTTAGAAATGAACATAGTAGGCATTAAAAGAGGGCTATAGTATGCTAGAAACTCATCCAATGCATTTGCTATTGAAGAAAGCTATAAAAGTCACCTATAAAGCAAATGCACATCAACTAGTGCAAACTAAAATGGAAATCTGAACATGAAATACGACTTTTAAATGTTCTAAATAAATCCAGGAGGAAAAGGTAGAGGTCACAGTGCATAAATCAAAAAGTTTTAATATGTACAGGACTTAGACAAATAATTCATCGTAATTAACAACTCCAACCACAGGTGTTTCAGAAGGAGTCTGAGATACAGTTCCTATTTCAACCATCTTAATGGTTATTCAGAACAGTTCACTAAATAGTTAGGTCAAATAACTGTCAACCTCAGGGTCACCTGCAAAATGTTAAAATCATTACTCGAGGTCATCCAGAACTATACAGTATTATTTCTCTTCAGAGAAACAACGACAATATTTTTAATAATAGAAATTCTTATTAACTTTTATAGTCTCATTCAAAGAATGACATTTTAATGAAAAAAAATCTTCTGTTTGATGTTCTCTATACACCAGTTCCAAACATTTTATGCAAGCCTTAACCCATGCACATGAATGTTTGAAAATAGAAAACCTGAGGTGGAAAATGTTTAAATTTTGAATTTCATTCTGTGTTTGTTTCCTGTTTACTGGTTTAACAGTACTGAAAGAACAACCTGTTTCTGAAGTATGAAAGCATATGGGACTACAAAAAAGGCAAAAAGCCTGAGGTCCATCAACTCATCAGAGCTCTAGGGAAGAGAGAGGCGGAGAGGAGAGGAGGGAGAGGCAGAGCAAAGGGAGAAGAGAAATGACAGCACTGTAGATTTCACAATTTGATGTCTAATTAGAAGGGTACTGGAAGATGAAGGAGGAAACAAGGGAGGAACTTAGACACAGCAGACCTATAAATTTGATTGCCATTACAACTTACGTTAATGCTTGTTTTAATAGTTATGATGACATACAGGATATAATAATAACGATAGGTGAATTCCAGCACTATTATTTTATGGGTTCTGTGACCAGCATATATTTACCTTCGCCTCACAGTAAACTGTACCAGTGTTTTTTTATGCTTGACTGTTCAGTGTTTTCTATCAAACATCAATTGCACAATCATTTTTCCTTAGCAGAAAACATAGATTTCCACAGATTCTTTGGGGAGAGTACTGACGAGCATGCCAGCCTAAATTCCTTAAGAATCTAACTGTTGTCAGAAAATAATAAGAAATGAACAAGATTTATTGTGAATTTAAGAAAGTATGATTGATGACAACATAACAGCCTTGATTATATCAGAAATCACAGAGTAGGAGGCAGAGCAAAGCCCCATAACCATTTCAATTTCTACAATGGCTAGGGCAGGGAGGAAGTTCTACTTCCAAGCTAGAGAGCAAGCAGCAGATACTCTTAACACATCATTCTGTTACCAGCCATTGGGAAAAGGTACTCTTCAGATTAATGTCCATTGTTTGACTGAAGATCAATTATCAACAGAAACAGTGTGACATAGATCTTTTTCTCAGGTGAAATGCCTAATCTAGATGTATCACGGATAAATATTTGAATGACAAGTTGGCACAACTCTGTCCCAGCCAGTTACCATCACAGAGAACGCTGGGAAGGAGAGGTGGGAATGTATGCCGTCCACACCCAAGATTTTTTGTCAGGCTCAGATGTGTCTGCACAAAATCAGGATAAATATCCTGGCAGTAGATATAATTATTGACCATCTTCATTTAGCATTTACTACTAAGTCTATTTGGATTCAGGGACATCCTTTGCTTCAGCAGAGCATATCAAGGACTGCAAGGGTCCCACACTCTCTGCCAGTGGGAGACAGATGAGTCACCAGGAAATGCAGAGGTCCTCCTGAGTTCTGTTCCAAATGCGCTTATTTAGGATTATGACAAAGGTTCTTTTTCCCAGCAGTTTCCAGAATACTTTGAGTCTATGACCAGCTCCTGTGAAAACAAAAGCCAAGCCCAAAGGACAAACCTGACAGCTTTTCCTGATGCAGGCTAGGAACAAACAGCTCTCTCAGTCTCTGTCTCACTTTTAAGTAGTGCTAGTGCACAAGAGTACTAGAATACTATGAAGGTGATAGCTACACAAATCAATCACAATCTCAGTCCTGGTAAGGAACATCTCTGAGCCTTTCTGTGATTGTGTTTCATGTGCCCACTTCTCCCACCATCTAAGTATTGCTTTCACCTCTTTCTAAGGTCATCTGCCAGACTACTCTTTTCTTTTCATACAAATACTGCTTAAAAACCTGTTTATTTTGTGAAGCTCACAAAAAAAGGTTACCAATGAATCATTCCTTTTTAAATGCAGCTAGGCATGCACAGTCCTTTTCTTTCACGCTACGGACTTTTCCCTAGTGGCCAAATCATCTTCTGTCTATCAAGTTGTCTACCGTCATTACATTACTATCTGAAACTAGAATTCACATATAACTGGATACATATCATCTACCAGTACTTAGAGGAGGCCAGCAAAATATTCAGGACTGTAGAATAAATAATAACCACTTCAGTTAGCAAAATGCTTTTTAGTATGCTGTCAATATTGTTATTTATATTGACAGACCTCTTAAACATTTTGGATTAAGTTAAGGAAGACATTTTAGTAATGTAAACCTTTTGAAATACTTCAGTACCATTGGTTGCAGGGTTTCTTTGCTGGTTTCTCACCGTCTTAATGAAGAGACAGCAGCAAAGGGTGAAGTGTCCAGTTACTCCTTCTATCAAGAGACATCCAGACAGCTCTGCTCTATTACTTCTCTCTCCACTAAAACATTCAAGATCTTCTTATCTCTATACATTCAAACTGAACAGTTCAACTTATCTGAATATCTAAAGTGCCTCACAACATCTGGTGCAAGAGTTCCAGATAAAAAGTAACTATTGTTACTTTTGAAAAAACGTTCCTTTTCAAGAAATGATTCAACACTAGGGATAATAAGGGAATAATAATTATTGCTGGAATAATAATTATTGCTACCAAAGAGCAGGACTCATGCTCTCCATGACTTGAAACACCAATGTCTTGTGCAGTCTTCATTAATTATTAGTGACAGAAGCCAGAAAGACTTGGTTTCACCTCTATCTAACACAGAAAATCTACCCTTTCTATTCTGATATTGACTTAGCCAAACGGATCTACGCTTTTGTAATCCCATGCTTGGATCGATCCAATTTGCTCTTCCTTGGTCTGACCCAGATGCCATTCCATAACCTACAGATGGTTCATCGTACTGTATCCCATCTGTTAAATAGAACACAGTAATGAGAATACATCTCACCAATATTCCTCACTTCACTTTGGTTTTCATTCTAATCTTGAACACAGCTGAAGGTCCTGGTCCTTTCAGTGGTCCATGACTAAATCATCTAAGAGACCTCCTCTTTCTGCTTCTTGCAGAAGATGGATACAACAGAGATCTTATGCCTGAAAGGCAACAAATTCAGACTTGAATGTGTGGGACAGAGATCTCCTGGCTTCAGCACTCACTTCTACCACATACTGTGTTTTGCTATGTTTAGGTTGTGATAAAAGATTCACCTCTTTCTGTGGGTAGTTTAGCTATGAATGAAATCACCACAGCACTACCTTCCTATATGAAAAATTAAATTATGTTGTTCATAAGTAAATAAAACTGGAAGGAGAAACTATGTTTTGAAGGATTTATTAAGTTTAGCATATTATGCTTTCACACTACAGCATATACAGTAGATATAGTTAAAAAAAAGCTTGTAAAACTGTAATAATAACACATCAGTATTAATAATATTCATGTATAAAGAAAATTATTTATATGATATTGAAATTTGGGATTCCTTAAGGTATATAATTGCATTAAATCAGTGCAAGTTTGACACTTAAATAGGAGTTGTATACAGGTGGTCAATATCTGGAAGAAAAGTATTGTCCTCTGAAAAATCAATGCAGTGCAAGAGAATTTTTAGTTATTTTGCTAAGCATGAAAAAATTAACACCCAACTTGGTCCTTAAGGTGATGTTTTTCTGAAAATACACTTTTTATGCAGAAAGGTGGTCCTATTTATCAGGAAAAGATGGATGACAGCAAAACCATTAGCCAGATTTCTGAGTGAAATCCTGGTTTTCTTGAAATCAATAGATTTTTTGGCATTGAATTCGATTAAGCAATAATGCAACCTCTGAAATTTAGAAGGGAGAAATTTTCATGCCTTATTGAATCTAATTGGTAATTGCAACTCTCTTTTTGTTTTTCATTTATTTAGTTCTCTATTTTTGTGAAACACAACTTGCAGAGTAAGAAAAGGCTAACAAATGCTCTAGAACCAATCAATGTTACGAAACTAATAACAATACAATATGAGCGTGTTAAGCTTATGTAGTGCCTTTCATGTAGAAGTATCCCAAGGCACTTTGTAAAAGAATCTCAATAAGGAGTGCAGAAGTGCTTTGTCAGATAGGATAAGCCAGGGGAAAAGGGGAAATTAATTAAACATGGATTTAAATTTCTCAGCCAACACAGCATTTAGAACCTTGGTCAGAAAAGACAGTGGTTCCAATATCTGTATCCAGGGAACATAACAGACTATTTCAGTCTAATTCTTGAGGAATGTTCAATAGTTTTTCCACAATAATATGGGTATGAGTAATAGGAATGCTGTTAGTAGGCTACATTTCCCCTGCTTCTTTTCCTCTAGTTTTTCATAAACAAATAGATTCATAAAAGTTGATCACCTGACTTGTATGCCGGTAAAGCCAGCTGACTGCGGAGATACCCAATATGGAATTTGGTACTGTAGAAATGACAATACCAAGGTAAGGGCTGGACAATGGCTTTATGGGCTGCTTAGCTCACTGTTTTAAACCAAAGTATGTTTCTTTATGGAGGTAGTCCACACCTCTGAGAGACAGAGTAATCTGTTACACAGTAGTTCCTAAGATAGCATGTATTTCACAGGGAAAAGCAAAATTGGTTGGGAAAAGCTATGGTAATTGATAATGCATAAATTACAGCTTCCCTGATGTTGCAGAAACTTGCACATCCTCTATTTTTCAAACATTTTTCTCTTAGGAACACATGGACCATCCTCATTTTTGGATGACTGCCTCCTCGGATTAATGCATCCTTCTGGTGCATAAATTAGGGATGCACAGAGGAAAAAGGAGAAGCACTAAATCTCAGGAAACTAAAGCCATACAGAAAAATGAGGTTCACAGTAGAGCTGAATGAGTGACTCACTATGAATAATTTATCCAAAAAGTTAGCTTCCACTTCTGTTCATGGAATATCTATAAGCAGCTTATAATTTCCTCAGTTTTATCATAAAACAAAACCTTAAAATATCGTATGTCTTCACTGCAAATAACTTCTTGTAATTATTTCATGTCCTATCTTAAGAGAGAGTGGCATTTTGATTGATCAAATAAATCACATGATGATGTTTCTGTTCCCTAGATGGATGAAGCCACAAGCATATACTTCAACTGCTTGCTGTGGCTAAGGAAGCAGCTCAGTAGCATGTGATGAAAAGTGAGTGTAGGCAAAATAAATGAATTTAAGAAAAAATATTAAGAGTTTTTGCAAAATTTTTTTTCAGTATTTATATTGCAGCTTCAGTCCATTGTAATTTTCATTAATAACTCTCGGAATTTGCAGCTACCTGTAAATATTTTCCCTGGGGGACATGAAGAGTGAACTTGTCCCAGGGAAAACTTTAATTTGATGGCATGTGTTCTTTTTTGAAGGTTTGGTACTGAATAATATACCAGTCTTTCCAGGATTTGTTCTAAGCTCTTGGACCAGTTATTAGGAGTTGATGCACACATTAGTAAGATTAAACTAGTAATGTTAAAAATTTACCGGATTATTTGGGATCTGAAATATCCTTGCAGAATATATGGTTTTGAATGGACTGCCATGCTTTGTGCAAATTTGAAAAGTACTCTCTACTACTTCAATAAAATGTGGAACCTAAGCAAGTACTTGAGGAAGAATGAACCATTAATGCAATCAGAATTCACAGTAGTATACAGAGATCAGTTTTATGAAAGCCATCTAACGAAGCCTTCTAAAGGTCAATATCTCTTAGAATGTTCAGATGCTAAAGTACTATAATACTTATTACAGGAAAAAGAAGACTGAAGACTGATCAGAAACTGTGTTCTTTCGTTGTGTCCCCTGACACAGGCTGAAGATAAAGACAGCGTACCAGAATCCTGACCACTTTGCATTGCTTTTGATTATGCTTTCATAATTAATGCTACCATTTTGCTTTTATTTTTGGTACATTTAAAAAATGAATCTGCATCAAGTACCTTTTGTCAGATCTATGCTATATCTCTACGTAATGCATCATTTGCTGGATTCTCTATTTTATAGCAATACCATTGGTATGAATTTATCAATATAATCAGAAAATAAAACTGAAAAAAAACCCCCAGTGTGAATTCTTACCTGAGCTCTTGAGCTATAGAGTCCACTTGAACTGTTAATAAAAACAGGAAAGAAAGAATTAGTTTACACTTCCAGACTTGTTCTTTCTGCAACCTTACACCTGCCCATCTGTGATGGCAGAGGAGCGGCTATCAAAACACAGGTGATTTCTTCCTGCTAACCACAGGATTGTAGCTACTACGGCAAACGTTAACTGCACATATAATTCTCACAGTTATTTTGGATGCATAAAACCTGGAGTATGATGTTCAGTGGAACAATAAGAAAAATTATAAGAAAAAATAAAAGTAAAAGAGAAGGCACTTGTTTTTATTGAAAACAGAATGACAAATCTCTGCTTTTTCTGAATTTTAATTCAATTTGGGAATGACGAAGGCTTGTGTTTACACATACCTGCTCACACAAGGATATACAACACATTAACAAAGCCAACAGGTGGTTCTAAGGATTACACGTATTGCACAGGCAACTTTTATTGTTTCCACTTCTGGGAAAATCTTCCTGATCTATGAGTTCTTATAGATGCGTGTGCATGTGTATAAAAAATATAGAGAAAGAAAATCCATAACTTTTAAAAATGTGTTATTAGCTTCTTGAGTGACAAGGGTATGAATCCCCTATTAAATACAGTTAAAGGCTGCTAAGCTAGCCAGACTGTTTTAACTCACGGTCCTGACCAACAGAGGAGACCTGCTCTAAGGCCGCGGTGTGAATAATTTCCCTATTCAATAACTTTGTTCAAGTCCTCTGTTCTGGTACTTCTGAAGTATATATGAATTTTACATTTATTTCAGAGAACATTACTGAGAGATGCATCAAAGATTTGATACAACAATGCTTATGTTTTTTAGAAAGGCTTGTCTATATTTAGCCCCTTGTCTGTAGGCAGTTTGTGGCAGTCCCACTCCCTTCATCTGTCTTTTCCTAAGTGAAGTCTAGCACTTTTCACCTCTTTGGTTATTTCAAACTAGAGGACTAAGCCAAGCCACGCTTTAATTTTTCATTCTGACCACAACCTGAAGCTGAAGGCACAATATTAACAATCCAGAACTACTGAGTTGTGACAATGAATCGAACTAGTCTGTTTTGCACAATCCCGAGAGTGCACAATTCACATCAAAATGGGAGTGAAGCATAGGTGCTTTGCACCTCTGAAAATAGTCATAAGCAAAATGCTCACACAGCAGGCAAAACTTCGACATTTATTTTTACATATCTCCATTTTCCACTCATTATCAAGAGTCACAAAAAGTGTTATGAATTAAAATAAAAAGTTATTTTCCTGGAAGGGCTGTATTGCTAGTCAATCATGTTTTCCAGATGTTGAGATCATTAAGGGCCTGTTTATCTCTCAGTACTGCATTTCCATCTGTTCCTTACAAAAAGAGAGGAATAGCTGGGAAATACAACTATGTCATAACTTTGCAAAATGAAACACGAGCACCAATACTTGAAAAAAGCACAAGCTCCTCCTCTGCCGCATACACCTGCACCTTTTGATTAAAGTAAATTTACTTCTGGACCATTTATGCAGCTAATTTACAGGTAATTAATGGCAATAGAGAGAAAAACATTCAGTTGGCTGAGACAAAGTTTTGTGCATTATTTTGAAAGCATCTATTCAATATTGTCTAGCTCTACTCCCTATGGAAAATCTTTGTTTGCATAATAAAAAGCATAACCTTTATTTTCTTTGCAAAATAGCTCAAAGAAAATAGCATACAGTAGATTTTTTCTGCTTTTCGTTAAACCATAGCTAATAACATCGTGCCTCTTAATGCCAGCAGTCTGTGTCCTGCCTTGATTAAAAAAGCAGCCCTGAGGAAGCTACACACTCTCTTACTGCACATTAGGGACTGTGCACAGGAACTATCGTATTTCATGGTGTGCTGGGCACAGGGTCGTGGAACGTGCTTGCTAACTCACCCTTGGTTCCTTTTGAGCGTGTGCGCAGCTTTTTATTTTCCCCATCTGCATCCATCTGTAATATTAACACAAAGTCTTTAATTCATTCTTTTGCCATTGAGAAAAAAAAAATCTCCAATGCTTTTTTTTTTTCACATTTCCAAAGGCTAGACAGTAATAGAAAGAAAAATAATCATGCCTTATTAATCTTGTCAAAGAGATAAAAAGCCATCTGTGAATATCTAGTAAATACCTAGGAGATACCTTTAATGATACAGATTTGTTTAATAAAGTGATGGTTATGAGTGACTCTGTAAGGTTTAATGACAAGGTCTACAGGTGTTAGCTGAAGGCATAAGGTTAGAAACAGCAAGGCTGTATGAGTGCTGCTTTCAGCATCCACCCCCCGGAATAAAAGTCCCAGAGCACCACAGTGCCTACAGGCACCCTGCGTTAGCATTGTAACCGAAGCATGTCTTAAGAGCCGCACTGGAACCTGCATTTCTGACAACTTCATCCTTAAAACATGAAACCCTCTTGCCTGAATGTGCATAATTGCACATGTACAGCTTTGAAATACTCCACCACTTAATCAGTTACTTCTTCCAGAAGTTTTGGTCAAAGAGACAGTTACAGATTTGCATGAGTTTTTGGGAGAATGTAGTATCCGGGTTTGAATTTCATATTAAAAAAAAAAAAAATTCCAATCCCACAAAAAGTCTGCTGTTGCCGTAAAATTTCTAACTGAAATAAGAGAGACTTTTCAAGATCAGCTGTTGTCAGGACACTTTTGGCTACATCTAAACCAGCACTGGAAATATGCACCTTCTGGTCTTGGATCTGGCCCAGATCCATAATTGTAGGGGCAGGTTTTCAATCCATGTATTTTATTACAAACCCCTGAAATTCAAAGGGATTAAGATTTCATGTTCTGGTGTGGAAAGCTGCAGTGACATACAGCAGATTGTACAACAGTGTAATTTTGACCATGTCCAGAGAGGGGCAAACTTCTCTTCTTTCTAAAAACAATTCTAAAATTCCTCAGGAGGAATTTTTGTCTAGGCAAATATCAGGAACTCTCTGGTAGTATCTTACTATCTTTGCTTTGGATCTCAGTTTCCCTGTTTGTAAAATGGCAATGATCAAACATACTGTAGATGAAGCAACTCCCATGTGCTTCTGCAGATCAATATGCAGGAACAAATACAAACACCACCATCTGATTTATATAACTGCGTTGGGCAATAGGTAGATGCATTCTGTGGATACCAGAAGTTGCCTATGCCTGGCTTCTTTCCCTGCAAAAAGGTCGCAAGATAAAAACCGACGTCAACAGAAGATCCTGTCTATTATTTCACCCTTCCTTTCTGAGGATCAGCAGAACCTGATTTGCCCCACTGAAGGATGGTGCAAGAAGCTCCGTTTGTGTCTTTTCCCATTTATAAAGTTTGAAGATCTGAGGATGCTTTATTTTTAGCTTTATATGACTCAGATAACTGAAGTGTTTTGATTGTCTTATCTGAATGAACATTGCAGAATATGACAAAATTGGCCTGAGAAAGAAAAAGAGTAAAGTCAGCCTTTCTAGGGGAGAGAAAGAATTTCTCTGTTTCCTGGGGGATTTCTGTATTTTGTTATATATGGTTACACATTACATACAGCTACTGGAATCAAAACACCTATCTGCAGGAGAGAAGACAAGCATTTGAAAAGGGTATTTGTGTACTTGAAGAAGTCTAATTCTAGAACACAGGTTAGCGATATCTGAAATGAAGGTATAAATTGATCAAAATGCACCTCAAAGCCAGACAATGATACCTTTTCTCTGTTTAAATTTACATCTGAAGTTGATTATTAGCAGGGAAGAAACATAAGTGGCTTGTGTTTACATAGTGGGGCTGATGGCAGCCTTTACTTGTTACTATCCTTAAAACCTGGAGAATGAGTTTTTGCAATGTGACTGCAATGGTAATGGGAAACACGGCTCTGTTCTCTGATGCTGAGTTGTGATTGAAGGCACTGACCTGCCATAGACTTATAATAGGGGAGCAGGTGTGGCAATGATGGACTTTAATTTCCTTTAATAAACCTTTTATGTGCCACACTTTTACTGCCATTCTCTGCTCTCCAAGGTCCTGCACATAATAGGTTCATTACTTTTGATTACTATAGTCTATTGAGACAAACAACTCCAGAACACACTATATATTATGTTCAGTTAAACCAATATAGACTATTTATCCACTGTGCATTATTTCACCTGCAACTCTACAGGCAAAATTAACAACAGCTCCTGTAAGCTAAAACTATTAAAACCACTGGTACTCCTTTGTCATCATTTCATAATAAATACCACACCAATCACAATGCTGCTCTTCTAATTATGAAACAAACAGTGTCCACTGCTTCTACTGAACAGCAGTTACTTTGGTCTAAATAGCATGTTGCATTGTGATGAATATTTAAAAACCACACAATGAGTGAAAACCAACTATAAAATCAATACAGGTAATTTTTGTATTGATTTTCTTTCCGTGTAATAATTTGAAACTATCAGAGATGTTTAATCAACTCAAACCTAAAAATGATAGGACTATTTAGCCTGGTGCATACCGCATATTAAAATAATCATCATGTCTGTGTTGCATAAAAAACACCTTAACTTACAAAAAGTCCCATGTATTAACTTGAAAATTTTACAAAAGTAACTGAATAAAACTGTGAAATCTTTTAAGTGTGTCAGCAAAAAGATACCTCTCTCAAAATTTAAATGCAATATCTTTGAGTTTTGATAGCTCTTTCAGAGACTGCCTGATGCTGAAAAAAGTTTCTCCCTTATGATTTTTATCTATATAGTGAGAAATTACAGCCACAGATGGTCAGCAAGAAGTATTCAAACTTTTAAATCACCCACGGAACAAAAGAATTAAACTCTGAGTGAGAAATTTCATCCAAAGTTTTTATAGCTAATTGTTATCAAAGTGTTAATTTGACAGACATATCATTAGTGCTGTGTACTGTAAAGATTAGATGGATTCTGGAAGGTGCTTCATGCTCTCAAAGCTAGAGGTTATCAGCCCTCCCGCCCAGCACATATGTTGTCTTGAGACAAGAAGCCGTAAGGGATAAATAGTATGGTCATATCTGCACAAAATCCTTGCACAATATCTCACTACTAATTTTTTTAGCTATTGGGATAATATCTAAGTGCTTGCCAGGAAAATGTTATTCGGACTTATAGTCCCATATTTTTAAGGGAAAGCTTCACAAAAATAATGACAAGTGAATAGTAGAATTAATTCCACTTTATCGTTGTGTCTTATAACTAGATTCTCTGATTTGATGGGTTTTAAATCCATCTAAACTTTTTTTTCAAAATTAGTTGAAACTAGATAATGGACTCAAAAGGAATTAGTGGAAGATACACAGTCAGAAACACAGCAACAGAGGGGTAGCAGCTGTGCAGTTCCAAATCAGTAGGAAAAGGGGCTAAGAAATAAATGATTTCCTGCGAATTGTTTCAGTTATGCCCTATTTCTGTGATTTGGAAATTTACTGACAATGTCAATGCTGAATTATTTTCTGAAAGCATGTTCCATCTCCCTAAGTTTATGAATCCTTTCTGTCTGACTCTGTGAATTTCAGTTTGATCTTCTCTCTACCTTTAATTCAATATTGGATGAGACTTAAGAGTAAGTCAGTAACTAGATGCCAGAAAACTGACTGGAGTCACAAATTCTGCTTGGTGGAGACTGAAGTAACTTGTGTTGTGACTGCTACAGGATGTTAATGTTTCTCCAGATGAATTTACTGGTGGAATAGCAGTAATCATACTTTCTGAGCAAACTATTTCAGAGTTTCTGGCTGCAGAAACCAAATGTTACTTCTGTTTGTACCATCCCACTGCAGTCAGCGGACTCAAGGGCAGCACCTGGAAATACTTCCCTGAGTAAGAGAATCAGGATTTGGCTCGGAGTTTGGTTTTTTGTGTGCCTGGAGTCTGTCTGTGCACACGTGCATGTACTGATATTATAATGGGGTCCAAGAATATGACTAACAGCTGAAAATAAGACGTGCAATAAATAGCAATAATAACAACAGTAATAGTAACAACAACTATTTCAGTTCACTTGCACATTTTTAATTCTGAATTTCAGAAACTAAATGGATACTACTATCTTGGTAAGATAGTTTTACAGCACATGACTGTTAAATAAACTATGACTTAGGGAAGCCAGTGCTGCTGACATAGGTAAAAGTGAAATGCACCTCCTGGAAAGAGCTAATGTAAGAGCTATACACTTTTAAATTTCTCTTGTAATCTTTGTACAAGCATGACTTCCCAGGAGTGGGTTTCACACTGCTGGAGTGGCAGTCTGTTTCCTTTTGCCTAACTAGCTAGAGGAAGACAAAACACCAGTTTATCTGGAGGTAAGAAGTATACAATTTGACATTTTGCTGTGACTTTCCAACGAGAAGCTATGTCTGATTTTCAAAATGAAATTTGGCAAACAACTTCTCTAGGAGAAACCTTAACTGATTTTGGTCTGAAAAGAGAATAGCTTTTTTCTAATATTTTTAATTTGTAAACTCGTTAAGTTTATATAGAGGCAACAGCTACACCTGTCACTAGACTAAGGAACTTAGCCAGAAAAAAACCCCAATCAAATTTGATGATTTTTAAGGCACACAAATCCATCCCCAAGTCTCAAAAATAAGCCACAAAATTCAAAGTTGAAGTCAGACCCCACAAAGCATTACAAACACATCTGTGGCGTACTGCACCCCAAGGTGACACAGCACTGTGTGTGCCTCTCCCTACAATAAATAATACCCTCAGATCAAGCTTTTCAGTGCTTTTGACAGTCATATTTTAATGTTTCTTTTCAATAAATCATTTAAGAATCTAACACATAAAAAGAGAATAATGTCATAAAGAAAAACACTTTTTCAAATAAATCTGAAAGCAAGATTTCCTATAGCCTGTCCAGAAGTAAGGAGCACTGTTTGGCTGTCTGTGTATATATGTGTGCTGACGGAATTTTCCTGTCACTCTACAATAACTTTTTTTAATATGAAGTATTAATGGCAGACTGATGGTGAGAAGTACGATGCGAGAAGGAAATGTAAAGTACACATATAGCAACTTCTAGACAAAGCTTATATATTCTGAGTACTGGCAGTAAAAGAATACAAAATCCAAAGACAAAACTTTTAGGAGCATTGCTTGTACCATGGTTAAAGTTTCTTTTTCGTGTTCTTCTTTTTTTTAATAACATATTGATGACCAGAAAGGTTAGAAAAAATATTTACAAAGTAAGTGTTCTTAAAGACTATTACTAAAAATATGCCTTATTTTGTGATTTTGATTATTCTTAACCAAGGAGTTATCTCAGCTTTATTTTTGAAACTTTTGTTTTAGTTTACACCATGCTACTCCTAATTTCTCTAGGAGAAAGTTGAGTAACATGGAAATAATTGGTTCATATGTATTAATTTTTCAGGAATTAAAATAAATAAGTACATCTACTGAATGCAATCTTCCAAGCATGTTTATAACACATATAAATCATCGACAATTCAGCATTTTATAGCGGGTTGAAAGGTATACATATTTTTGAGAAGTAGAGGTTTTTCTATTGAAGTCATTACTTGAAAATATGCAGCAACAAAATAAACCTTAAATCAGAGGCAAGCTTGAATAGGTTTGTAATGAGGATGATTTATTTTGATTCTCACTTCTGATTTCTGAGTTGTCACTGCTGTTGTATACTTCATCCATGCAACTTTGCACAACTGGCAGTGCTGAATATAAACCAAAGCCATATGTTTATGTCCTTTTGCCAAACGACTACAGCAAATAGTTCTATTATTCCCTTAGGTAACCAACGTGTGCCAAGGATTTCTATTAGTCTGCTTTACCAAGGCTTTAGAGGGCAGAGTCACAGCTTTATGAAATTAAGGGGCAACTGCTAGTTTTTTTTAATTTAGAGAAAAATTATATAGTCTACCATGCTGAAATGCAGCTCAACGCAAGCTGATGTGTGATCCTACTTACTGGAAGCTTTTTTTCCTAGATTTTTTTTTTTTTACATAATTCAATGTCTTCTGTTTCCTGGGCTACTATCTACTAAATATAATTTTTTAGAAGAAAGTGTCAATATGCAAAAAGGAAAAAAAGTGCTTTAACACCTTGAGATATTTTATAAATACACCAAAGTTTTTATCCCACCCAACTGATATATAGTTAAAAAACCCTCAATAAACAGTAGTAAAAGAAAAAAAAATCACAGATAAGCTATCCCACACAGATTAAATTTAAGCAGTGCATTATGAAATACATTCTCACTCCCAGAGTCCTACAATTTCAAAGATAGTTGTGTTCCTGTCAGGATGTAATGCTAACAGAGTGTAGTTCTGAAACTTAAAAGCTGGAATTTCTAGGTATTTACAAAGATTTATATCTTTTTCAATTGTTCAATATTGTAATACCTGACTGTTGAAGACTGCTGTTCTTAAAAGAGCAGATGCTATGCGAGAAAAATAGTCCTAATGCACAAGACACTACACATGAAACAACATAGCATTCTAGTACTAATATAGAGATATATTTTGACTCAAATTCCTTTTTGTAAATAAATTATCCCACCTTTGCGTGCTTCTGGGTGAAAATATGTGCAGATTCCAAAGGACCAAACTCGTCACTCAGTCCAAGACGCCTTGCCTGATTTAACAGATAATCCTGAAATTCATTCTCTGAAAAGAAAAACAACAAAAGACCAAAAACCAGCTATACTAAATAAAATGTAGATGAAGCAGGACACTCTTTAAATCAAATGGGCAAATAATCCAGGTGCATTGTTTTCTTGTGCGTTTTTTCAAAGATGTAGTATAGAGGCATCAATGATTCCTATAAAAGGCAGAAAGAATAGCAATTTTTCTTTTCATACTTTCTTTATATCGTTAATGTCATTTCCAATATCTTATGAAACAGACCTGACCTAAGAAGTTTTTCTTCTTGCACAAACGAAAATCCAGTTTCTGTATGTAGAAATCCTTAGTCAAATGTTTTTACTGCATCAGAAGCCCTTTGAGTAGGACAATACAGTACATGATGGGAAATAAATGAGAAGCATTCTAAAATATTTTAACAATAGGAGAAAAACCCTCAGGTTTATTTTTTTCTCATTTTGCATACCAGAGTTTGAAGTTTGGCAGATTGATAGTGTTCTCACCATCAGCAAACTGAAGGAAATCCTTGACATTTCTCCATGCTCAATTTTTATTCCTTTCTGTGAGGAAACTCCCACTAAATCAACAGTGACAGTGAGGGAAGAGGAGCTGCAGAAGTCTGTATCTGAGTGTACAATACTGAGGGCCTTGCATTCAGAAATAATGAATAGCCAAACCCTTTGAACACTTAACGTTGTAGGCACTTGTAACCTGTGAAAATCTGGCCATGAGCAGTTATTATGGGCAGGCTTTATTTTAGCATCACTAGGAATCAAACTATAAAAATTTTACTATAACTTGCAACTTCAGAGGTCTTTTTCAAATACTATCCAGTGTATTTAGTAAAATAGGTCTATTCATTCAGCGTATTCCAATTATGACAAAGTTTGCAGATAAACTTTTGGAACTTCAAGGTGAAACTTCTACTATTCATTTAATGATATCTGATGAAGTTTTGTCAGCAAAATTTGTAATGTTACGTTTCTGAAATTGGAAAGGCTCATTCTAAACAGATTCTCAGGGAAGCTAGAGTTTATTGAGTGACTGATTTCTGCTTGAGTTCCAATAGACAGAGTATTAGTTGCATCCCATCAATAACTTTTAATTAAAATAAATACACTTTTATCAAATAGCAAAACAGACAACAGATGCAAGATGATAAAGAAGGGAGAAAACTCAAAACAAAACAGCCCAATACCAAAAAGATTTTTTAAGCAGTTTTCTGGCCAATATGTTGCTGGAAAAAGATGTTGTTTGTTCTCAAAGGCCTCTTTCCCCGTTATTCTATTTCAACATCCACGAAAAAAAAACCAAAAGGAATCTTAAAGCTTTCTACCTGCCTCTTCCTCTTGGTTCAAAACACACTAACCTAAAACAAAAGATCTCTGAGAATAGCTACAATGGGGAACAAAGCTCTTTCTAAAGCCTAAAACTTAGCAGCTTTTTGTCTAAAATCCTATCATGTTACGTATTTATTAGCAATATATTTTTCATTTATTTTCTCAAAGATTGCCAATAAAGAACTAAATCACATAAGGGAGTAGCTGTAAACCCTTTGAGTTCCCTAATGTCAAACTCATTAGCATCCGAATAACCACACAGCAGCACATCATCTGCACAATTGCAATTTTTTACTACTTTTAATAGCGTTTCTCAAAGGGCTCATTTTCAACTTTCTTCAGTGGTTAGTTGGTTCTCTGGGGAAAAGGAGCTTCCTGACGCTCACAGCTTCCACTCAACAACCAGGCCGTTTGCTGTCAGAAGCATCAGCCCTCTGCCCTAACCCCATCTGCTGTCTCTCTCATCCTAAGGGACCGAGAGTTAAGACAGCACAGCTGAGATCCACTTGGAAAACTGCACAAAGGACAGGAAAATATACAAAACTTTTCACATTTAACTTTACATTATAAGCTAATACATTGAAAATCCTCCTTTTAAGAAAAGGAGTCTGGGCTGGGTCGGGACTGGGAGGCAGGTTTTAAAATTGTACCGGAAAACTACGTGCAACAGTGCCGTTGGCTATTTTGCTCCCATCTGCCCTGCACGCGACATCATCAGCTATCTTTGTAAAGCAGAGGGTGCTGCAGTAGGACAAAAGCAAGACTTTTTATTTAAAGCACAAAACCTGAACTTCTGTTTTTAATCCCAACAGAAGCTACTGGTTAGTAAGTTTAAACGTGCTATTTTCTGTTTCTTTCACGTAATAGGGTGCTGCTGGCTGCCATAGAGCTGATTCGTGGGTGAGTACGCACATTTGACGATACGGTGTTTCATAAAAAGTCTAATACAATGTCATGCATCTGTCATGTTATAAACTGTGTGTAGGATTATGCTGTGTCATGGGATGTGATATGCTCCTAATGGAATATAAACTATGTGTCACCCTTGTCCACACTCCATAAAGCAACTTACATTTCAAATATGAGTGCTGAGATCTGATGCTTCAGGTGGCAAACACGAGTTAGTGCTGATTTCACGGTAACATCAGGATCTTATACAGTGAGTTACTGAGAAACTTATATATATGTTTTGGTATATTTTATGAACTATAAAACTAATCATGGGCCAAATTTTGAAACCTTGCAAGAAGTGCAGATAAAATTCATCAATGACAACTGGAAAAATTAAGATCTCAGCCTCAAGAGCCCATAAAGACCATCTCTCTAGCTTATTGGTGACTGATAATAAGACCATTGTTGATGGAAGTCAGCTAGATCTAACTTACTTATTTGTCAACCAAGGCTCTTTGGTGGGATCACTCCCCTTAAGTCCACACGTATCCTCATTTGCCCCAACCTATTCATAGCTTGCATTAATGCATTTGTCTGTTTTAGTAAAGAATGCAAAAGGATTTACAGACGGCAAATTATGCTTACACTTCAACTCCCCATATGTCTAAACATATTTTTAATCCTGAAGGTGGAGTTTGCCTGCCTTCAAAGAAAACCTTCACCCTTTTCAACCAGTTCCTCAATTCAACTAGAATAATAAACTTTATAAACCCACAAAGATGGAATAAATGAGTTGCTTGATTTGTCAATATAATGGTTCAGTGAAGTCACCTGGAACTTTTGCAATTCCTTCTACAGTTTATAGCCGTTTCCAGTGCAACATGATTTTGTACTGACTCTGAAGTGCCATCCTACTGAGATCCATGAGTCATACCAGGATACCGATGTCAATCACCATTTGGGCCTCGATCCTCAACATGAGATGTCCGTGACATCCCTTCAAGCAACCATTCTTGTTGATCCATTGTCTATGGGTAAAAGTCCACTTATTCAGGTCAGATTACTAGAGAGTTCCTGAGAATTTAATAATGAGAAAAGATGTATTCTAACAGCCTAAAATTATCTCACCAGAATTTCTCTGTCAGAATTGCAGTAGACAAAGCTGTGCTACGTCTGTAAAAGACCTCAACAACTTTTTTGAGCATAATGGATACCATTTCCAACAGATGAATTTGTTTTTCTCTAATTTACCACATCACTAGTTGATACAGTGCAGATATGAAAATGAACCATCACAACAGTTTGTGATTTGTTAACTCAGAGTGGAAGTAATAGCTAAGGAAACAAAATCCAATGTGCTCACCATTACGATTCCTAAATATTTTTCATGTTTCTACAGTGACAGTGATTTCTTTTTCTCAAAATAAAATAATGCAACACATTTTATATTTGAGAAAAAAAAAATTGAAAACAAAAGATGTCATTAGAAATGAATGAAGGTATATTGAGCTCTTGACTACAGACAGATCTGAAGTATGTAACTTTACACATTAAGTTCTGCACAAACTTACAGTCACCTCAGTGAGACCCTTAAGAGCATGTGTAATGTTCAGCACATGAGTAATCAAATTAATTTCATTTGACCTTCTGATGCTTCACTTTAACAGCCTCACTGCAATACAATCTGAAGCAGTCTACTTGGAAACATCATTTTTATATAATTTGAGCTTCAGAAAGGAAGTTCCTTGGGGCAGAGTAGTCCACTTTGCACTTGTTTTATTGAGTGCAGAGTACACATGAAACAGAATTATTGCTGCTTCAACTATTGCATTTTCTTTCCCAACCATAAGGCTAAACTTTTTCTTTCTTAGTTCTAACTTGAGATGAACAGGTCACATTACCAGTGCAAGACAGCCTGGTAACACAGGCAGTTGTCCTTCCAGTACCTGTAAAAACACACCCCTTGCACTCATCCTCTCTTTTAAACACGGCAGTAATTCCAATGCCATGTGTGAGATCATATTTTGCCTAGCAGAAAGGTTTAACTTTCACCTGATTTAAGCAACAAACTATCCCTCAAAGATGCCCGAGGCTTTGCTGTAATTAACATAACTGCATTTAGATGCTATTCATGACCGATAATTCCAACACCTTGTGGAAAAAAAAAAAAAAGGTTGCATGCTGTAAACATTATAAACATATTCAAATAAGCTTAACACAATCTGCCATGCTTATTTCTGCCTAGATCATGGACCAGCGAAATGGTTAATGCAAATGGATTTATAATTTGCTTTGGGGGGCCAGTTTCTTCTCCTTATTTATTAGCCCAGCTGATGGGGCAGATTTGATGAGGCACTTCTGGAATAATTGAGTCATCACACAAAGAAGGCTGCTAGCATTCAGAGTGGTTTTATCAGCAGCAAGCAGGCCTGATTACTGACAATTACACTCTGATCCGGTGATGGAGGAGAAAGAGCCAACGAGTGGGAAATGTCCGTGTTTCTATCCAGGAATAATTTCTACATTCATTTTACATGCTAAGTGTTTCCTATCTCTGCATAATAAACTGTAAACAGGAATAGATGGCACAATGTCCCTTAATATTTCCTGGTAATGAAGACACAAATGTACAGTGAGTGCTGATAAATATAGATGAAACATAAGCTATTCTCTGAGTCTGTATTGTTACCTTTAAAATAAATGCATTTTGGTGGTAAAAGCATAATCATAGCTAATGCAAAAAAATGACAGAAGATTGAAGCTGTCCTTGTAACTACACAGAAACTTTGTAAAAGTCCTGTTAATCACCGCTGCTCTAGAGGCTCATAAGCTGAAGGTGATATACTGGAAAGAACATCATTTTGTTTCTCAATAGTCAACTATGTAGGAACTCCTTTGCTTTGACACAGTAAAGGAGAGCAACAGCAGTGACCTCCATTAACACTTCAGGGATAGAGCACATCCCAATGCTAAACTGAAAAACAATGAAGCTGGTCCTAGAAGACATCTTCACTGTGATAAATTCTCATTTCCCTCTCATCAGCCTTAAGATAGTGTTTATAATGAATTATAGAACTAGGCCATAGATTTCATGAGTTGTGTTTAGCAATGTATTACTGCCTTTAGGACACTACTTTTTTAGCAACCTAGATGCTGTAAAATGTCAGTTATTAACAAAATGCTGAAAGCAGAACTTTGGAAAAATCTGTTTCTTCTCTGACTCCGGAAGAAAACATGGAAAAGACATACTGAAGAGTTGAAATGTGATTTTGTGTTTGTTGATGAGCAATTACAGATTTCAGCTGGAACATGTTAATACCCTAGTCTAGGGAGAGTTTTTCTTTTTTAGAGTTGATCAGGCATGAAACACTGAATAATAAACTTCTGCATGCTTGTTTATTCCTTTTCCTCTTTTTAAACTAATTCATAGCTTCCAAAGAACTAAAAGTTATTCTCTGTTCTCCTGTGGTAACTATGGTAACTATGTTTCATTAAAGCAGCCACTTAACTTCAAGGCTTGTGTTACAATGATATGCATTATTTTGAGTAAAACCACACCATAACAACCTTATGATTTCAGAGCAATTTTTAAAGAAAGTTCAAAGAGCATGCGTCATTGACTCTGGAACACAGGGTTTGTTTCCTCTTGAAACATGTTTACTCTTCTTCAGCTTGGATGACTTTTCCTGCATGGAGTCATCTCTGTTGTGAGGTACTGTGTGGGGGGACCGCTACTGACTTCAGCAGAAGGTGGCCATGCTCTGCTCATCGAAGGGGAGCTTAGCGGTTGCAGGACTGAGGCCAGCAGGAGACGCCTGAGCGCACGCATCGGTGTAACTAAGAGCAGTGAAATGGTGCTGTTATTAATTACCCTGTTATAGCCCCCTTCAACATCAGGAAGATTCTGGTCTGGCTCTGGTATTGCTACATTCCTGGTGTTTAGCCACCTCTGTTACAGTCCTTGTACTGTTACGCGGTTTCCAGCAAGCTGGTTAGGAATCAATGGGTCTGAAGGATAATTTTATGGGGGTGCTGTTATGGTTGTGTTGAACCCCTACAGAAGTGCTGGAGCTGATTAGATTCAGTAAAAGTGGTCACTTCTCAAATACTTACAGGCTTAATCTAGGTTACTGTATATCTTCCCTGTGATTTCTGGCTGTTCCAGGCAAATTTTTCGGGACTGACTCAATAGCCAGAATTAGGACATCACAGTTTTTATGCTGGACAAAACCCATGGCTAATTAGCTCATTGAACATTCTCTGATGTGGAGTCAAAAGGAACGATAAACCTAAAAATACGACTATTTTTATAAAAAGAAATGTAACAACCATTCTGATACCCTATGCATTCATTCTCCCCCTTCTGAACCACAAGCTCTGTTCATTAAGCATGACAGACATGTCCCAAGAAAGGGAAAGACACACAAAGGGAAGTGTGCCTTCCCTCAACATGCAAATCACATATGTTCATTAACTTCAAGAGTGCCATATGAAGTACAGTCTGCCACCATCTAAAAGACTTGTAATGACCCTAACTGCTAAAGATAATGGGGTTTGCTTGCACCACTGCACTGCCGTGAAGGTCTGGGAACATGCTGAAGAGCATAGGAAAAAACAAACCAAGAACAAAAACACTACCTTGAAAATCAAAGTAACAAAAACATTGACCAGTATTTGTCAGATACCAAATGTGCATATAAAATTATCACCGGCACAGACTCCCTTTCTGAAAAGGTTTTGCTTGGCAAATGTTTGTATCAGGTGTGTGGAACAAGGACGAGGGTGTTCAGTCTGTTCAAAGTTATGCTAAGAGGCCACTGGCACCAGGGATGGCAGCTGAAATTCTCTTTTCAAGGCCTTTTATGATTCTACAGTGGGATGAAAGTTATTTCCTAAAATGGCACCTGTCTTCTGTCATAGACATAAAGAGAAGGAACCATGACTGAGCAAATAATTGGAAAAAAGGAATTCTGGAACTTTCTTCCTGCCTCTGCCACTGATCTATTCTGTGACCTTCAGCAAGTCTCTTCACCTTTTAGCTAAATGAAGATAACAATGTAGAGTGCTGAGAATGCTTTCGTGCATTTCTAACCATGCTTTAAGGTGGTGGAAGGTATTTTCATCCTCATGCATTCATCAATTTAATACCCTGCTCATGCTTTCACTTCCTCTGAAACTCAACCCGATACTTCAAGAGAACGCTATTATTTGGAATTTCCAAGAAAAAAAATGTTTCCTCTTTCTCTTCTAGCTTTTTTACTAAAAAAAACCCAAACAAAAAAACCCCAACAACAAATAAAAAAGGACAATTCTGAGAAGAATGGTACTAACTAATGCATGATGAATGGTAAAATAATTTAAAACACATTCTCTGCTCTCTTAACATATTAGGCAATCTGGAGGTAACTGCACTCTTAGCATGTCAGGGCTTTATCTTAAAAATCTGTTTTGCTTGTTTTCATATAAAAAGAAACATTCTTCTAGGAAGTATCTTTAACCATTTTGCTTTGAACGTTTTTGCCCTCAATCTTGAAAATGTCAATAAGGTGTACATATATATACACATATATATAAAAGTGTGTGTATATATATATATATATGTTTCTGGCAATATTAAATTCAATTATCGTACCCAGCAAGCACTGTATTTAACTTAAAACAAACTGAAAAAGAAAATTTTTTTTCAATGTGAGCATATCAGATGTCTGGTAAGAAAATGACCATTAAACAACACCGACTTAAAAATAACACTACAGAAGCAAATCTTTGTAATATTATTTTACATTGGTAAATAATAGTAATCCATTATTCATCCTCTCACATCAAATTTGGCATGAGCAAGATGAAAAAAATCTTCCTATGGAGAGGTGTTTTACAAACTTTATCCCTTTAAACACCGTTTCCCTTCAGGCTGCCTAGTATAGGCCTGGCTCCACTGAAAACAGCCAGAACACTCTCGTGGACCTCAATAATACACGTTATTTGCGTGTGGAAACAGTCACATACACTCGGTATTAATCACACAGGTATACAAAGATACAGTCCTGGCCAGAAGATCTTACAAAGTAAGATGATTAAAAACTGTTTTGGATATGACAGCTGTAAATAATAAACAGCAGTTTAGAAATTCCAATAGCACACTAATTAATTTTTTTCTATTTTAGTTGATAGTTATGTCATTCTTGATAAGTAGGCCTGTATCAGTTGTTTGAATATATATGTAATAGGCTGCCTTGTTGTTTGGATGTCACATTAAATCACGGGCTTTGCCTCATCTGTTGGCACGTCAAACACCAAGATGTGTGCAGGAAAAAGGGGTGGGTTTGGGGTGGCTTTCGTGCTCAGGGTGTAATGCTTTTTTTCATATGCTGTGCTCACCTACCCCAGGAGACACATTTTTGTTTTCTTTTGAATTGGTCTGAATCACTTTGCATCAGAACTATGTTGTGATACAAGAAGTATTAACTGTGACTTTTAAATAATCAGCCTCACTAAAGGCACTGTTATGGTAACCAACAATTGTTCTTTCGTAAATCATTTTGACAATGCATTCTCTGCGCTGCCCCTGGACTTGGAGGGTACCCTCACAACATTCAAAGCTGGGACAATATTCATGGTTAAGAAAAGTCCAGAAGCAGCCAAACAGGTGTATACTTCTCTCAGAAACGGCCTTTTTAGATAGAAAACCTTTTGTACGCTAGTTCTATCCTAGGCCCCTTTTAGGGGCCACACCTGAGAGAGAAAGTGAATTATCAATGACATTTTTTTTAAAGAATCAGTGGTTTAACACTAATTTCTAATCAGATCCTACAGAAAGGAACAGCTCGCATGGCAGCTGTACTTTTCCCAGGGTTAATTACCTTTCACTGCTCTCTACTAATGAGTCAGCTGTTCCTGTCATCACAGAACTACACTGTGTTCATCTGTAGCTCTAGCTGTGGACAAACACAGTAGCTAGAGCCCTGTTTACATATTGGTGAGGTTTGTTGTGGAAAGAATTCGCAAAGCAGTTTAAAAAAAAATTACGTAAAACTCCTTCCATTCCCATGTCTCTTTTCATGGAAACAACTGTATTTTTCAGGCCAACACTGTGTTCTCAAGGTTATTGAATTGATCAACAAGACTAGAAATCTAAGGACATGAAAACTAACAAAAATTCCTTCTTTTGTAATATTGCATAAAAATTTATATAAGGAAGATTAGATCTGTGTACCTATCTCGCTTGTCTTAGCTGATTGTTGAGTGAGAATGTTTATTTATAGCTTGCTGGTTTATGAACTAGAAAACTTCTTTATAAAATATTTTTACAAGCAGTAGAATAGATAATAGTGTAAAAATTAATGCACTTAAGGAAAGAGTTTGTGTTTTATTTTATAGCAAAATCTAATGAGACAATGCTTTAAGGCTTTCAGCAACCTGCTAATGTTTTTACATACTTCTAGAAGGTAACTCAATAGCAAGTAAATAGGACATACCATTTTCTAGCTGGGGTGAAGAGAGTGTAATCTTTAGAGTCATGTAAGATCAAGAGTGATCCTCATACATCATTTTTATATTTTCTCTTTAAGGACTGTATAAATCTTAGGAGGTATATAGAAAGGCTAACTTTAATAACAGGGAAGGGATTCACACCTAGCTTTCTTTTCTTGACAAGAAAGTGAGGGCACGGGCTTCTACATGGCAGCAGCGAGCACCTACAGTTAGTCACTAGTAGTTATTCCAACATTATGATGGGAGGCTGTGAAAACTATGACTAAAGATGGGCATTGTGACAGAGCTTCCAAAGGTCAAGTCCTGTTTGGGTCAACAATCAGAAATTGTTTTTCATATAACCGATGGCAGGACTCTAAGTTGGCATTGCCTTCAAAACATGATTCTATGCTAAAATTGCCTACACAGAGGTTGCCCTGGTCTGAGCAGATTTCCTCGGGGAAAGATCTATAGCTATTAGCAGAGAAAGTAAATTTTCACCATATTCCCAAGGCTGCCACAGAGTACGTTATTGTGAGAATAAGCTCCACTTATTGCAGTTGTATCTGCAACAGGCCTGTTCATGAAGATATTATTTCAGGCTGAATTACTTGCTACACGTCACATGAAATAATGGTACTTGACAAATCGAAAACATCAACACGGTTTTCTGAATATGATGATGGAGGAAGAAACTTAAGCTTTCCAGGTCCAGGTTAACTTTTCAGGACTGGCAGCTCAAAATATGATAAATTTGCTTTTGAAAATATCAAGCCAAAAGCACCATAGGATTTCAAGGGATCACTTGAATACATCTGGGAAAATGAACATTTCATTTGAGCATTACTGTAATGAACAACCTTCCTCTCTCAGGCACCTTAAGTTGTGCAAGCTGTATTGACAAACTCAGATACTCTAAGCAATGAGAAAATGTGAGCTATGTGGTTATGGTCTTTAAAAGGCAGGTATTTATTTATTGCTCTATTAGAAGCAATTCTCCCACTTGGTTTTGGAATTTTATGTGAAAGTGAACTTCCTGAAGGTGTGTTAACTGGGCTTAATGATTCACAGAAACCTCTGATCACTCAGGTCAGGCCCGGTAAAACTGCTATTATGTAAAGCCCATTTTGCCTCAGGTTCTCCCTCTGCTCAAGAAATTATTCTTTCTTCCAACACACGGTATCTCACTCAATGCTCAAAAAAAATTTCTCAGGGATAGCATGGGCATTCTTCTACTCAAAGGTCTTCACATGTTACTGGCTTGGCTTTTCCTGAGTTTTCAAGACACTTTCTTCATCCACAGCCAGGAAAACCAGAAACACATCCTCTCCATTTGGTGTGTAGGAAAACCTAACCCTTGGATTGAGTTTCACCCTTTCCTGGGATGTCTGGTTAACTTGAACTCTGTTAGTAACAGACTTACTAGCTCTCTATTAGAAGTAGACTTCATGCTGTACACTGAACCAGCTGGGATGCTTGAAGATAGCTTCCCTAAATAGCCTGTTAGGTTGATGATAGTCCTACTGTGGGGATTCCACTTGGAGGTTCAGGAGGGAAGAGATGTACGAAATGTTGTCTCTGAAAAATTCAGGGCCAAAAATCATGATATCTTCTGTACTGTGCCCACTTAAAAACTTGACTTCTTTACTTTTAAAATATCATCAAAATAACCATGCAACTTTTAAATTTAGGAGATAGGGAACGTCATGCAACTACAGATAAATACAAAACCCCACAAATAAATAGGGAAGCAAGCTGTATGGCCTGAAGGATATCCACAATGCTGAACTTGCTTTTTGAAGGCTGTCCCACATTGACTGAAAGCAACTTGCATTTCTGCAATATTACAGTATTATTCCCTGTGATCACAAAATAGTAGCACATTATTCACATGAATAACAATAAAAATAAGTGGTATTACTAATGTTGTTGCTATAAATAATATTGGACCCAAAGCATTCAGGTCTAAAGCTATTTATTCTCTCATGGTGTTCAAAATGAGTTAGGGATATTTAACAAGACTCTTTTTAATGAAGCCACTAAAATGTTGATTGTGGGGAAGAAAACTCTAGGAATATTATACGTGAGCAGGTTAAGCTTTTCAGGATAAATGTTAAATCAGCATAAAGGGTTATGTTTATTGAACGGGTGTCAATTTATACCATAATGATCTTTGCATGAGCACAATTCTGGGCATGATTTTCATTGACTTTGAGTCTCATCTGTGGAAGTGCTACTGGAGACACATAGTTACTAACCCTTTGTAAAACTCATTGTTACAAAATTAAGTCAAGCTCAGCATAGTCTGACAGCAGAATTCACTACTCTGGCTATCCTCCCCTCAGGGAAAGAGTGTAAAAAGGCAAAGGACTGTCAGAGACCTAGCTATGCCTCTCAGCTTCCAAGGCCAACTTGTGCCTCCCATAGTATAGATTAGGGCAGTGTATAGCCACATACTGTTCTATACTGTACTATGTAAGGGTTAGCACAGTTTAGTGGAGCTCCATCCAGCTCTGATCCCCGGAGGAATTCTGAGTTACCCACTTACAAATACAATTTAACCACTTTGCCTGGATCTGAAAAAACTTTTAGAAGCTCTCCCTAGAGCTTTAAAAGGTGAAGATTAGTTTAAAAAAAAACACTACACCCACGTGCTAAAGCTGTGGGTATGATAAATAATCCTCTAGAAATCAAAAATTCTGTCATCAAATCTCTTCAAACATGGAAAAAATACTTGCAATCTATGTAAAGTGTGAGCAGTAACTGAAATTTTGAACTGAAAGCTTCTTGTAGTTTTTATGATAGGATGAGAAACATTGAATCACTATAATCACCGACAGAAATAGTGCAAAACCGTCATCTAATCTATACTTCTATTACCTCGAAGCTTGAGAAACAGTCTTGAAAGCCTGAGGAGAGAGAGAAATCACAGAGGCATCCCTAAAAGTGCCTACAGAGTCCGAGTAATGACCAATGGGAGAAAGAAAATGTGGATCTGAGTCTAGAAATGCTTCTATCAACAGTGTTTAAAAAATCCAACTTGTTTAATGTAGAAATCTCTACTGTATTATTGTTAAATGTTTACAGTTCATTTCTTCTTGTTTTGTTATTAATTAGTTTCGAGAAAAGAAACCCTTTTCTGAAAGGAAATATAATGACTTCTAAGAACAAAGCAGTAAATTGTCCTGTGCAATATCACAGAAAATATCACATTTCAGGGGCAAAATTTGGTCCTCTGCGTTGCAAAACAATATTCAGTTTTGCTATTCTTCTCTCTGTTAATATCTGAGCACACAGTGAATTTCATCAATGCCATATATATGCAAGAGGAAACTTTTGATCTAAGGTATACTATATTATTCAAATCACTGTCTTTTATGAAATTGTGAGAAATAGTAAGTTTATGTGGAGACAAGATACAAGAATGAATCTAGTCCAGTTTGTAGGCTGGACAAGAAAGACAAGGATTCCCCTTCCTAACTTTATGTGCCTGAAATGAATATATATATATACATTTCTGAGGTAGTAACCACTGGCTTCCCATAGTCTCTGTGTAGCCTGCAGGCAGTCTGCAGGCATTTCTGCCACTATGTAGGTGCGTGATACATCGTACTTATTTTATACATCTACTTCAGGGTGAGATGAATTGCATCCAAGAAATTTCTCTTTCTTTCCATTGACACTAAAGGGAATCTTGATGACTGGCTCAGGTCTAGACAAGTCCACTGTGCACATGGACGTTTCACCAGAGGATTCCTAACCAAGGAACCTATGGCAGTCACTGAGAAACATCTTACAGATTAAATAACACCTGAGCTATGTGGCTCTGAGTTGTATTTTAAAATAGGGATGAAAAAGCAAGAGAAATAAAGTAGGGAACCATCCTCCAGCAATGAAGGCAGTGCCAGTCCTTGTAGGAAAGAACTGGCAAACAAAATGAAGCTGATGAAAAAATAAAACAGAGCATTAGTGGATGGTGTAAATTAAAGAAAAAGAGAGTTACCCACAGCTTTGATATGAGCAGTTTGGCTTCAAAGTGACAGGAGAATCTAGTGTCAAGAGGCAGAGAAAGAAAAAGGTCAGCATGATAAGGCAAATATTTTTTTATCTAGGTATAGAAGAATGTAGATAATCAAGTTCTAAGCACAGCAGAGGGAAACTGAACTCTAACAGCTGGTATGGACTGATCTTTTTAATATTTGGATTGGACAATGTTTTATGAAGGAATAAAAGTTTTCCTGATAAGTAAATGTGTCACAGAGATTGATGTCTGATTAATGGGAAGTGTCTCTCAGCTTGAACTATTATTATCTGATACTGAATATAGTTGTTTTCTTAAGTCTAAGTTTGCTATTTAAGCTTATCTTGGTTTATTATTATACTTGAGAAACCTGATGTCACCAGTGACAATGGGTCTGTATTTAATTATTTTTTTGGTTTGCTTTAACCATGCTTAATACCACATGTCCTGTTCTATTTGGTGTTTTCTGTTCAGTGCCAAGTTTTAAACCATAAAATTACAGAAATTCAAAACAAAGTCTTTCTAGCAACTTTTTTTGGCCTTTGGGAGCCAATAACAAGAGCCAGATTTTCAAAAATGAAACGTTATCATGCCTACATTGCCTGCCACAAACATGTCCTTTTTTCAGCATGTAAGGTGAGTGTTTAGGCAAAGAATTATTGACACAATTACTTGCTTGATTTGTGAGTGTCAAGCAGGGCTTTGTCACACGCATTCAATGAAATCTAGATTTAAAAAAAAAAAAAAAAAGTCTTGTTTTCTTTATTTTGTGTATTTACTCCAAAGAAAAAAAAGCTTGTGAGTAAAATTCACCATATCCAAACAAAAGACTGGCAGCTTAAGTAAGTATATGAACAGGGGGAAGGGAGACTTATTTCCTGAGTTTCAACAGATGTCATACTTAATTGGTTGTGAAATAAACCAGAGCTACTCTCGGCCCGTTTCCCTAGTTTCAGCTGTGAAGACACTTTCAAACATGTGCATTTCTCTCCTGCTTGTCATAATGAGGGTGTGGGTGAGAATCAAACCTCCAAAAGGAGCAAAGCAGCATGCATGCTATATACAGGCCTTCAGATACACTAATTAAACACAAGTGAGAGTTTCATCTTTTGTTCCTGCGAGATGCACGTCAATACAGCGCTAAGCAAGACGGTTTTGTTGAGGGATGATTGTCTTTGCCTTCTGTTAGTATCAGCAAGTCACTGGACGGTCCCATTCTGTACCAAGCTTTTCTACCTTCATGTACTTTCTCTCCAAAACACTCTCTTTCCTAACTCAGAGTACTGACAATATCCTACAACTTGGTGAAATTCGATCATGTTTGTATTATGACAGAGAGACCATCTCCTAGATTTTTTTTTTTTTCCCTTGTGGATGTTTTCTACTAGAAGCAGCAGAGTAACACCACACGTAACACAACAACAACAACAACAATGGCAACAAAGGAAGAGTTGTCAAGTATAAAACAGTGTGGCTAAACATGGTGAAGGTCACAAGAAGATGGAGAACAAGGCTTTTCATAGGTAAAAAGCCCAAATGTTTGTAACTGTGGCTAACCACCAGTCGACGGTAGGCTAATATAAATACACGCATGCATTTCTAAAGGACTAGGGCAAAGAACGATAGTCACTCATTTTACACCTTTTTGTATGTAGCCCTCAAAATTAAAATGCTCTTTTGAGCTTCATGGGAAAAAACTAAATATGTGATAGGTGTCTCTCTGTGAAACTCAGTGTGACCAAGTTAAAAAAAAAGAAAAAGAGAGTTAGCTAAAACATTTCAAATAGAAATGTAATGGGAATTGCGTAAAAAGAAAAATCAAAGCCAAGGTCAAATATGTTTAATTCACCTGTGACAACTAAACTGAACAATATTTGTTCTTTTAGTTTAGACTTGGAACCCAGATCCCAGGAGTGTTAGGAGAGAGCTTTAATCCCTAGAAAAAATTCAAATTCCCAAAGTGCGTGATGGAAACCAGCATAATCCTTCCTGAAGTGAGAAATAAAATAGAAAATACTTTCCTTGCTATTAAAACAAGAGTAGTCATCATGATCTTTATTCTTTTAATGTTTTACAGGTCTGACTTTCGGCAGATGACCTCTCTTGTTTGTTCCTACATGTTTTCCAAAATATAAAAGTGAAATAGAGTCCCAAGGGCACTGTACTTGAAAGGTTATGAGAGTTAGAGAATTTTAACCATGCCTGCCAAATCAGCAGATGGCTTGTGATTATAATTATATGCATCAATAAAACGAATAATCTTTACAAAATTTGAATTTCTACTAAAGTAAGGGATTTAGTAAGCAGATGCAACAGAATGCATTTTCTTTAACCCTTTTTGTAGACAGTACTGTTTCTCACAAAAATAATGGGAATGCTCTCCGTAAAGTAGCTTGACCATAGACTTGAGCCTTAAATATATGTTTCTTTTGACCAAGTGTCAATGTTATTTAGAGTGATTTATGTGTTCAGTTGCACTTTGTTCCCTAAATGTCTAATGCTTATATATAGGATGTTTCCCATCAGACCCATACTTCAAAATGGTGTTTAATTTTATAAAATGTTAGAGATACAATGAAAATGTCATGTGTACTCAGTCGCTTCATTTGTAACGCTATGGTAGTTGTTTCTCTTTAGGATTTGGTGACTTTCCATATCTGGTATGGAGGCCGAGTTAACCACATTGTTAGCAAAGAAAATATTTCTTCCCAAATGTGGGAAATTTATTAAATGTTTTGTGGGTTTTTTATCACAATAAACTGAATTATATATATATTAAAAAAAACCAAAATCACAACCTTGGATTTCTATGACCACTGTCCTCACTTTCAAACTTTCTTTTGTAACAAGATCAAGATTGTGTGTATTAGATTGTGTCAAACTTCTGCCTAAAGTAGGATAAAATCACACAGTAGAAAAATTAAACAAATCAAATAAAAGCCTCCCTAAGCCCAATCTATTTCTGGGCTGCATCATAAAAATGTTATTTGAAGACATGCTGGAAATATCCTATGCTCTTCTGATACAGAAAAGAAGAATATATTTGAGAACAGTAATAAGCACTTTTTAAAAAAAGTCTCCATTTGGGATATTGTAGCTGCCTAACTACAGTATTTTAACATTCATATTCTTCAAATGTGTAAATGCGAACTTTTATTTGGAGAAGGTATGTGTGTTGGTTTTTTTAACTACCACAATATCTCTGATGCAGAGACTGCAAAACAGTATTTTGATGCTCATTAAAAAGTGGATTTTTACTTCAGAAATGACAGAGCCATTACTCTGTATCATGTAAATCCTTCTTAGCATAAGGATTATTGACCCGATAGCCCATAACGGTGCCTTTGGAGCCATTACTACTTTGTTGTGCCAATCCAGCTGCTGTACATGTGCTCTGAGTTAAGGGAGGTGGGGGCACTGAAAGTGTCAAATTTTCTCCTGAGATTTCAGGAACTGACCTAGTGACTCTTCCTATCACCTGAAGAAATACTATTAAGAAGAAATTGAGATCTCCGACATTCACATGAAATGGAAAACTTCTAAAGCATTTCTTCTTAATCTAACGCCTCACGGAGGCGGAGCGGAGTTCAAATACACGTCTTTAAATGAAAACTCCTTTTAGCCAAAGTTCCTTAATGGAGGGAAACATTCACACCTGAAAAATGAGGTAGCAAATGTTGCCCAAATCTATTAAGCAAATTAATAAACACCACACTTTCAAAACTCTTACACACCTGCTTTACTGTATTGAAGTGAGCCATCAACCTCACCTCAGTGGAATCATTCATGTGTATAAATGCTTTTGTAAGTGTTCACTTACCCGAGAAGGTAAGCCCTGTTTTTGTTATAGAGTAACTTTTACTGTTAGGTTATCACCTTTTTTAACCAGAAATTTGTCATTTAGAAAAAACAAAAGTTGCTAGTAATATTAGAAGTCTTCCATGAACATAAATGAAAGCAATTCTCCTCCAAAGAGATTTTATGTATGTAAGTACTAAAAAAAAGTTAAAAGGGAGGCAATCTTTTTTGTCACTAATTAAACAGTATCTTTAGACTGAAGTTATTCAAGTTTATTAAAATTTAGAAGCACTGATTCTGCTTAGGCAGTTTTTAACAATCCACAGCTATGAGCACATAAACTACAAGTGATCCAGTCCCAGTTATATATGTATACTTCTAAAATGAATGAATTAAGTAACGTATAGATTTCGGTCTAGATGCCCCAAATAGATGTAGCAGAATATAAAGTTTACTCTGCATGTTATTCACTATGTTTTATTTTGGAGTGACAGAGCCAGGCTTTCGTGAAGATTGTCTGTGACTGACCTTGGAGACACTTGCTTATCAGAAATATCAGATATTTTGGGATTACTGGCTTGAAAATCTATAGCCATGCAAAAAACCTGAATTAGAGTTATTCAAATCAACTGTGTAATGCCATAAAGTTTTCCAGATCCACATGCACAACTGATATTGGTATCCCCTGGAACTGAGCACAAAGATATATGCAAAGGCCTCATATTGGACTGCAAGGTCCAAATAGTCTGTTGAAAAGTGTCTTCTAAAAATCTGGTGTGTTACACTGTTTATCAGGGAGATCAGATGAACAACATTAATTATCAGAAATCAAGTTTTCTTTCTTTTTCTCTTAGGTATATGAAAGAAACAACAGACGAGAAAAAATAACAAAGCTGTGAAAAACTACTGAAACTTACTGTGGCTCAACCTGTCGGATTACAGTAGCAGTATGATTTTTGAAGTACTGCTGCATGTGCATTACCCTTATGAAATCACTCTACTTTTAATAGGATAAAGTACAGCTGAATATATTCATTAATGTGGTGAATGCTGAAATATTGAATACCCTTTACTCTCATTCACATAGGTATGTAAAAAGCATGATGACTGTGTCATAAGGATGTGCTCATTTTTAAAAGCTGTGATGAATAAAAACTCCTGAATATAAAATATCCTCAAATATTACCTGTTAAAATGAACGGAAAACTTAATATCAATTCACAAAGTTGAAAGCAAAATTGTGTCATAACACTGTAGGTTGCTAAATCTCTGCTGATCTAGCAATTAGGTATGAATTATAGGACTTAGCTGAGACAGCAAACTTATTTTCTGATGCCTGCATATCTCATATTTTCTGAGGTAACATAAAGAAAACATGTTGGTGAGATGCAGACACCTTAAGAAAAAAGAAAATAAAATAAAATACAAAATTTTATTTGAGTTTGTTTACTTCCTCATTAAATTTCCTAAGTCAGAAACATTGGGAAATGCAAAAGCAGACATAACTGTTACTTAGAGTTTCAATAAACTGGGATACTATATAGGTGAACATAGTTTTTTGCATATGTACACTTTTTATATAAATATGCACATGCAGATTCATATATATATCCATGCACGCACATATCTCTGCAAGGAATCAACAAACACATGTTAAAAAATCACATTTTGTCTTAGTTTCTATAAGCTGTGATGATACTATCGTCCATGCAGTAAAAAATATGTCCCTGGGTAAGTGACTCACCGTAGTGAACTGACTGCTGTCCTATGAAGAGTTTGAAGTGAACAGGTTATCTTAACATGTCTAAATACACATATATTGACAAGTGTTTTCCCAAACTAAATAACTCTTCCAAAACAAAGCAAAACAAAAAAACCCACAAAAAACCCTGTAAAGCAGGCTGATATCTAAATCCCACTTCTTTAACTGTCTGTATTTGAGAAAGCATTCTTAAAATATGGTTTTCAGCGGTTTGGGGGGTGGGGGGAGAAGTATTACTTAATTCACAGAGGCATCTTGCAATAATATCAGGTTGTTTTGAACCTGAGCCTCCAAAGTGCAAAGCAGACAGAAACATTTTAGCAATGCAAACAAGACTTTCTGGCAACTTCCTGTTGCCATTTTTCAGGGGAAAAAAAAAAAAAAGTCCTGAGATACTAAGCTGAAACACTGCTGGAAAAGATTTTATCTTTGGATAGAGAGGCAGGCACCTGCTATTCTAAGATATCAGCTGAATGTTTTGCTGCTGTGCAAAGAAAATAAGTAATGACTGTGTAACTGTTTAACAGCGATCTTCAACTCTTTAATTTCAGCTTGCGTAAAAGGCAGCACTGACAGAGACATCATGTAAAAATGTTTTTTAAAAAACACCCCAAAATTACAGTAATAACTTAATTTATATCTGCATAGTTGTAAAAATTGTACCAGGTATTTAGGGGTGTAAGTAGCTGTCTAGTAGATTGAAATGTGTATTCATACATATAACACATTTTCAGCAGATTTTTACAGAGAAGTAAAAAGAAACTTTCTGTCTGTAAAGTTCATCAGACGTTAATGTACATCTGAGGCAGTGCTTATTGTGTGGCAGTTCTTACAAAGAATATTTCTCTCATTACACTATAATTACAATATCCAGTTCGCATAACACACCGTTTCACCTTGCTTCCTACTTTAGGAATTCCAGAAACTTTTGTAAGCTGGCACATCAGACAGAGAGAGAAAAGGAAACAAACAAGAAACAAACCCCAGCTTGATTCCAGAGACATTTTTCTCCCCTTCATGGAGTGATAGGGGGGGAAAAAAAATCCCTTCATTATGACCTACTTGTCTAGAAACGGACTTTCAACCCCATGGTTAGGCTAAGATTTGCTCTACTTTCTCCCTAGGGCATAATTGTCAGACTGACTTACCGTGTGCCTTTTAGCCTTTGTTCTGCCTCTCACGCTGACATCAGGGAAGCAGTGATGTAGAATAAAGCAGGGGTGGGCTAGGTTAGTCCACTGTTTGTGTCGTTGTGTGGTGTGCAGGGACACTCTGTGATACTCTAGTGAGCTGCTAAGCTTTTTTTGTAGGCTTTGTGTCATTTACTTAACGACCAATCTCATTAGCTGCCAGGGTACAATGGGCTGATGCATTTTCTATGTACATACTCTACACAGTGACCCTCAAGGTTGCCGAAGGTCTATTTAATCAGTCAAAATGCTGAATATATTTGCAGTAAATCACTAAAAAAAAATACGAGACCACAGAGGTATCTCAGGAGGGTTTACTCTTTCCTGGGAGTTATTTGCAGGTAATAAAAGTGATAGGAGATGTAGGTAAAAACAAGGGCAAAGAAGGGAAAAGGGCACTCACTGGGTTTGCACTGGTCACCTTTAATTTAGGGAACCTTGGGGGCCCTGCATATCGCTGTGTCTCTGCTTGTTAATTTCTCCATGCAGTTCATGCTTCAGTGTAATCATGTTATCACAATTAAACCCCTTTAAATAAGAAGAGCAGCACTAACAAAATACACAGCCTTTCACACATTGGGGAGGGGGTGTGTGTGTGTGTGTGATATTTATTTATTAACTTCCTTACTACAGGCAACCTCAGGGCTGGCATCTTTGCATTTCTAACCTCTCGTCAGTTACAAGGTAAAACCCTTTTAACTCTTATGAAAAATGAAATGCTGAAAAGCCCTATGAATCACGACAGCTGTCCATAAGTAACAGGGAGAGTTCTATTGTCCAACTTGTCCCTGGATAAAATGAATACTTTACAGCAGAGGCTGTTCAGCTTGGCTAAAGAGTACAGGGAGAAGGGGAGGAGGTCACTGGAGATTTCGCACACTAATTTAATCTGGGAAAAGGACAGGCACTGCATCTCACTTGAACAGACTGGCGGCAATCTGGGCTCCCACAGAACTATCTCCTTTTGCCTGTGCTCTATTTATTCCTTATCTCTGTTTACCAACCGCTAGGTCCCTTTCATTCACACCACGAGGCCGTTCTCCTACTATCAGTCAGCAGCTGACACTGTGGAAGAGCCTCAAAGGCAAAAAAAAAAGGGATCAAAACTAAACCAAAGCTGTATAAACAATGCAACAGTGGAAGTAAATGCATAAATCCTAATTCTCAACCCAACCCACAGGGTGCGAACAGAACCTTTATAGTAAATCCAACAAACCCACCACAGTGAGCTATGGGCTACAGAGGAAATGGGAAAAGCCAAATATCATTCATGAAATCACCATTTCAAGCAGAAACGTTGAAAATAGGCATTGGTAGATATTTAACTGGTTTCAGGATAGCAGGTTCATCAGTCCTATGTATCCCTCAGCAAGTAATGAGACACACGTTTACCTGTGTGCCTGGTATAAGGTGAATAAAAGCCCTTGCCACTTGACCATGTCACGGTTCGCAAGCCTTAGATAACTTTGCACTCACTGCTTGTGATTTAGACTAAAAGAAGTAGAGGCAATCACTTTTTTTAAAAAAAAATTGGTGTCTGGAGGTTGTGATAATTTCGATAACTTCATGTCTAGAACTTAAATGTCAAGTTATTATTGAAGCATTCGTCCAATCAATTTGTCTTTAAAACTCTGGATGTTTCAATATTCACCTTTCTCAGTCCTTAACTGACATTTTTCCCTCTTAGTCCTGTGCAAGTTTTTAGGACTTATTGTGAAAAGAAAATGGGTGAAGACAGTAAAGAAAAGATGAAGCTTCTGACTCTAATAGAAAGGTAAAGGAAAATAATAAACTCTTCACATTTGATATTCCGGTTTTGGGTTACTATGGTGACTTAACCATGAATAGGTTTATTTTCTAATTTTAATGGTACCTTATTTTGTGTGCTTAAAATGACTTAATAGGAAAGAAGTTGCAAATATTCATAGAAAGACAGCAATATTGTTTCAGTGAGCCATTCCAGTTTACATAATATGTAACTCCCAAAGTAAGGATGTTCCTCCCAGAAGAGGAGTTATGCTTTCAGAACTGTTCTCAACTTTTGAGACATAAAAATATCAGTTAACAGTATATAGTCAATATACTGTCAACTGTCTGATCAAGATCATTATAACAATAACAAGGGAAATGTTCCTCATTATCAAAGATGATCAACTGGACCTAATTTCAGTTTTGATTTCCACCTATGTGCATTATGAGCAATGAAGTCTTTACTACTTGGATCCTTTTTTCCAAATGAATTAATGAATTAAATTTATCCTTTCACCAGCTGCTAGGCAGCAGATGGAACCATTTCTGAAGCCTTGTTGAATTCAATCCATAAAACTCATTTCCTAGGATTAGCAGTCCAAAGTTTCTTTTAATGTTTATATACCGCTTGGGATTTTGAATTTCATGATGTTAAACTTTCAATTTAACTATTTTTTTTCATTTCATATCAAACAAATATGATCGTTTGGATTTCTATAGCTTTGTAACCACACATTTCAGGTCACATAAGGACAAGAATTCATCTCAAAAGCAATCAAGTAATGCAAGATTGGGATCTAGGGTTTTTTTGTTTGTTTGTTTGTTTTGTTTACATTGCAGCACTACCATAGAAACCATTTGTGTTATACACAAAGATGAATTTAGACTGGAAAAGTTTTATTGTCTGTAACTTTGACAAAAACCTTCCCCTAAAAATTCAGTTTTAATAAGCAGTTTGTGAAAATTATTGTGAAATGAGGGTGTATTTCCTGTTGACAGAAACATGACGTGCTCCTGAAATAAGTTTTTCATATATGTATTTTTTTATCCTTAACTTCAATATAAGGTTTATCTACTTGGGAGAGGGGGGGAAGAGGGTAAAACATGGTGGCAGTTTTGTGAACATGTCAGTAAAGAATTTTTTGTGTACAGTAAGAGGAAATATTAATCAGCTGCAGTACCCTGGACAGCTCCTTTTCTTTCATTTTCGCTTTTCTTACCTCTGCTACACACCTCTGAAACAATAATCAGAGATGGGATCAGGGGACTTTAACGGTGATTTCATGCACAAAGGTCCCTATTTGTAGATCTTTGAAAGAACAAAAGTATAATTTAACCAAAGTTTCTACTTATTAGAAACTTACAAAAGAAAATGGTGAAACAAAAATACGCCCTCTCCCGCTCAGCTTTCAAAGACATATTATATTAAAAGTCTGAAGAATAAAACCTAATGATGTCAAAGTCTTCCTGTTATTCAATAAAGTAAATAAAACAACAAAAAAAAAAGTGATTCGTCGTTGTGTATAACAGTGATTTCCGCTAATTTGGCACAAGAAATCTATATTAATCTAATAATGCAGTAAGCCAAGAAGGCCACATAATAATAATTACCATTGAGTAATTGAATATTTAGAAGGAGGAGGAAAAAAAGGAAGACTGGTAATCTTAGCCTGGAGGCATGAAAGTACTATAATACACAGATTATATTTACAAGTAAAAATAAAATACTCTGAACTGGGAAGTTAGGAGGCAAACTCTATATTTAGAAATTCCTCATTCTGAATCTGGATTATCTATTAGACACCTTATAGCAGAAATATATTATTGTCTCAGAGAAAGCTTTCATCACAAATGCTGTAATTTTCCCCCGGAATTACAAAACCATTGCAAAACCAAACCAAAGGAAACACATCTACGCAATTAACTTAACTAATTTAACTGACAAAAGATATAATAAATGGTCATTCTGAATCCTAAAAACATCCTTAACTAACAAAGTTCACCCCATACAGTTTAAGGAGAAAATCTGGGATTTGTGCTTTTATAATCTATTAAATTAAAAATTCACAGCACCTTGAAGAAGATTTTTTTGCTATATACATATGAAGGAAGACAAACATCTGAACTAAGTGCTTTGTTAAAGACAAAAGAAAGTCAGAGAGAGAGGGAGAGAGATAGAGAGCTATTGCTGATCAGTGTTAAACAGACTTTCTCTAGCATCAAATGCTATTTCATAAAATCATCCTCCTGCAAAATGTTGTCCCAGAAGGTCCATTTCATTCTTCAACCTTGCCTGATATTACTGTCATTTAACTTTCTAAAGATTTTCCTGACACAGACATTCATTCTAAAGTACAGTATTCGCTTTTTAATCAGAAGGTCTCAATTCACTCTCTGAATCCCAAATAATTTAAAAGACTGAAATGTCACACTTTGAAAGATCCTTTTTCATTTAGAGTAATGCTATTAAATATATTGATCAACAATCTTCATTTTAAAAACATTACACATGATTTTAAAACATTCTTAAACGTCATGAGAAAGCTCTTTGGTGTGCAATACATAACTGCAAGTGAACCTGCATCTATCGAACAGTTCCTACAAATACACTGGTCCCACTCTCTCCCTCTCCCGTATTGTTTTTTTCGCCTCTCTTTTTTTTCATTTGTAGTATTTAAGTTCAGTAAGTTTTCAAAATGAGAGGAAAAGTGTCCTTGTGATCATTTCCCCAAATCAAATAGCTAGAGCTGCAAATTTGCACAATTCTAAAATGTATATGAACAAAGGCTTTACTGAGGCAGTATAAATGCAATTACACCATGACATTTTATTCAGAAAGCTTTCTCAAAGCAGTTACAAGTAGCTATTTTTTAATTGAGGCCCAAAATAGCATTTTAGATAATGACCAAGCATACATTGTGGAAGAAACAGCATTAGTGTCATTTAAATAAAAAGAAAAGTTTGCAGAGAGCATTTTAAACATGGATTAAACCCCCTCAAACTTCTTAACACAAATATCTCAAGCTTTCAGCATTGATACATGGACAGGATTTTTTACTTTTTGCAAAATAAGAGCACAAACAATAGAAAAGACAGAAAGTTACTAACAGTACAAGTTGCTTAAACATCAATGGGTTCAGAATAGTGTGAAAAAGTTGTTAAACTTACTTTATTTTTGTTTCCAAAACTTATATGTTTCTCCTCCCTTGTGTGCTGAACTGTGCACTAAAGCTGTGTCTTTGAAAGGTAGTTCCCATGATATGACATCCAGTGCCTTTGACTGCCTAGAGATAAGCACCTGCGTTTGTGTCCCCTCTTTACGTCACACCTCCCTATTCAAACCTTCTCAATATGATTCACATTTGCACATCAACAGCCTCATGCGCATACACAGATTTTTTTCGGCTCTGGGCCCAAAACTTTCACTTTAATTTTCATCACATGATTGCTGTGGCATATGTCCTTCCAAACCTCCCATATATCAGTCATCATGCAAATGAGATGGAATATCACTCCTCTGCAGCAGATGGCCAGGGATGATAACAATGGCTCAACAGAGGAGATTCAATGTCCCTGACTTTATCGCCACGGCAACAACAACCTAAAATATATGTAATGGAAGTGGTGCTTATTAATTTTGCAGGCTCGAGTGTTCTGATTTTGTGAGTGAATGGGCTGAGTTAAAAAGGGGGCTGTGTCCTCCTGCCTCTAGAAGACTATCTATAAAAGCCAGGGACCTGGAAATTATTTTCAGTGACTAAGAAGGCAACAGCCTAGCAATTATTTGAGTAATTAGGTGTAATTCCTCCCTGTAGGCCTTGTACCCTCCTGTGCTTGTTTCACAGAAGCTCGCGAATTAGACAGGCACAGATACTGAAAAGAAAAGTGCCTCAAGATATAGCAGGAGAGCTTGCAGGAACTAAGCTTCAGTGATATGACACTTGGCCTCCACCAGGCTTGGTAAACACAAGCCCCAAGCCATAAGTAAATAGAGGCCCCACTCCACAAACACAGACCAATTAAAATTACAAAGGCAGCCACACTTCTGGGTGGGGCTGGGGGAAGCTTTATTCTGCCCGGGTCTCGCTATGAGTTGCACGCATAATGGTCTCCCAGTTCGGAGCACCAAGTACTGTATTGCCATTGCTATCTGTCACTACCAAACCCAAGCACAAGGCTCTCTTCAGGCTGTGAATTTCTCCCTAGAGATATATCCTGTGCCTTTAAGGAAATGTTTCAAAGTGAATTTTCTGTGTTGTCTTCTAATTGCAAACTAAGGAGAAGAAATAAATGCAGCAATTTGCTATTTATCTTCAACAGATTAACAGGGAGGAGTGGGGATCACCATTTTACCTCTGAGCAAACAAAATATCCAGAGCCTTTCTTCACCCTGTTCCTGCCACAACTTTCATGTCCTTCAATGTTTTGAGCATGTGAGTAACAGTTTGATTTCTCAGTCCAGCTATGACCTGTATGTTTAACTAAGAAACTGTAAGTACAGAAACTGTACGTGTCTCTTGTTCTTTTCCCCAGGGGTGACCTTGGAAAAATGGAGAATCCTTTGTCTCCCTCTGCAGTAGAGGGGAGGATGTTTAAGTAAAATTGACAAAACACTCTGGGATGTGATGGCTCCATCGTGTGCCAGAGATTTAGCACAGAACTGGACCAAGGAAGCTTGCTACCCCTCACATGAGAGAATTATTCAAAACTGATGAGGTTGTTGAAAGTAATTCTCACTCCTCTCCTTGGAGCCCACACACCTTGAGCACAAGTGGGATGTAAATTTGAAACCAGAGAGGAGATATCAAGTGGCATGACACCCCCCCCACCCCGAGGAAAACTGGGATGGTGAGGCAACACTTGAAGCAAATGATAGGAAACTCCAGAGGAAGTGCTGGGCCTGTGGATCTTCCTCCTGTTTTGGCAGGGCTCGATACCACCTTGGCATTGCTCATGTTCTGTATTAGCATTTCCAATGGTCAATTTTTACAAATGTAAAACTCCAATCTGAAAAAAAAAGCAGGCACATTTCTATTGTGCACCAATATTGTACACTTCCAGAACTATTATTTATTTATCGTACGCCTGTACAGCACCCAGTACTCTCACCTTCTGACCTAGTAACAGATGCTACCAGAATGCGAATGTTCAGTACTGAATGATCTTTCCTTTTCCACTACCAAAAAAATCTTCTGAATGTGAAAATAATGTATGGCTGTTTTAACCAAGTAAAAACCAGAAGTGTTTCTTTTCTCTCTTTAGTATTACCAACTACATATTAGCTACCAACAGAAGTATTTAAAATACAAACAAATGTAAAATAAAGCTTATTGTTCATCTTTACCCCATACTGTGCTGTGGAGTTTGCAATGACATTTTCCAAATATAATGTTAGTGATGAGTTTTATTTTCCTGTTTCAGAAAAGCTCAACTGACATGAAAACCTGTAATTTTTCTTTCCTTTGTTGTTGTTGTTTGTGTCTGTGTGTGCATGCATGTACAGTAGGATCTTAGAATTGTATATGTTCACGTTCTTTACTTCTGTACATTTCACTCTCCACCCTGCTAATTTGGGAATAACTCATGAATGTGACTGTTATGGTGAGCTGAAGTGATAAGTGTGGTCCAAGCCTATGCAAAGCTCTAAAGCTCCTTGTAGTGGATCTGTATTGGACAGAAAGCTAATACACAGAGTACTATAGGAATGATGTTTTCCTGACAGCTTGTGTTATTTATGGGACTGGCCACTGTCTTCTGAACCAGATGGAGCTTTTTTCCTAGTCTTTTTTTTTTTCTTTTTTCTTTTTTTTTTTTTTTTCTGTGTGTGATCTGCTGTGCATGGCCCTAATTCATCATGGAGTGAGATTGGCATTTAGGTCACTGTCTTTATATTTTCCAGTGTTAAGTATAGTCCTGGGTTGTGAACTGTCTCATTTATCTTAAAGATACAGCTCATTCAACAAAGTTATTCAGATCCTCTTGCATCATGGGATGAGGGGATGGGTAAAATTTGTAGATACAGATTATTTTTTCCTGTCTGATTCTTATCTATATGGTTGTAGTGCCATACATCATAAAAACTGCTTGCTGAAAAAAGGGTTTGGAAGATATTTTGTACATTCCACTGATACACATAAGTAAGAAAAAGAAGTTTTGTCATTAAATCAATCCTAAATTCAGATTTAGCACAACTTTGCTTTTTGCATGGTTTGCAATCCAGTAAGTAATGACAAACTGGCAAAGACTGGATTGTTTGTGTTGAGGATTCATTTTAAAAACAACATATGTACTTAGGATATAAGTGCTTCAAAGTTAGCAAAACTTTAAGTTACAACAGTCATCCTATTTTGACCCTCTAAGCAATAGGAGGTTCAAAGTTTACAAGAATAAAAAAAAAAAAGATAAAGAAAGGGTTAAACTAAAACTGATCACTTAGGAAAAAATTAAATCTAATAGGAGAGTGATGACTTGTTAGAGAAACACAAATAAAATAAATGTGCATTGCAATATGCAGTACTTACTATTCAGACTTGTAGTAATTACAAATTGTGCAGGTCTAATATGAAAGCACAGCTACAAGACTTTCTAGTCTTCTATTGATAAATAAAATACTCTTCAAAGAGCATAAACAAAATTGTAAATTAATGGTTGTAATACACCTGGTAGACCACAGCAAAGACTGACAGAGAAAGTTTCCTTGTAGATTGTACAACATTTATGTGGCTGCTATTCAAGTTCAGGGGAAACTTCAAAAGCAGCACAGAACTTTAAATTAGTACTATGAATATTGTGTTAATAGTACTAATATTTTCAACTGAATTTAGTTTATCTTCACAGTTAGGAAGAAGAGACTGTTATAGTAAAAAAAAAAGTTTTAATTTCTCTGCAGGAATAAATGTACTCTCTCTATTCCCACATCTTGACAAATGATATTTTAAAAAGACAAAACTTGTTTATGATGCAGCCTCCTGAAAACATAGAGATGCCTAAGAGACCTCAGGAAAGGAAAAATAAACAGTTAAAATAATTATAAAGGAACTTCAACACAACAGATATATTCCTACTTCTAAGAACAGCTATTAGCTCAGCAGAATGATAACTGAACATTCTGGAAATGTAGAGGTATTAAAGAAATCAAAGAGATTACATGAGATGTACTGGATAACAAGCAATATGGGACAAGAAGCTTGATGCTTCTTGAAGAGATAAGGGAATTAAATATTCTCTGCTGGTGCCAGTAAATTCATTGCATGTTTTGGCATCATCAAGCACCAAGTGCAGAGTCATTATAGACAATAGCATTGCCAAAGTTGCCAAACCCATGTAGCACCTGGTTGAACAAAAATAATAAATCAGCCTGGAGTGAGTTATGTTAGCAGGCTCGTGTTGAGGAAAACTGCCAGATATATACGTAGCAGAAAAGCTACAAGCCATTAAGCATTCAACTTTGAAATGACATTTTGAAAATGTACTAACTGTGTTTGTACAACATATTACATCAAAAGAGTCAATTTAGAGCAATAAAAAGGTTGAAGAAGAAAAGATACTTCACCTAATGTTAACAAGGGAATGATTATCCAAATAAAATTATATATTGGCTCATTGGAGTGTTAAGGTTTTCTGGGTGTTCTCTATGAAATATTCTATTCGCTGAAATAACAGAAAAATTTCATATTCTCTGTAGCCACCTTCTTTCCTAAGCGTTTACTTAACAGTACCCTTGAGAAAGCTATCAAATTTTTGAGTACTCCTTTCCTGCCAATTCAGGTGAGTTTTCTCAAAGCCTCTTAGTGCAGGCATGCACCCAATTCTCTTTGGCTTTCTATAAATATACTCAAGGGACTGTGAAGAACTCTCCGTTTAAAGGAGGTAAGTCATCCTTAATGAGTTTTGTTGTTGGGATTGTACCTCACTGAAAGGGATATTAGAATATTGCTGTTTTGAGTTACAGTTTTATAAAATTCAGGCTGATCTAAAACTGGGAAATTAAAATATTTTTTCTTTGCAATCTTATTTACTTTAATATATAGCCTTAATAAGTAACTGAAAACAGTTATTTAATAAGCACTGAAATTAGGTGTAGGTGATGTCAAATATGGATTAAGCCTTTCAAAAAATCCCATAATAAGGCTAAATATTAAGAGTAACAAATTTTCTCAGCTCTTGCTGCTAATTACATCTTTCTCCTAATCATTGTATTATTAAATGCATAAATAAAAACCCCATAATCATATTTCTGTTGTGGTAAGAAACTTTCTATCATGGATACTACTAGATTTTCATTTGTAATTTAGATAGCTTATCAGCCAGAAAATTTAAGTCCCAATGTCGGGTCATGTCATAATTCAGTAGTTTTCAAGTTATTATACATGTTGACTCAAAAAGCAAAATGACTCTGTATAGGTCAACCTTACCTTAGAGAACTTTTGACTTCTAAATTATTGATCTGATTGCTGCCTATTTTATGTATTTGTGTCTGTATGTGTCATTCCTACCTTTCATATGCCATCACAAATGTTAGAAGTAGGGGTGGCACATCTAACACCTCCAAGCATTAGCCTCTGAAAACTTCTACAAGAGTATTTGTAGCATCAGACTGAATCTTGTTTGGGAAAATTGTTCTTTCCCACAGAGCAAATGAGCCCTGGAAATCTTAACACAAAGCTCGCTTATCTCACTGTCCGTGTAGTACAAAACTCAACATAGTTCTATAAATATCCTGAGCAGCGACAACTTTCTCTTTCCCTCAGTTCCCTTCATATCTTTCGTTACAGCCTTTTCACTGAAGCCCACCTGTGGACTTCTGAGTAGGAGCATTCCAGGGTCTCTTCAGGAAACATCCTTTCTCAGATTTGTACTTGTCTGCAGGCAAGGTCCTGCCTTTGTTTCTGTTGCTCACATACCACTGTTTTCCAGAGTAGAGAAGTCAACAGGTAGACACTCATCTGTTGAACACCTGTCTTTCAGCCTAAGTTCTTGTCCTCAGATCTCCCTAGGCTTCCAGCCATGGTTCTTCAGATTTTTTTTATTCTGACAACCATGTCTTGGGAAAGGGCCTAGGCAACCTCTTCTGCTTCCCTCTCAGCAACACACACAAAACTCCAACAGCTATTGCCAGCAGTGTCTTACCTGATCCCTGACAGCTGCTTCCTTCAGGGAAATCCTGCACGTCGTTTTCTGTTCTCCTCTCTGCTTATGTGCAGCACATACTTGTTATCCAAAGAAATGCCTAATGACGTTGTAGAAACAGTAATCTTAGTGTTCCTGGGTTTTAAGGTCTTAATGGCAAAGTAAAATTCAAATGGGTCTGAACATTAGTTATCATGATGAAAAGAGCCTGTTAAAAAAAGAATTTTAAAATATCTTGTGTGGATATAAGGAGAGAAAATATTGGCATCTTTTTCCTTATTTTACTCTCAAGTATTTTGTGACAGGTTTGATATTTTTCCTGCTGCTCCCAAATTTTTAGGATTTATTTTATAGATATATCCCACTGAAAACAGCCTGATTTGTTCAGGAGAACCATCTTCCTAGTACAGAATTTTGTATTATATTTCTAAAACCTTGTCAGACTTCATTATTTATTAAAATCTCTAAATTTATAGTGTAATTTTTTTGAATAATATTGCAATAGTCTTGCTAAACTTTAAATAACTTTACTATAGTATACTATAGTTTACTATATTTCAAATAGTCAAGTTATACCATGACACACAGTGATCGCACATGGACATTTTAAGGATTGCATGAAGAGCGTATGTGTATGCGCTATTGTGTGTATATATTCACAATTATATCTAAATTTACATTCTGATGCATCTTGTCAGCATTTAAAATACTGTACTAATACAGTAAATAATTATAATAATATTATCACATAGTATACAGCAAACTTTGGGCTGTCCAAACCACTATAAATAGGTATATGCAAAATAATCTCAGGTTTTACATATCTAGACACAAATGTGTGTTTTATATATATGCATAAACGTACATAGGCAGCAGGGAAGAAAGACCTTGTTCTTTCTAACACTGAAGACACCATTTGAATAGGATGGAAATAGTACTATAAACCTTTTTGAAACAGTTTACACAAGTAAGGAAAAGACACAAGAATTCTTTTTTTCTCAGTAATCAAAGAGATCTGCAAGAATGCCAGGTCTTTAACCATAAAGAATTTAAAATGCTTAGATCCAGAACGGGATAACAACTATCTGAAAAAGGAGGGAAATATGTTTCTATGGGATATGCTTGCTTTCTTTTCTTACACAGTTTGTTGAACAGCCTACATGGCCAGAGGCTATTCTGGAGCTAATCCTAGGAAATGAGCCAAGCATGATAAATAAGGCTGAATGCTGGGAGTGGCCAGTGTTCACCATCGTGTCATTAAGCAATCTCTAGATCGCAGTCAGTAGCTCTCAGTAACTAAGTGTATGTTTTCTTCTGGCCTTTCTAAAAGCAGTCTTTTAGTTTAACAGTCAGTCATTCCCTTTGTGCTGGAAATTTCAACAAAGAATATGTGGAGAGCTCCAGAAACTAAAGATTTGCTCAAAAACTCCAGGTAGACCAATGTGTGCTTTATACTTCATTTTGAGTTGTATACCACACTACCAGGTGTGAACTGCTTTTGAAAATGTGGATCAGATTGCCTGATCCTATGTCACAAGCAAAATATTCTTACTGTCATCACCAGGAGAAAAATTAGGCCCATCCTTCCTAATAGAGAAAAGGCAATGGGGCTGTTTTACTAAATTATTTGTAAATAATTTCAACTAATAAGGGCAGATATTGCGGCAACAGAAATAAAGCTAGAAGTTTGGATCAGGTTAATTTTTTCTCAGTGACTTAAACTCTGTAACTGTTAAGTAATTTTTCCTCAATTTCAGACAAAAAAAAGTAAAAATAAAACCTAATCCTCCCACCTCACTAAATAAACAAAAAATCCTCATCTATTCTTCTTTTCTTTTGGAGAAAATATGGTAATTTATATTCCAATTTTTCAAGCCAAAGTTACAGGGGGCTAAAATAGGGCTTTATAATGGAAGTTGATTGCAACACTAACTATAGAGGGGCTACTGCCTTTCCATAATAAAGAGCTGCACATTTCCAAGGAGAGGAGGAGAATACTGCTCTGTGTGACTTCTTGTAATTTTGCTTCTTTAAATTAAAGTTGTGTCTCAGGAACTTTCTTAGTTCTTTTGAGCATGAAGTTTGATATTTCACTTCATGTGTTTTTAATTTTGATCTAGCACATCAACGTTTTACAGTCAATACATTTTAGAAATGGGGAAAATATATGAAGCTTTGCACTAATTTAGTTTGGTTTTAGTTTTGTTTTTTCTTTTTCTTTTTGCATGAATCATATGAAAAGGCCATACAGGCTAAAGTAGTAATTTAAACATATTTGGATTTAGTTTACTTGCTTTGTATTGTCTTCTTGCTTAATGGTAGAATGATTTTTGGCTGTTTAAATTTCAGTCTGGAATGAGTGTTGGCTGTTTTTCTTTTTTTCTGGGCATAAAATGAGGGAGACCACAGAGACAGTGTCAGGAATGTAAACTGTGATCATAATAACCAGTGCCCAGGTATGATATTATTACCCTCAGTTTCTATTGCACAAAGGTTTTACTAGTATCAAATGTTTTTTAGTTGGCTGGATGCTTCACCACCATTAAAGGCTGCTGAAAAATGAGCAACAGCAAGTAAAAGAATGAGACTATATAAGAGAAGGAGACTTTATAAGCATAAATTTAGATTGTTCTTAAATACTTAAAAATCCAATTTTTTTTTTCCAGTGTCTTCAAGACAGTGTAAAAGAGATGAAATTTGCTAAAATGAACATCCATGGAGCAAAAATTTAAGTGCATATAAATCCAGACATATACCCTGGTCTCCAAAACTTCGATGTTGATTCAACTCCATTCTTATCTATTATGCCATTGCTATTACTATCTGCAAAAACCCACCAATCTAGCATTTGTGTTATGGCTACGATTAGTGCACCAAACACTTTTAAATGTTTTCATTATACTGGTAGGTCAGAGCATCCTTCCAAATTTAAGAGCTTTACGTGAAGGCATTAGATTTAAGTGCCTACCTACCGAGTATAAAGACTCTCACCTTTTTTCGGGCACTAGGCGAAAAAAACTTCATTTGTACAATAGAGCTTTTTTTTTTCCTCATAGATTGAAAACTCTTTGGAGCAGAACTATAATATACCAATGAGTATTCCTGAAAGAATCATACAGAAATGCAGAATTCATTTCTGCAGTATTAATATCTGAAGTGACTATGGAGGAAAATAGTTAAAAAATTTATATTCTCACACACAGACCTATTAATTGAAATGATGGAATAAATAACTGTATCTGAATGCAAAATTTACTTTACAAATATCTTAGCATCTAAAAGATCTGAAAGATAATCCACACTGCATTTTGACACCTGATTCAATAGTAAGTGTCTACTAACACTAGTGCACAAACACATAACACGTGTTTTGTTAACATGTATTCATGAGTATTGTCTTTCATGCTAAACTTATATTGCTGTTCAAATATATTGTTCAGGAAACAAGAGTGTGGCATTTCACACTTGAAAAAGTATGCTCTTACATTACTAGCAAAGAAAACTGGAATCATGCCTTTTTGCATATCCAGGAAGAATATTTTCTTTCTGTTTTGGGCATTCAAAGTGAAAAAAAACCCAAATCCATCAGGTCTTGAAGAAGTAGTAAAACTCGTTTTCATCTACAACTCTATGTGTGAATAAACAGGTCTAAGACCATTTACTAGTCATAAAACATTAAAACACACATTGACCACATTATAACCCTTTTTTTAACAAATCAGTTCTATATGCAGAATGTTTCAATGCTTTTTATAAAGCATCTAAACCATAATGTTATGTAGTAAATGTAAAAACAATGTCTGACTACGCATGTTCCACATTGAATTCCAATTTCCATACAAAAATAACTTGACCCAAATTATGAGGGTAAAAATTAAGTCCCTTAAATAAAAAATAAATGTCATTTTCCCTTTTCAAACAAAAATGCACAAAATAGGTAACTGAAGAAATGTGCATTCAGATGGTATTATTTAAATGTGAAACTAGTGTATCTTCTAGGTTGTAAAAAAGAAGTAGCAAATGTAGCATAAGATTCATGCTAGTTGAAAAACCACATCTTCGTAGTTCAAATTTGAATTAAGAAAATAAGTACAAATGCAATTCTTTAAATCAAATTTATTGCTCATGATAGTAAGAATTAGAGATTTAAATCACTATGATTTGCATCTATCTGTACTTGTCTAGGTTCTGCAAGAGTTGCCTATAACATTAAGATTTAATCTCGTTAGACCTCTAAGTCTATAGACTCCACTGATATTAAAATAAAATTGAGTAAAACCAGAAAAAACCTGCCAGACTGTGAATGGATCAACCAATATTTTTAATTCTGCTTAGTAGGTTCCATTGACAGACAAACAAAACAAAATTACAAATGCACCAGGAATGGAGTAAAAATCGAGCATTTGATTAATTGTTTTCCTAATTCACTTACTCAAGTTATAACTAATTTTATAATGTTTTAAAGCATCCATATGCATTAATCTGCATGCTGCTATATTTAGATAGCCAGTTAAAGACAGAGTCAAAGACTGGTGGGGGAAGTGCTGTCAAACACAGAACAACAACCAAAGAGCCCGTAAATTCCAGAATAATGTCTTCTTCAAAAAAAAGTTGTCTTGAGATAAATCCATGATCAGAGTTTAACCTGTTAAAGCCAGAAAATGCATATCTAGGCCTTTAATGTCTTACCCACTTGTTTAATTACTTAGTTCCGTTGGAATTATTCTGTTCTTTGTCTTGGATGCTTAAACTTTTCAGAAATTGTACATCTAGGAGTTTAAAATGCACCTACCTCATTCATACAGTCCACTAGACCTTCTGTCACTGAGAAAAGGCCTGTCACTGGGACCTTAACACATTTCAGTGTGGCTGACAGCCTTCCTAGGAAAAAAAGTGCAGTTCATTGTCAAGTATTGACCAAGAACAGCACACCACTAACTCTTAATGGCTAGTTTGAGTGTTACAACCAGTCTGAAATGATGTTCCCAATGAATAATAAAGACAAAGTAGTCACTTTCCATTAAAAAAACAAAATAATTAAGGGTTTAGGGGACAGTACCAGCATCTTAATAGTTTTTTAAGAAATCAGCTGATAGTCACTGCTTGTTAAAGAGAACAGGTTTAATGTGCTAGCTGTGAGGTTATTGATTTAGCAGTTACTCACTTCTAAGTTCCCACACGGAGCATTGCAAGGGGCTAGCTGACCTTACACACTCTTCGAATAGCAGTGCTGAGACCCAGTGCAGAACTGTTACCTAACAAGCTCGGGATTTATTTTCTTTCATTAACTTTAGACCTTAAACATAATATGACATTTTTTGTGGCTTAAAAGTATATAAGCATCTGTTAGCAGAAGCCCTTTATTTCACATAACAAGAAAATTCTGTTTATAATGTGTCACCAGCTGCTCAGTCAAAATGGGTTCTATTAGAACTAATTTAATTTTACATAAGTTGATCTATTTGCATTCCGAGTCTCCAGTTAAATGACTAGGTACTGTTTTGTAGACTGATCCCGCTTCAAGCCTTGGTGTATGGACAATGCTTAATCAGTGTGTACATCAGGAAATAAACATAATCAGCAAGTGCACTAATTAAGCCAGGAAAATTTTGCAACATGCATACACTGTATGGATTAACAAGGCTATTCATTAGAAATCTTAATTATGGAATATTATATTTTCCGTACATTTTATTTTATGATGCTTCAGATGAGTTTTCTATAAATACAGAAGCCATCTACACTTCTCAAAGTAGACAGTGAGATCCTTTTAACTCTGGCACATCTGTGTAGCCTCTAGTCTGGAAGCCTCTAAGGAAAACATGCTTTGTTATCTCCAGCCAGATAACCTGATATGCTCTCTTAAACAAGCGGTTGCTAATCAAATGTTAATATGCAGATGATTGAAAAATAAATACAAAATAAAACATATAGATGAAAATGTCATTTGGTGATCTGGAACATCTCCTCATCCTTAAAACCAGTTTTTATTGTATTTATTTCTGAAAAGTGAATGAATAAACACCTAGGGCTTGAGACACAGCACTCAGGTTTTAGTGAAAAAATCTTCCACTGAATTCTGCATGTTTCAAGCTTTCAGTATAAAATGGCTGCAAAACTCCAGTCTGAAGTAGAGATGACAATAAATTCCAAACATGCATGGTGGTAAATATGTGGCAAACCACTCCACTTAGTTGACTCCCAGTCTAAAAAAAGATCACATCCTACCACACAACTTCCTGTAAACTTCTTGCTGAAGGGATTCAACATGTGGAATAAATGGGTTTATTTATATATGAATATGTATATTTATATATGAAATAAATGAGGCTGGTCTCATTGGAAGTACAGGGAAACAGCTAAGTGGTTTGTATCAGCTAGGTGGACTTCACACAAAGCACTTTATCAGTCAGACAGAAGTATTATCATATAACTGACTCTATCTGAAGTTGTTCTGTACTGATGGAGGAAGACTCAGAAGGTTAACATAGCTTTCTTCTGGGTAGCCAAGAAATAGGTTATTTCAGAGCCGCACATTAGTAATCTCATTGTGTTACTTCTAATGTAACACCTCTGTGCTACTTGCACATACAGCTTTCATTTTACAGAGAAGACTACCACGGTTTTAAATAACAACGGTGTGTTTCCTGCAGCACCTTCCGAAGAGGAAGACTGACACCGTTTCCAACAGTAAAAGGATACGTAACTATGCTTAGGAAATAAGAAATATTTACCAGGATAGAAAATTATGTAAATCTGCTCATCTGTCAAGCGCTCCACATCCAGATCGTCCAAGAACATCCCCTGGATCACCTGTACACTTGGCTCATTATTCTAATGTGTGAATGGGAGAAAACAGAAGAGTTGGTAGTCCTCTATCACCTTCTTTATAAACCATTGGTTAACGTACCTGGAAGGAGGTTTCTACACAGGCAGAAAAACATGGACTATCTCCTATCTAACATGATATAAGGCAACCTTGTTGCCCTTTTAGGAACTCATTCTTTGCTCCATTTCCATCCTTATCTCAAAATCTCTTTTGGGAGGCGCACATATATTTTCAGCTCAATAGATGAAATCTACATATACTATCAGCAGATTCACTTCTGGGAAATATTCTAGCCATCACGAGAATGGCTGAAATGATGTTATGAATCTTTGCCATTACCATAGCCAAGCTTATTTCTTAGAAAATAAGTGCATCTCAAGTCCAATGTTATTTAGTTTATGTCCAATGGAAGGATGAAATCTGAATAGTAGCAAATGGGCATCCTTACGAGTTTTTCTTTTACCACAGTACAGGACAAAGTCTGTTCTGGTTTATAATGTGCTTTGGGTGTAAAATATTAGTTTGAACTGCCAGGGTTGCCTGCCCCTTGATATCTGTCATATTAAGTGTAAGTCGTCTGTTGAAACTTGAACATTATTTTACATTAAGATGAGTAAAGTCTATGGGTTTTAACCGTAAACTTATAAAATATTGCTAAATATGAGTTACACTCTGGTCTGTTGCTAGCAGAAATGCCAAGCAGTGCCCATATTAGGATGGTCCCTTGGCTTCTGCATGAGTCATAAACGTGTCTTTGGCCACTGCTTCATTTATTGCTCATTATGTTTGTTGTGGACTGGTAAAGGCAGATATAAATAGAAAAATGCTTACGTAACATGACGGACAGATTTTGTTTAAACATTTTCAATAGCCTAGCCAAAACCTGACAAAGTAGCTATTATTGGCAGCTGAAAATTCCCATCCCATAAAGGATTATTCATGTATACCTAGGCCATGATTACCATTTTATTTGTTGCAACAGGCATGACAAAAAAAAACAAAAAAACAAAAAAAAGAGAAAACCAGGGGCTAATATATTCAATGAAAGCACTTAGTAGATATATGAAATATTCATGTAGGGGACACAGGGCTTAACAGCACAATAAAAATGCATTCCCAAAACAGAGGCCAGATCACTTAAATGAGATGGAAAAGGATATGTGACAGCACCAAACCCTTGTCCAGAGTTCTGGCCTAAAGGCAATGAAATAAGGGAATTGATGATCTGGGTGAAGCTTTTGTTGTTGAGAGTAATAATTCACATATTCTTTGTATGAACATGACAAGAGAAAATTACTTTTGCATCCAGTTCCTCCTTCTGTCCTAAATTGGCCTGTGATACAGCTCAAGTTTCTTAAAAGGACATTGGTCGTCATCGTCATAGTCCAACAGTATAAAAAAGAAAAGATTAAAGTTCTGAAACTCCCCTAATCCTTCAGTAATGCTTCTTTTCACATCACAGATTGTACTTACTGCTTTCTTGAGACCATTAAATTATGATATTGCCTGGTTTTTAATTTGAGTTAAAAAATAAACTAAGATGCCTTTTTATAAAGTTCACTTGAAGTATAAATTAATTTGCATTAGTTTATCAGTTACAAAGTGTATTTGCCTTTGAGCAATGACTTTGTCACATCATCAAGTCATGGAAAATTCAATCTGTCACAGGCTGAAGGGCCAAACTATAATAACTTCTTCATTACAGCATCACAAAAGGAGATACAGGAAATTATATTGACGGTAAATTATTTCTCTCAACTCTCAACAGTTAGAGGACTATTCTAACAATATCGGTTTAGAAGAATACAATCCTATGTCATTGCTGATTTCACAAAGTGCAGAGGTCATACTGAGCAGGTATGGACCAAACTATTATTCCACTCAGCTGTATGCTATGAAGTATGAGATTATCACAGGCTTGTTTCAGGGACCCATTTTCTATTGATACTATCTTAGGTCTGAGTTATCAGCAATGGTGATAAACAGCAGTTACTTGCACCTAAACAATAGAATTGTCGGATTCTCAAATTTTACAAAACTCTTAAAAAATATTTGTTAACATAAGCCTTCATAGCGCCCACAGACTTTGTTCAGAACTGTGCTATTGCTAACTGGGTTTATATATAACTACATACAAATATAACTGCTGTACAATAGATGTTATCCTGAACTGCACAGCTAGAGGATTGTCTTATCTTAATAAAATGATACAGCCAGGTAGAAATGGCTATCAATACTCTTGTGAATGGAAAGATTGAGGAACGTCTTTAAATCAGGCACACTTGGTTTAAGCTTGTGCCTGAACTTAACTTGAATAGTTCATCAGTGAATTTTTCAAATCTACCAGCTTAACTATCTCACTCACTAAAACACCCTGTAACCACCCACATTTGCACATATAAATAAATTTTTCAGGCACGCGAGATACAGGATTTCCAGATCCTAAGTGCTGACATTTGAAAATGTGGCCCTAAGTGTTAGATACTACCCTTGATTGATGCACACAGATCAAAATGACTTCAGAGAGAGTTCTACACACAGATTGAGGGTAAGATATGGCTGTAATAAAATGAACATTAATCTATGAACAATGTTGTTCTCCACCATAGGGTAACAATAGATTCACCGTAAACATTTTCCATCTGTGAAGTGCACTGGGGCATTCTTGTGCCTATACTAATATTCTTTCATATTGAACACCATGTCAGACTGAAAACAAAATACACCAAATAAAAACGGAAGTGGAAAAATTCAGGAAACTGGCTTGAAAAAAAAAAACAGACTGTACTTACAAATGAATCTGCCTTTAGGCTGAACAATGAATTCCATCTAATAGCATTGACATCACTAAAATACAAATATTGGGAGTCTATTTATTGAAACGGTTGCCTACAGTTCTTCTTATTAGAGAAAAAAGAGCATACGCTAAACCACTGGTAGAATCCTGGTTCAGAGCAAATGGTCAACAACTATAGCAACAGTGGAGAAGTGAGGACTGCAGTACTTCTCCTCCAGCCCATTAGGTTTATTCTTTGGTCTGAGTTTATCTCAGTGTTAAATTGAAGCTGAAACGGTGTGAATGTACAAAAATTTTTACTTCTGCAGAAAACATCTCAAAGCAGGTTCATGGCATAGGTAAATGCATTGAAGCAAAGAATGAAAAACAATACTCCAATACTCATTGCTTCATTTGCTGATAATAACTAAATTTAACTTAATATTATTTGATCATTTAAAGAGCTGGTTGAATAATGAAAATAATTACTCATGAGTATTTTAGTATCAATTGATGGGAAAATGTGAATAGGTCACATAATTAAACATTATTTGACTATCTATACAACTAATTGAATAATAGAAACATTTATTCACCAATAATACATTCATCTATCTACAGAAGATAGGAAACAAACAATTTGTAAATCAGAACTACATTAAAAGGATCTGATGAATATCTGTAATATTGTCCAAAATTTTTGTTATTGTTACAAAGGATATAAAAGCTTACTGAAATAATATTGTCATTTGCAATGACAACCTCAAAAGGGGAATAATTTGGCTAGAACACACTCGTATCATTAATCCACTGTATATTTAACTTGATGAATGGGATGACATTTCAAAGCACAGAAGGAAGAATAATCTCATATTTTAGGTAGAGGACCAAGAAGTAGATGACCTGGTTTCTACTTGTAGTCTTATCATAAATTATTTTCACAGGGTTTTCACCTCCCTGCTTGGAAATTACTTGTTTCTGAGATAATTACTTTCACCTTAGGAAAAGCTATGAGCTTTGTTCACAGTCCAGTGAATAACTGAGTACCCTTAACTACCTTTGAGTTAGGATGACTGTAGTAACACGGGTATAATTAACTGAAGCTTAGAAGAATAGAATCCTTGAAAAAAACAATATTCTTACAAGGTATCTCACTTCAGCTCCTCAAGGGTCCCCGTGAGGGGAGATTCCACCAGTGAGTGAAATCAGTGATTAAGTGTGAATAACTCTAGTGATTGTTGATGTTACTTGACACTTAACAAAAATAATCAGCCTGAAACAGATGAAACCAAAGCGGTTGGAAGCACAAACATAAAGCCGTGAAAACCATCCTCAGCTGATGTTTTATGTAGTCTTTGAGTTCACTTAGCCAGTGCAGGAACCGAGGTGATGAAGCAGCAGGGAATAAATTCCTTAATTTAGGAATCTTAGTTTATCAAAAATGCCAAATTCCCAATGTCCTTACTTGTGAGCAAACTCCAGTCTTTGGAAGATGTAGCATGCTTTCATTATGAACATTACCTGTAGGGGCTTGGAAAGTGGTGAACAACTTTGCTGTGGATAGGCAGCATTCAGCTCTTCTCTTTGCACTTTGTCTCTAATAGTTATTAGCCAGCTTGTGAATAAGAAAGGCTTTCCAGGGCACGGTAAGGGATGAATTTTATAAAGGATTCCTGCCTGATTCTCTTCAGTGACCTCAGTTCTATTGTCCATGTTCTCTGCTCCTGAGCAGAAAGCAGGCTTAAAACGTGCAAGGTGTTTGCTGTTTCTCAGCAGATACACCTGGATACTGGAACCACAGCAGGAAACCAAAATTAAGAAAAGGGCAACACCGTTGTAAAATAATAAGAACAAAATAAATTGTTTCTCAGGCCTTGAGAAAGAGTCCAAATTTATTCTCATAAGGTCAGGTGGCTGTTTATTTTAATCTGAAGAGATCACTAAAACCATGTAAAGAAGCTGAAGATTGTAAGTATAGCTGTTTTCCAAACCAAAGCAAAGGCTAATACAACTAAATACTCAAATGCTGGTTATTCAGAATTCAGTTGCAACTGTGTTATTTTGTATTAAGGCACAATACTAAATGTCAACAAGAAAAATCAGCTTAAAGTTAATGGTTTAACCTTTTTTGTTCTGACAGAGATGGAATTTCCCCCCACACCTTTCCCTTTCAAATAGAATTCATGCAAAACTGGCCACTTTAGTGAAGCATTTTGACTTCAACAGAACTGCACATTCTCTGAGCAGCGATACTGGTCAGCCCTTAGCTATAAAGCTGCATATGAATGAACAACTTGTAGTAGCTCGCAAAGCCAAAAACAGAATTTTAATATAGACCTGTACTTTTTTCTGGACCTTCCTCTTAAGAGTACAGTATAATAAAGTACAAGTGATGAATATTTATTCAACCCTGATTATACTTGAGCTACATTAGTGTACTTTAGATTAAAGCTCTGTTGTTTCTACTGCTGATTCTCATGCACAGTAATTTTTTACATTTTAGATCTTTTGATTTACGCATAAAACTATACTTAGAGTGTCTGCCTTATTAACCCTCTTCTCTGTTCTACATTCTATTCATAGTGTTATTGTATTCGTGCAGTGGGTTATTATACTTACAAACTTGCTTTATTTACCGTAAATGTAGAAATTACTGTTATTAACTACGCATTCGGTACGAAACTTAGCTATTCAGACTGAAAGTAGGCTCTTATTCTGCTTAAAATATTCCACTACCAAGAACCTGGACAGATTTATTTTTATTTTTTAATTAATAGAGAGATGAAGCTCTTGCTATTGTGCAGTACAAAAGTGGTGGTGTCTCCACAAACAATGCAGGATCCTACAAGATACTAGCAACTGGAAACCTGACCATGCAGCACTTTTAGATGCCAAGAATGTGGCTTACTGAAGCCATAAATTTAGTAACGGATCTGGGAAGGCCACCCAGATGTCATCTGTACCCTCCCAGACAGTGTTTCCTTAACCAGTTCTCTCAGAGTCCATTCGACTTATGGACTTGGTTTATAAGATATTGGTGAGAGGGAAATTTCCAAGTTAGATACAAGTTGGTATGACTAGGTAGAAGGTATGAATTACACAGCTAGGTAGCTGCTATATCAGGTAATGCCTCATGAGCTGGTGCTACAGGGAAGGGCAAGAGTAAAGTCATCTAAGTCCCAGTGCAGCAAGTTCGCTTATGATTGTCTCTTGACAGTGTGAACATCACAAGCCCTCGGTGCTTTTTCCCAGCTCTTTTTTTTTTTTTTTTTTTCAGGCATACTAGAGAGAGGAACAAGCAACTCTGCTAGACATTGTCACCCACTAATCTGGGCCTAACTTTACCATTCACAACTCTAAGCCCTGCAGAAAAAGAGAAGACTCATCTACATCTACCAGTTCAATGCTGAGGGAAACATTTCTTCCCAGTGCCAAACAGCAACTAGTGCAATGGCAAAGAGTAAGCATAAAGTTCACTGTAAACTGGGTAAGAACAGAGCAGAGCAAAAGTATTGTCTCCACCCAAGTACACCGTAGATGAACTATTTTCCATCCCTTTCATACAAGTTACAGGTAGGTGGTAGCATTTTGCTCTATCACCATAGCCAAATCTTGGGGAAAAAAAACAGAGAACAATGGAGAGAGAAATACACTGAAAAACTTATTTCTCCTACTGGCTTTATAGGTACTCCTTCTCGTCATTGCTCTTCTTTCCTTCTCACACAGAGAAGTCACAAAAACTATTAAAATATAAGGACAATAAAACCAGAACAGGACATATACAGAGAAAAGTCTAGGTAAACATCCTGCAGCCAGACAATAAACGTAATATCAGAATCTGATAATCCTGCAAGATCTTACTTTCAGTGCATGCAATAAAGTGCTTTCAAGGTACAAGCATATCTCAGTCTATTGAAAACCACACATGTTCGCTAGACTGCCGTTGCAAATACAGAACATTTTCTTGCGGTTGTGCATCTGTCAGCATCAGTTCCTTCAATTGAAATTATCATGGTGCACTAAAGGACCAATGAAAGAAAGTGACAATGTTAAAAATGACAAAAGGAACTACGTGAGAAGTGAATTGGTGTATGAAATAAGGAAAAAGGAAAAGATCAAAGGGAGATGTTAGATACGTCATTATTAATTATTTAGAATTCTGTATTGATAACACCTGTTTGTATTTTTCTAAGAGCATCTTATAATGCCAGTAAGTCTGTGTACACACACAGAAACACATGCAAATTTCCTCATCTAAGGAACTAAGAGATAGTCAAAGCAAAAAAAGAACAAAATGGTGGCAAAGTGATGCAGCGCGGTAAAGGCAGACAGCAACAATAATAAAGCCACGTAAATAAAACTTAGGTAGCACCTATGCAGGCTGTTTTGACCTAGGTATTTGTAGAAGGAAATCACTTTCTCAGTTACATTTCTTAATGAGAAGGCCTAGAGACAGAGAAAATGAGCAAGTAGCCCCATACCAAGGGATGTATTTCTGAAGAGTGGGTTTCAGCATTCCCTCAAGAGAGCTGTCACCTCACTGCAGCTGAACAACCTAAGAGCACAAGTCCATTTGGACACTCAGCTTGTCTTAGAACAACAGAAATGACAAAGGGCCACAAATGATGGCTTGTAAAGAGCCTAGAAGACCTTGAGCATCCTCAGAGACCAACTCAAATAGTCAATTATCATCCCTCAAGAGACAATTTCCTTAATGAAAAAAAAAGCAGAGTAACCAGCTTGATGATGTTGCAAGGTAGTTACAAAAAACTTCAGAAACTCATCACAAATGAAATATTAATGAGGCAGTGGATCCTAGAGAATTCAAACAGTATACACTACCAGAAATTAAATTGTTAAATATTTTGGCTAACTGCCATTTCAGTGATCATTAGTCTGAAATATTTGGCTAGTAAATTCAGTATCTTTAATTTTAATCAGATTTGAGTGTTTGCAAATGATGCAGCTGTTGCCATAAAGATAATTAAATAACCAAATAGCCAACAACTTTAATTTTGGTTTTTTTTTTTTTGGTGAGATTTGAAGATTAAAGTTATTTGCAAACTCCTCAGACCCCACTGAACTCAGTACCAAAAAAGGAACAATTTCAATGCATGATCTATGTGAAATGTATTTGCTGTCTTAGTTCAGTTCCAAACAAAGTATGGCAGACCCCACAATTCTCTCCATCATTACGGGCATCTTTGTTTTCAATCTCAGCAGAAAACCAAAAGAAACAGCAGATACGTAATTATGCACCTCTCCTCCTTTCACTATGTGAAAAGCAAGCTGATGGCATGGATCAGGATGAAGTTCTTAGTATCTGTACTAAGCTGTTTTGTTTGTTTTTTACTAGTGGACAACACCTCTGACTTTCAAGCTACCAAGTCGTGGAATTACAAAAAGCTTTACTTTTCTTATTTTGATTGTGATGAATATACTGAGTCACATTCTGTTCTCCCTGCAAATCAATATATATTCAGATTTGTCTTTGCATGGTAATTGTGGTCACTGATGCTACAGGTTGCTGCTTATCTTTGGCTTGGGGGGCAAATTTATGCTTAGTCTTTAATATCAGAAGCAGCAAAATGTTTATCAGAAAAATAATGCAAAGTAGAACTCTACAACTTTGTAACATGTTACTTTTATTATACGTAAAGATAATAACTTGGAATAGGAGTCCCATAATGGACTGTCACTTACAGGTACTACCCTGATGGATATTCTATCAGCGAGAACTCCAGGAAGCATTAAATTTTATGGAAAACAAGAGTTGTTTATACAATTGTGGATAATGTTTCTACTCTCCAAGTACAGTTGCTTTGTTAGCACATGTGTGACTTCAGTATTCATGCCCAACCCACAGTATGGTAGCCCAGAAAGGTCAAATCCTTAAAAATTCTTTGGTGTCTCTGTAAACCAGCGTAAGACACAGAGTGAAATATTCCAGGAAGTGTAGATATAACCTGACTCAATGGTGATGATATTTTGATTCAAACAAAACACGAGTTTTTTATGTAAGACTTCAAAATCACACAGAATCTCTCACCGATGCTGACATGAAAGTCAAAAACGTGTCCTAGGTGTCACCAGGGTAACCACATTTTTTTGGTTGCATTTGTATGCTAATCACATAAGAAGCAAAAATAGGCTTAGATTGGAAATCAAAGATTGGTTGTATACAGGTAATAGAGTGCTCGAATGCTTTATTTAAAGATAGAAGGCTCTTGAACCAGGCTTTATTATTGAACTAAGACTATCTATCCTTTTTGACACTTTTTAAATTAAGTTCTTCCTCTAATTTATGTTTTTGTCAGCTTTCCTCCCTTACCTGGCTTTAAACTGATTTTTTTCCTCTCAAAGTAATAAACTACTTTGGAGAAGAGAGAAAAAAATTTTAATGACCCTAGGAATTCAGATTAACAAAATGGATCATTTGTATACAGCTGCAGAATTATGAAACCTTTTGAAGTAGAGAGAGTCTATAACATTTTACCAGCAATACACTGCTGCTGCAGGTTGCCACAAAATTCTTCTTAGTGCTCCCTACAATCTCAATTCTTGGCATGCTTAAGCAGGACCACATCCCTTTGGTGCAAAATTAGGAGGTCAAAGTTAAACCAAAGGGATAATGTTGAGGTCAAAACCATCAATGTTTTTTTTTTTTAATGCTGTGATGGATAAACCTCATCAGCCCTTGTACCGAAGCAGCAAACAAAAGCCTGGGTGAGCCTGGATTTGCACCACCAGTCATGTTTCACTCTTTACTGGCTGCTCAGTCTGCCTCCTTATTATTGCTAATCCAGCCTGCTTCCCAGCGCGGTCTGCATCCCGTCTGACTTCAGCGGAGATACAGGGAGCTGGTTCAGACAAATGGAGCAGGGTAGCAGCTGCAGCCTGATGAGTGGTGGCAGCCAGATAATCTACTGTGATGTCTTGTTGGAGAAAATTTGGGACAATGTAATTTCCCCAGTTTGACATGAAACCCTTGTCAGATTAACATGAGGCTATACATAGTACACCCAGCCTTCAGCTGCTGTAAGCAATATTTGTTTCTCTATTACAAGAATTAAGATCGTACATGGTTGCTCGTAATGTGGCTTCACATTTTCAATAGTTTATGTGTTAAAGATATGAATACAGACTGAAAAGATGAACTATCTATTCAAGGGGAAAATAATAGCAGGTCACACTTCTTCCCTGTTTCCCTTCTATCTCTTTCCCTGTCTCCAATGTGATCTTAATTCTTCCTATCACTGGGTCATGCTTCAGGCATTTTTGAGACTCCTTTCAAAGTAAATAAAGGCAAAATGATTTTTAAAAAAGGAGTTACTGATCTGAAAAGTGATCTTGTTTTCCTCCATTAAATAGAGTTACATTCACAAAGTTGTGCAAACATCTACTTCTCATACTCATTCACTTTTCTTACTTTGGCACATCTTGCATGATTCCTCATTTAGCATGAAAAAGACAAATACACGTTTCAAGAGTTCTGAATTCTTACAGTACAAGGCTTCATTAAGGCAGTTTTGCTCAGAGAAACATCCAATAATGGCTTTAATGGGAATACTGTTTACAACCAGGTCCCTCTGTGAACATTCTTTTTCCACATTAGAATGTATTTTCAATATGGAAAATAAATATACTCAACTAAAATTAAAACAGCAATGAGACAGGATCTTAACTTTCCCTCAGAACATCAGTGTGTCCTTTTAACTTTTAATAAAGTTTCTATGACTGGCTGAAACCCATACGTGTTCCCTAGATTTTTCAGCAGAAGTTCATTCAAGCACATTTTACCTATAGCTACGCTGCTTTCATACGAATTTTCTTCAGCATTGGCCTTCAGAATTTAGGTAAATGTAAAACAATACTTCAAGTGAAGAATATGAATGTTCTGTATGATTCACTTTTGCAAATTACATTTACATCCCAGATTATTTCTAAAAGTTTCTCAGTGAGTACACCTCCTAAGATACAATTCTACTACTGCTGTTTTTTGACTTTCTAATGTTGGAACAACACTATCTGACTCTGGTATGGCATAAAAGTAACCTGTCCCATGTGTCCAAGTTTCCCGCCTGTAGAAACTGGACCATAAAGATGGATGGGAGAGCTGAAGTCCACTGTGATTTCACTCTGGACCTGGCAGTTCACAAGCACTACTGGGTGTGATGATGTGGAAGCAGCCTAAATTCACCATTCTATACCCACATAAAAGTAGAGGACTAAGTAGTCAGAGAATGTTCCTTAAATACCAGACACAGAAATAAAGATTTAGAAACCTGTGTTGCTTAATTTTAAAAAAATGCTGAAAGCATGAAATGCCCATTACAATTAATGAAAATTCAATGAATAAAAATTAAATGTAGTTTAGGTACTTTGATCTAAAACTCAAGTAATTAATTTTAGCTTCTGCAAGTTGTGAGAGCTAAAAAAAATACATTCAAATTCTTTATTTATCTCTAGAAAAAGTAAACATTGGTTTCAGAAACTGCCTAAGCTCTTCCAGCCTACAGGCTTTGGATATGTTTTACCAGGATATTACTTGAGTCTTCCCTGGTTTGGATTTGGTGATTGAAACTTCTCAATACATGGATGCTGTCATTTTGGGGGAAACAGGGACATGGAAGTAAATTAAAATTGAATGTAACTGTATTTGCAGTGGTGAACAAAGAGTAGAAAACATTGCACATTTACAGTGGTCATTACAATGAATAGAGAGAGAAGACAGAAAAACCAGCAAATGCAAATATTTTTGTTACTATACAGTTACTAGTAACACAATTCCGTTTTTTGGGTTGTACACCACCCTTTATCTCATTTGTGTAAACTTAATTCATTAACTTTTAATTAAATTTGTCACTAGATTCTCCCTAAAATGCTCAAATATGGAGTCAAACCAAGGGGGATCTCTGATTTAAAATCAGATTTCTGCTGCAGAAATTATTATCTTTGAGAAGACTGGAACGCAATATGACTTAATCAGTTGTAACAGCAATTTAGATAACCAAGTATTTACAAAGAAAGGACCATGAAACATATTTATGCATTATAGATCAATCTCCCCATGAGTGCTGACTTCTGAATGAAATCAGAGAGTCTGGTGCTACTGAAGCAATTGAATTAATACTTCTGGGGCTGAACAAATCTGTCAGGAAGAGAGACAATGCCATAGAGTGTCACTGTCTTTTCCACTTCGTTATTGATTCTCTGTCAGCATACAGTGTCCCTGCCTCACTGCTCGGTGCACACCGGTGTCATGTGCCATGTTTAACACCTGGGCTCATGATAACTGAAGAAATGCAGCTCGACAGTCCTTGTCACTGCATTAGCTGTACCAGAAATATAATTTATTCTTTCCTTAAAATAAAAAAGGAGGGGGGGATAAAATGGTTTCTTGGTGGGATCTTTGAGCCTTTACAGTAGCTAACTACAGATATGATCCATTTGCTTAATCAGCATTGACCTCTAACATGGCTGATGGTGAATTCTACTATGAATAGCATGCTATGCTATGTGCTATATCAGGTTATATTGTGCCTATGCCATCTCCAGGCAAGGAAAGTCTTAGTTGAATTTTAGAGGCAGAATGTGTATCACACTCACACACACAAACACACAGTGCAAAGGTATCATTATTCAGCAGAAAATACGATCTTTTACCATTGTAGGAAAATTTACATCAAGTGCCATGCATACAGAATGCCCAGTGAGGCCAAGAGAAATTACACACCTGATTATAAACAACGGAGTGCATGCCTTAGCATTGTAGCTGCAAGGCAGCCTTGCTGTGTGACTTGGGATGTTAGTTACTAGGCATGCGTGTGCTTTTGGAATAGCTAATAGCATATTTTCAGAATAACCTGACATGCAGTTAGTATATGATACTAGGGTAGATGTTTTAAATGTATCAAAAATTTGTCCAAGCTAGAAGGGCAATATCCACGATACATCACTAAATACCACATACCTTCAGATAATCACCAGTCAGGCTCGTTCACATCTGTGTTGCTGGGCAAAGTGCATTTGAAAATAAAAGTGCATTTGCTCAGATCATGTGCAAGTCATCGCAGAGGACATCCTCCGTCGGCACATGAAGGAGCTGTGCTTATCATTGAGCTCTTGATTTGTATTCTATTCAATATGTTTTCTCAGTTCCACAGTTATGCTTCATGTTCATGGTATTGTGATGCTTGGAATATAGAAAAGCTAGGGCCTCATTTTTCTTTTATATAGTATAATGGGAGTGGTGATGGCAAAGTAATTATGCTTCTGGTTTGCAGTGTAGATATCATTAGTATTAGTAACAGAGATACAATGTGTAAAGCTGCTGAGGTATTTAATGCCACCTCTGTTAGTGACAGCAAAACAGCAATACAGCTGCATTCAGTTTGTTCACACACCCAATTATTACAATGTAGTGTGTGTCACAGTACGTTAGAGTAGTTCAGGATTTCCATTAAGCTTTCTCTTTTCAGTATGTTGCAAGGTGATCTTAATCATTTGCTTTGGTCTCAGAGCAGATACAGGAACTCTCAATTCAAATGTGGATTTCATTTGTGTGTGTGAACGTTTGCCAGAATAATAAGTGAAGAAAAAAAAAAAAGGTAGATACCACTTGCTTTACTGCATTAACTAATAGGTACTTTTAGCAACTTTGCCCCAGTGGATCTTCCAATGTGAGATCACTTAGGGCAAATTTGGATGTGAGGAACCATACCAGGAAGGAAATACAACTCAAAGGAGTCAAAATTCCCTGTCCAGCCATGCATGCATGGGCAGAAAAAAGGCTGGTAACTTGTGAAGGTCTGTTGCCATATACTTCTGATCAATTCTGCCATATGGAGGAGAATGAAGTCACAGACCTATGCACTCACAGGTAAACACCTCTGGGTGGAACAAGGTGTGAGGCCCGTGGGAAAACATATGGTGCAGAGTACACTATTTGCTCTTCCTCCTGTGTTCAGGACACAGTCTGGCATCTGCAACATGAATCAGGATGTTAGAAGAACTTTGGGGTTTACAAACCTACCTTTTCACTAGATGGCTAGCCATAATCTAGCACAATGAAACTGGAAATATTAGAAGGAAAATCCTTGCAGAGTCCACATCCACATTTTTGTCATCACTTAGAAACACAGCTTGTGGGTTTTTTATAATTTAATTTGTGTGTTTCATAGATTTTTAATTAGGATGTGTGAATAAAGTAGAATAATAAAAGTGATGGAGTGGTTACTTTGATTAATCCCAATTTAATTTCTTAAAAAATATAAAATACAGTGTTTGTTTCATTCATTTATAAAAAAGGCAAAATACATAGACAAGCATATTTGCAAAAACTTGAAAGATTAGTGAAATCACCTAAGTTGTTAGAAAGCTTTTAAACAATTTTGGACAAATACCTCCTTTAATCTGAGACCATGGTTTTAACTAAACTTAATGGATTAATTTTATGCTACTCAGTCTTTTCAATAAGGTTTCATGCAAGCTATCATCCCTTTTGAAAGGGGAAATTAGTCATTCTGTTGGTTCAGAAGAGAAAAAATGTCATTACACATAGAATCATAGAATTTTTGGGTTGGAAGGGACCTTTAAAGGTCATCTAGTCCAACCCCCCTGCAAGGAGCAGGGACAGCTTCAACTAGACCAGGTTGCTCAGAGCCCCGTCCAACCTGACCTTGAATGTTTCCAGAGATGGGGCATCTACCACCTCTCTGGGAAATCTCTGCCAGTGTCTCACCACCCTCACTGTGAAAAATTTCTTCCTTCTATCTAGTCTAAATCTACCCTTTTAGTTTAAAACCATTACCCATTGTCCTATTGCTACAGGCCCTGCTAAAAATACACATGCATGTCTTGTTCACCCACCTGTAGGTAGCTTCTTCATTAGAGAGGCATAAACTAACTTCAGTGAACTGTCTCTTATACATCAAAAGTGTGAGATCACCTGCTGCCTGTTGTTAGATCAGTTTTAAAACTTTTGTTGTAAAATGTGGTAAAAAGATTTTTAAACAGACAGGAACTACTTTAGATGCGATTTTAGGAGCAAATATTTGGCAATAGCTGGGAGATGTAAAAAAGCCATTTAATGAACACACTGAGAGGAATCTCACCCTTTACCAAGATCCACTGAATCATGTTCACTAACCGATTCAATGTTCAGAACTCCAATACGCATTAGGGAGATTTGATCAAAAAAATACTCTTATGATCACAAAAGTTTAAAGACTACATCTATAAGTTCGATAATGAGGGCTTGTTACTTCGCATATATTGTAAAATTGGTTACTATGTCTCTTCTTGTATCTATGATGAGACTACAAATGAAGAGTTTCATGTACACCAGATGCAGAAATGATTGTTTGACATGTTAAAACGAATTAGATAATGCATGAATCTGCAGGATTACAGTCACTGAAGAGTCTTTCAAAAAGTATTTTTGTAGCTGGCATTAATTAAAAAAACATTAAAAATGTTAACCTGTGCATTAAAATTCAAAATTTTACCAGAAATAAACCCATAACAATATATGTGTTAGAAATATTTGGAGAATTTGCATTCTTAGGGATTACACAAGGAATTATCTGGCCGGGCTAAATACAATTGTTTGCAGCATCATTTGTTCAAAAAAATTGAAAACAGCCCTATATATGTGTGATTGACTGTATGAGACTACAGTATTGATCCACCTATATGTGATGTCCTGCTTTATCTATGACCTTTAGCTGCTATACCTAAAAAGACTCAAAGATTTCTATAATTTTGTTTGGAAACTGTAAAATATTTCATCAAAGAAAATCTTTTGAAACCCTGATAAAGTACCTAACTAGTCCCTAAAGGATAAAGACACAATTAACCCCAAGCCACTATATTAACTTCCACAGCAGAAAGTCTTATTAAATCTCCATGAACTCCTATAGCTCAATCTTCTGCTAGAACTTTCACAGAACGTATGCCATATGAGGGTTTCAGACCAGGTTTTATAGGAATCTTAGTCCTGGTCCTAGCAAAATATTTCATTACACTCCCAGTTACACAAAGGCTAACCCTGTAATGCTTATGTAAATGAAATTCCTGCAGGAAAGGGTTAGATAAATGCAAGATGATTGTTATTTGACCAAAGATTACACTGAAAAAAGTAGCATAAAAAATTAAGTGCAAAGAAGAACTGTATACAGAGTGGAGCAAAGTTGACATTTGTAGCCTGAAGACCGTTGAAGGTAATAGTTAAAATGAGAAACGAAGGCTGAGGTAAAATAGATGCTATCATTATCACCTTTGATTAAAATCTGCCAAGAACTGCTTAGCATTAACACAAACATAAAGATCCGAAACCTGAATTAAGATTTTGTTGGTAAACACATGAAAACGAAGCAAAAAAATGGTGCAAAAGGTATTACACAAAATCCCTACTAAATCAGTAAAATGTAATGTGAAAAGAGACCTCAGCATTGTGCTTGCATAAGAGTCCAACAACCAAAGCACGTACTTTGCCCCGTGTTAAAAGCGGGGGTGGGAGTGGGGGAATGGTTGACTGGAGGTAGAATACGTGTATTATCTTTGTTTAACAGGTTAGAATGTTCTCCCGGCTGGAAGCTCCCTGGCATATGTGGGGGTGAATCAGGACATGTAATTCTCAGCAGTTTCACAACTTGGTGGCACGCTGCCAGAAGAGCCAGCAGGTCATTGATTGTTATTGGGGAATCCCCTGACAGTTCCAACCCCCAGGAAAAGAGGGAAGGCTGGGCAGCCAGCCAGGACGTCACTGCTACAAACCCCCCAGATGCCGCTTTCTGACTAGTTGTGCAGGAACCGTTCAAACTTGGGTACTGCTGGCACCCATGATATCCATGATAAACTGCTGAGAGAAAGGACATAGAGTTTACTTAAAGGTTTAAATTGTGAGCTGGTCTTAAGATGTGTATCTTTACTTGACTTCATCACACTAACAAGAATACTGCCTCAAAGGGGCATAAAAACACCTTCTAGTACACACCTTCTGTAGCATGAGTATGTACTGTTATGTTACCTGAACCTCCAAACCAAATTATCGAATAATTTCGGTACGTTTATGTGACAGTAGGACAAGTGATATAGTCAGTGGTTGTCACTCTGATCGCTTCAGTGCTGTGTGATGTACCCAACGGGCATGTGAAATGTATTTCTCTGATGCAGGTGGATGTATAGGTTACTGTACATTTTGATATTCTATCCAAATGAATGAGTAATTTATTCAAAGCTGCTGCCACCACTAGGCCGTGCTTCTATCCTCACAGCACTGAAGAGTTTAACAGGGATTTTCCACTGAAGAGTTTAACAGGGATTTTTCACATTCTCCACATAAACAACAACAAGGAGAAAAGTCAATAATTATTTTAAAACATGACGGACCGAAAAGAGCACGTCCTGGTTTGCATAACATCTTGCTTGCTCAACGACTGCAAAGGAACAAAGAATCTCCCTGTCTAGGAATCTCCTTGTCTCCTTCTTCAGTGTAATGTCTTTGTCTTGTCCTTTTAATGTACTTACTTTTCTGAACACGTTCAGGTGTCCAGAGGCACTGAGTTCTCCATGTAGAACTCAGAATAAAATGCTAAAAATTCCATATAGGAAAATTTCAAGATACGACTCCAAGAGCACAACTGGGAATTATAAAAAGAAAATAATCTGGCGATGTGGTTATGAGATTAACATTTGAGATTTTTTTTTTTTAGGGCAGTTCTGGTTCATAAAGTATTCCTCAAGTAGCGAATGAAAGCAGAAAATGAGACAAATGTTACTTTATAAGATTGAATTGCTTATTGAAGTCACTGAGTGCTTCTTTACAGTTCTGGAGTATCTTGGAAGAGATGGTCTTCTCATGAGGTGTCTAATACCATCATCTAACCTAGCCAACTGATGAGGTCTTTCTTTGGACTACTAAGCTACCTAGTGATGACTGATCTGGAAACACTGAACTGTGTTCAGGAGTTAAATCTTCAGAGAAATGTTGAAGTACAAAGAAAAACAGTTACTAAACACTGAAAAGTTATGGGTTACTACTGCATATTGCTATGGAAACTGACTAATTAACTATTTCCTGCAGTTAAAAAGCGATACTCAGCATAAGAGCATGTGTTTCAGCTCAACATTTCATTCCATTCAACTCCCTGTTGAAACTAAGGAAAGATTTCATTTGAGGTGGTGTACCTGTATTCACTTACAAGGCTAGTGATAGGGAACCAGAGGTAACAGGGCAGCGGCAGCTTGTTCACCCACAGTGAGATGCAGACAGTGGAGCATATCTAGACCTTTGGTTATTCAGAAGTCCGGATTCAAAATACGATTGATTGTTTCTGATGTAAAATAAAAAGTTTCCTTAGGAATACTTACAGTTTTTCAGCAAGATTTGGACTCATTAGGCCAGGATATACACCCTTTGTATTTTAATGATGTATTTTCAGGGTAATGGAATCGGAAAACTTTTTGAATAAACAAGTTTTGTGTTTAAGCTTCATATAAACTAGTTTCCTGAAGCTTTGTTATTAGATCAGCATCCAAACAAATCCCCCACCTCCTATTTTATTACAGTTTTGTGTAGCATGGAAAGAGTGACAGATGACAATATTTTTTTAAGGATGTCTTCTACGTCAGAACTTTACACTGAGGATCTATTAAATGTTTATTATGTGCATTAAAAGAAAATCTCAAACACAGTCTTCATCTTCAACATCAATATCAGAATCTGCAGGTCTATTTTTCCCCTCACCTGAACTATAACTACCATATGGTTATTCCCCTCACTGCTTTAGAAATGTTCTGCCAGAGAAAAATCAGGTAACACACTTCGCAACATCAGTGTTGGAACTAAGCACCCAACCAGAAAAAGAAGCAGACAATGTAAGCCCTATTGCATTTATCATAAACCTAATTCTCAAGTCTCTCCCATTCAGCCATTAGTCCCCTGCTCCCCTCCTTCCCCCTCCCAAACCCTCTGCATTGAAGTGGTACCAAAACTGCTGTTGGCATCACCTTGGCAGCTGATTTCAGGCTTGAGCACGCATAGTGGAGGAGAAGTCAGACCACGGTCCCAGGTACAGCTGTGGATGGAGAAAATCAGTCCCTCTCTATAAGAGCATTTGGTCAACACACGTGATCCACCAAGTGCCAGTGAAACCAGACAATAAAGGAATTGGCCTGCAGATTTTCTGAGAACCATCTGAATTCTCTGATAAAGTGACAAAATCTGCTTTCTCTGAGATGTAAAGTCAAGGACAAACTAAACTCTCTGGTGGAAACATGAAGGAGAAACCTAGAAAGGCAACCTGTGAAGGGATGAACAGAAAGTGATCCCCCAGAAAAAAATGAGAACATTGAAATGTAAAATATCATACAGACGGCATCCTATTTACAATGGTGTGCAAGCACAAAAAAATCGTGTAGCCCACTTATGCAATTAAGGCTTGGCAATTTGATGAAAATATCACGGAACAGAATTGATGTGAATTTGAGCACCCTGCCAGCTCATTGGGATGGAATTGGCAGTCAGGGGAAGAGACGGGTGGTGTGATGTGCACGCATGAGCCTGCAAAGGCAAACTCTGGGCTCCAGGGCAATTGCCAAGAGTTGGTTATCCTGCAGGAAAACAGGGATTTTAACAATAGTTAAGCTCTCAAGGGAGGTAGGTTTTTCCAGACTTCGAATAATTAAAGAAAAATAGTGGGGGGATAGATGTATTACAAACCTCTAACACTCACAATGTCCACATAGAATTAGAAACAAAGTTGTCACACAGGTGGTGGCAAATTAAGTGATTTTTGTCCTGGAAGAAACCACATTTAGTTGCAAAACTTTATGCACTTTACAGTAATGGATATATCTATGGTGATTAAATACTTCCTCAGATTGACTGACTTAATACGAAGTAAAACTAAAATGCATCACACAGCACTTCGCATATGCATCATTTTCTTCAGTGATTTCAAATTTGTGCTAGGAGCTAAAGGAACTACTGAAGCGATTTAATCAGCTACATCTCTAAACATTTGCAAAAATTACTTCAAGCACATGAGGAAAAACATAGTATAATGCTATGACCAGCAGGGTATATGAAATGCTACTTTAGGTTTTAAAGTTATAGTATTGTGTTTCAGAAATAACAAGGAAGTCTGCAAATTAGAGAATAATTCGTATAATAATACGTTCTAACAAATCTTTTCTCCACTAGGAAGCTTTTTTACTCCACAAAGAAGCAACAACTGACCATTCCTGTAACAGATTTGGCACAGCACGCAAAGACAATGAAAAGTTAATTATATGCTAATGTAATAAATGTTCAGGCATCCTGAAAAATAGTCTTGTACTACATTTAATTTCAAAAAGGGGTCTATTTTATAAGGAGATTTTTTACCAGGATTCATGACTTACTGTCAGATAGCAAGCACTTACTGTCAGGCCTCACATTGTGCATATGACTGTATGATAGCAGAATGGTCACAATTCTGCAAAAGCTTATAAATTGTGCCAATAACTGGACTTGCTAGTCAAACCCAATTAACTTCTAACACCAGTTTGCCTAGTAAAGCATCCTCTTAGTCAGAATTCATTTGTGCTTTGAAACTGATGCTTCATACATTTTTTGAAAAGTACTATTTTTTCAGTGTGCCATTAGAATTAAAAAAATATATACAGCAGATTAGAAATTCTAAAGTTACAAATAAAATCAAGCTGCATACTTAGGGTTTACAACATTTGAATGTGCTGTAAGTACACAGTATTTTGAAGCATCAAGCAGTTCTCAGCTTCCTGCTGTGTCCCATATAGAGTCTCCATCACTATCATCAGTCATGCATAAAATAATTGTTTTTCTGCTCTTACAATAGGACCAAGAAAACCCTGCATTCTGGTTGAAATGAAAATGAAGGCAACATGAGTAATCACATCATGATGGGTCAGCTGTTGTGTACTGAACATCCTTAAAAGCAGTTCAATAATGGTACCTTTAACTAAATTTTTATTTACATAATCACATAGGTAAAAATGTCCAAATAAAAAGTAAAAAAAAAGCAATACTATTTTAAAAGACATTTTGAATTAATTATTTAGAAAACCTGTGATGAAAAGAAAAGCTTCTTGACGGTGTCTATAAAAATGGTAGCAAGATATTTACAAAGAAGAAAAAAACCCACAACAAAATTTACACACCTGAGATAGCATAAACCCAGAAATGAACAATTAGTATTAAAGTTTCTGTTAAATACTGAATTGCATTGTGATAAAATCAAAGGAAAATGAACACCAGATATTATTTTGATATATTTTTCCTGAAGCATATTAGAAATAAACACATTTAATCCATTTCACATCGATCTATTATCTATTCCACATCAATCCATTGTTGCTTAACCTATTACTAGAATATAAGAAGCATTTCTATAAAATTTTTAATTGGTAGTCTGCTTTCACTCTGGCTATGGAAATGTTGCTCTGTATCTTAATAAAACATTGCAAGTCAGTGAATCAAAATGTATTCCAGTTTTTGAAAAAGTAAAACAAAGCTGGATTAGAAATAAAATCATTTCCCTCCTCTCTCCATGAGTGATGCAGAATATTAGTATTACAGATTTTAGTTCTTCGTACAATGGAACATTTGGATCCCACATCTGAAGTGGAGATCAGAAAAGATTTAATTACATTACGGAACACTCCTATTGGCTTATTGTGTGTTTGACTCAGGTTGGCTCTTGCGTTTGGTTTATAAATCCTTGACAGGAATATTTGGCCTTGACCTTTGAAATGCTTAACTATGTGCACTGCTTTACACACGTGAATTGTCCCCTGAAACTCAAGTCGATTCATGCACATGAGTAGGTGTTTGGAGGATGAGAGATGAACATTTTTTAAAAGCACCTCAGCAGTGTGAATTAAAAAGCAAACATCATACTGTGATATATAAATACAGTGATGGAAAGTCAGTGTACAAACAGGAGTGTCATGTTAGATTCATGAAGTCATCCTTCCACTCTACTTGGTTCTGGCTGTATCACACGGAGTTTTTGGCAGAGAGATGTGGATCAACTGGAAAGAGTCCAGAGGAAAGCAACAGCAATGAATTAGTTTTAGAAAACATGGTTTAGAAATGAAGATTGAAGAAAGTGAGTTTGCTTAATCTGTGCAAGTGAGAAATTTCAGAGAATGCAGATTGCTTGGTGTTTTACAGGCTTCATGTGAGACAATACCCTCAGAACTTCAGTACAGCTCACTGGTGTGTAAGTTCACAGCTATAAGGATACATCTTCAAAACTCTTCTCTATATATTTTTTATGTGTGAAGTCCCCCACAAAAATCCCACTTACATGCTCAATAGATGAGAATAAAAGTACCCAAGTAGTTTTCAATTTTGCTTTTGACTTGTCAAAATTCTGTTATCTCTTAATTTCTCCTTTGTGATAAAATTAATTTAAATCCCCAAATAACATTCAGAACTACACTTAGATTTGTTGTTACAAACACCTGTTTTTCAGAGAGACTGGGGGGGAAGCAAACCAGTTATTTTATTTTCCCTTTCTGGATTGCTTTTCTCATTTGTAGGAAAGAAATGCCTCTGAGGTAAGTAATTTGATCACAGCACACAACTGTGGTGTGACTTCCATGATATTATCTGTGGATCACTGGAGTTTAATATTCTTACTTACAGAGATTAGGAGATCGAAAATGAACAGAATGGGGGTGCTCATCCCTAATTATCTTTATTATGACAGAGAATGATTGTTTTAAATTACAAGGTTATATCTTATGAAATGGTTGTGTATAAAATATTGATATTACAGGGATACTGTATTTTGACTGCTAACATGGTGCATGCCGTCTGTATGAAACATAAGATCTGCCAAAACAAAATTTTTTTTCTAAGACATTTACAAAGTGACAGGGTTTTTTTTTATTATTTAAGCAATCCTAAAGACGGAGTAAATACATATTTTCTTGCAATTGTATTCCAAGAGTGAATGCTTCAGTAGCAACATTAATCAGGAAAAATCTGTAATCCGTACTATTTATCATGTAATTAAAATGATAAAAAGCCGGTAAAGGAGGGAAAGGAGGGAGGGAAATGACTGTCTGAAAAGAGCTACAAGTAGGCAGATATCCAGCACATGCTCCTACAATGGAAATCGTAAAGTAAAGTTAAATTGTTTAATAATTTTTTAAATTATAAAAGCAAAAACTCCTCAAAGAACAAATGTATATGGGAATATCCTAGGAGTTCCAGCTACTGATTTTTCCTTTTGCAGTTCCTGCAATGTTCGTGGGTGCTGCCTGGGTTTTATTCAAGCCTCTATAAATCACTGTGCTCCAACTATAGTGCTATCTTCCTTTCTTGTGGTGTTGTGTTCCTCCTTCAGCTCAGTATACATTACAGGCCATCCTACTATCCTACAGCACCTCACCATTCGTCTTTTACGCTTTGTGGTAGGAAGGTGTTCACATTTAAGCTAGATTAGTTAAGTGCTCTGAACTTCAAAGAAGAGTTACCTTTCCTCAGGTAACTACTAGAGAGTGGTCAGTCTCCAGAAGGTGACTCAGAGCACTTCAGATGCCTCACGTGATGTAATATGAAGACTACCTTTGGTATTGCCTACTCAGGAAATCAAAAATTTCTTTGATATCATGATGTCATGAGATTATTTTCAACTGGATAAATAATGAAAGAAAAAAAAATATTTTGAGAAAAGAGACAAAGAAACAGGAAAATACTTCAGGAAACCTTAAGCTGGTATATGATTCAAGCCAACAATTTGAAACAACGTCTTTTACAAGTCAGGCACTAAACACACTTCCCAGGCAGCTTCCCTTTAAGCGACTGAATATTTAACTGTTTATAACATGTTTCTAATTCTAGTTTTGTGGTGGTAGGTGGGAAGGGGGCACAGTAGATATTTCTGAAAAATGCAGACAGTATTTCTACATTAATGTATGCCGACAAATTTCTGGCTTAGGTATTTCACTGTTACCATAGCACTCTCTATAGAGTGAATATAATATATCTTTAGACTGATCTTTAGATATATCTTTAGATTCATGATAGAATGAATATAACTTTCCTCATATATTAGCAAACAGGCAGAGTAGCTCTCATCTGTTTCTATTTTTTCATGCAGATATACTGTAATTCCCTATTAATTACTTGCTTGAAACACAGAACTACCCAGCCAAAATCAGCCAGAAGGGAGACCTAAACCTGGTACTACACATCCATGAGGAACTCTAGTATTGGGGATGTTAGGTATTTGAGGTTGAGGGTCTGCTGCATCTCTCTTCACTTTCATCAGAAAATTCACTCCTGACAAAAGTATTGTCTGAATTTTGCTCCCAGCAGAAACTGTGGTTACAGCAAATCCCTGTTTTCCAATTAATGCATTCTTGAGAAGTCTAGATGGTCTCCATCTAGGGTCCTGCTCATGCTCAAAGAACTTTGTGGTGAGAGACTGTGGCTCACGTGTAGACCCAGTGTAGTCAGTTATAATTATTGCCCCAATGTAATCAATTACAGAATTCCTTCTGTTTTAAATACTTCATAGTCAACCTTCAAGAGCATAATTACTAAGGACGTCATATTGAGCTGTGGGTGTATTCAACACAGACACATTTCAAACAGTTTCTTCTCAAAGTTCTGAAACTCCTTGAAAATGTTCCTATTAATATCTTATTATTAATTTCCTTTCTTCTGCTTAAATCTAAATGGTTTATTTGAGCTTGACTGTTGAAAACTTAACTGTAGGGGACCCTATATATCAAGGAAACATTAAATGTTTCCTTAAGATTATATTGCAAATTGCAAGGCAAATTACAATATAAATGCAAACAACATATGCTATACGCAAACAGAAAACTGCCAGAATTATAGTAATTCATGAAAATAACAACTATCGATCTGTTGAATCTAATCAAAGAGCCTAACAATTGACTAAACATTTGGTATCCCATTTTAATCTTTTTATGAACAGAGCTGTTGTTAAAACTTATTTACATGTACCCCATTTCAATGCATACTATATAGTTAAATAAGAATGAACATTTCTAGGGAGAAAATGGAAAAAAATACGTTTGCATGATCAATCCAACGGAATAAAGTAGAAATATGATGGGGGAAACACAAGTCTTTGTGGGTGTGTTGCCATGATTGTAAATGACTTCCCTCTTCAGACTGTACCATGGATTCTTTTTTTCCTTTTCTTTTTTTTTTAAGGAGAGAGAAAGAACAAAATGGTGGACACTAAAGGATTATACCCAAAATATGAGACACAAGAAACATCCTTGATTCTCAAGCAGTATGCTAAGGAAGTGTTTTTATACAAAAGCATGTACTAGTTTAAATGGAAGATACAGTTTTGCTGATCTGTACAAGGCCAAAAAGGAAAATCACTGCTTAATCATGAATTTAAAAGGTTAAGGCAATGAGAAGGCATGAGTTGTTTTTGCATAAGTAGGTATGTGGCTAATTGTACATCTGCCCACGTGCTTCTAAGATAATTGTAAGATATTGTAAGAATCTCAAACTGTTTTCAGTGAATTAAACCTGTCCATCTATCACTGGCCTAGGGATACATGAATATGTGGATATATTACATGAAGAAATAAAACAGCCTTTTTTAAAACTGTCAAATAAAGCTTCAGGGAAGCCTAGTTTTACTATCAGATTTTACAAAGCACTGTGACTTAAACTAGTCCCAGATGCACAGTTCAGGTTCATGCACCTCATCTCTCCTTCCTACTTTATATGAGGTGATAATATCTTTTATTCACAAAGCTGCGAAAGATGTCCTTGAATGTACCAACCATAGACATTTATATCATTAAACCTTGATTATAAAATTCTCCCCCAAGATCTGATAGACAGGGACCAATTCAGCTTTATAAAAGTTTCATTAGCTCTGGGAAAAGTGTTTCCATCTTAGTAACCAAAATAACCTATTTAGAACATTTGCACTATGGTACCATTTATTAGCCATAATGTAAAGGGCAGATTTGATCTATCAACTTTTGTAAAAGGCAGATTAAAACCAGGAATGTGTCTGAACTGAATACAGTTATTTTTGTATTGCAGTAGAAATTAGAGACCTCAGCTGTGGGTAGTGAAGTCTGGGAGAAGCCCATTTAATGAGGCAGTGTGCACACCATAAAAAGACAATCCCTGTCTCTAAAAGCTTGTTGTGTAACAACGCAAACGACAGCACATTGTACTCTGATGGAGCTCAGCACCCATCTTCTATAAAAGAGTCCTTCTGGGTGTCTATCTAGCCACACATCTAGAGAGGAAGGAACTATACTTACACTTAGAGCAAGAGATAATGTAGTGGTGCACCAGGGAGATTTATGAGTGCAACATAAAGTAATTAATCACCTGAACATACATTTCTGGGAAAAAAAATGTTAATAGCAAATTTTCAGTGGTACAGTCCAGCTTTTCCAACCTCTTTAAATACTTATAGTTTGAAATTAGCAATCTGGTTGCATTAATAAAGGCCATGAAAATATTTATATTTCAGGCCTCTTCACAGTAACTGCAAGGCGACTTGGCACTGCTGTCAGGAATGCTTTCATACCAATAAAGGACTCTTAGGTGCTACTGCTAGACAAGTACGATTGTGCTAATGAAGCATCTTCAGGAGGGGGAAAACTGCCATTTCATATAGATGATACTATAATCTTTCTGCTTAAACCAGTGAAATAATTTCTTCATTTATTACAATAGCTGTAATTATAATAGCTGTACCAACATTAATAGCTGTATAATAGCTGTGCAGTTATTAATATTGAGGTACAAAATCAATTTAAATTGTCAGAACTTTCGTTATTTTCCAGCAGTTAGTAAGGTGTGTTTTACCTACAACTTTAATTTGCCCCCTAAGGGTACTGAAGAGGTGAGTTTGTGGATATAGAGCAGAAGATAATAAAATCACTGAATTTTACTTTTTCAGAAAACTGAAGAATAACTGCTGCAAGTAATTTTCAACCCTTTTGTATTACAGACTCACAGGTTCAGCAAACCTGCCTGTCTTACAAAAGGCAGAGTGGCCTGCTGTGATTGTCCTAATGGCCACGCCTAGAAATCTGCCTGTTCTGCTCTTCTCTCTTCTCCCTTTGCAGCTTTCCCCTTTAGTGGAGCTGTTAGAGTCTTTTATTCTGCTAAGTGGAATCTAATGATCAATACACAACCTGATTTTCTCAATGAATCAATTACTCTAGCATGTAAGACCTGATATTTTTCATTTCTTCTCAGAGGAAGAACACAACGTTGTGGAATTGTGCTGAACAATCCACCCGCTTCCTGAAGCTGAATGGCTTCACCATCTCTTATGAAGGCACTGGATGCTCAGATTTCTCACCTGTCACAATTATATGAATTCATCAGTCCTGTGCACAAAATCCTGATATTCAGTGTTACTGGAAGAGAACATGTCCAGTCACGCAGTAAAAAGGGTCTGTATTTCGTTCAAGTGACAAGCTGCATTCAGTTGCATATGAAAGAACATGGCTCTAGCCATGAGAGGACACAACAGCACCATTATATATCAGGAACTCTTCTTTGAATTAAAAGCATGTAGCTGGGTCACATGAGGGAAATACCTAACATTCATGTGTAGGAGTAGGCACGAAGAATTTTGGAAAAAGAAGGCCAGGAGCAAACAGCCATAAAAATTCATCTAGGCAACAATTCTCTCTCTGCCCCTATCTGAAGACATCCAAGGAAAGAGAATGGTGATGAATAAGCTGTGAGTCAAATGGCTTTTTTTTTCTAGTGGCCAGCACCCAGTATATGAGGGACATTCTCCCTGGAAACAGATCAGGCACCTTTATACAGATAATCAGAACTGTATCAAAGGACATAAATATCTGCTATCATTAAGCCTCATACTAACTTTTAACTTTCAGACTATGATTCTGATCTAAATTGACAATTAGGATTCTTTATGAATCAGAAGTCGGATTACTGCATTTATATTCATTTCTATTCTAAGACTGTGCAGTGAGTACGTCTTGGAATAAAGACTGTCTTAACCACATATCAAGGATAGTACAACCTCATATGTATTAACACAGCGACAGACATGTGTCATGTGGTTGGGACTGGCCGCATGTATTATGGGAATAGTCATTGGGCGGTGGTATCTCACACCAGAAGAAAAAAACAGTAGTGCAGAGAGTAGTTTTGCACAGGGTAGAGAAATTTGCTATGTTGAGGGTGCTATGCTAGCAATTTAATCTGTGTTTTATTTAATTCACTATGGTTGCCTTGTCTTTTGCCTTTTGACATCCAAGATTCAAGGCCCATAATGACATTCATTAGTTAATTAGTTAATGTTTCTAAAGCACTTTGAAAATGTAAAGCACTGTTCTGAACACTACATATGAGAAATTGCTATGAGGATACATTTAACTGTGGGAGTGGGAAATATACCTTTCAGATATGGTAATATGGGAGACATAAATATTTTTGCATAATTAAACTAGATTGTATTCTGCTCCCTGTAAATATGCAAGAGATATGTTTGTGGCATCCATGCAGCTACAGCATCACTTAGTTTATATAAGCAGAAAACCACTATTCACTTGCTTATTGGAAAGAACACTACAGATCTGTGGTTATGTTTAAAAGATGCACAGATTTATCCAGTATGAGAGCAGAAGATTGTTAAGAGACTGTAGCCCATATACTATACATATGCTATATGGACACAAAATGAGATTGCCTGGCTTTTTTTTTTAGTACTATGAGACAGTACTTACTATACATTTTGAAGTGGAGAGAGGGCTAAAGGGGAACAAGAAGAAAACAGAGGGACATTTTTATATTTATATTTATATGTTTCCTGACTGCAATAGTCTTTAAGTTACAAGGACTTTTTAGGAACATCTAAAAAGTATCACCTGATACTTTTGCATTTAAGATGTAGGCAGCACCTGTGTGCTGGCAACTTTTACAAGAACCTGTTGTGTGCAGCTATCTAAAGACTTATGCATATCACAGAGTGCACTGATGTGCCTGAGTTAGATATAGAAATGGAAAATGAGGATGTGACCAGCAGGTACATGAAAGAACATGAATGCACTATCACCCAGCATCAATCACATTAACATAGGGCAGCTCATATTCAGTCCAGATTCCAGTATTAGAAAGTTTTGGCAGCTCCATGCAGGATAGCATCATGTCATGTAGATGTAATTTAAAAAAAAATTAAGAGACCCATTAACATTTATCGGTGTTTCTAGCACAGAAGTCAGCCCATTAACATGCATTTTCCCCAAAGAACTACCTTTGTCTTAAAAAAAAAAGCATTTTTTTTTAGTGTTATTGCTGAAAATAAAAAATGCAATCGTTAGGTAATTGGTAAACAATTTGCAACAGCTGCAGTAGAACTGGTGTAGACTGTGTCAACAACACATACTTACATTACCCTGTCATCTCATGTTCTACCTGAGTATCCATGAAGAAAAAGATGTGGATGTGCCTGCATCCACAGAAAGTAGGTTCAATACAGTCTTCTAAGTGAGACTCTGACCACTCCTAAAACTCAAAATCTTATTTCTCAGAAAACTTGCAGTTTCCTTTTAAGTCCACACTTGCAAGGACAACAGAAACCCATTTATAAGAAAATAAAAGAGAAAGAAGAGGCACAGTCAAAACAAAATAACCTGGGAATGTCAAAGATATTAAAGTATTCTTTTGCACCACAATGAAATTATTTTGTCTTTAATTGTGTGAAGCATTATCTCATAATTTGGAAAAAAATACTGTGTAGGTGCAGATCAATTTCTTTATTTAGGCAAATTTAGCTGGCATGTATCTGTCCACCCCCGCTATGCTTCAATTTCATTAGATGAGCAGCTTCTGATGGAAAAACATTTGAACTTTTGTTTCTAACACATCAACTCATCACAACTATTTTATATTGGTAAAATATAAATGTATATCACAGAGAGTTGTATTTGCAATTAATAGTATAACAATGTACGGTTCATTAAATATTTTTTGATCCTGAGGGTTCTTCAGTGTCAAAGTGAATGTACAAGCTATGCTGACTCACGCTACATCTTCTGTGTGTCATTAATTGTACCATCTCATTTCCCTCTCCTTACACAGTCAAAGGTTGATGTTTATTGCAAATAGTGTATTCAGTCCTCACTTTCTTGAAAAGCTGAAGCTGGGCCTGATCTTTGTTAAGAAGTACATTATGTCTTATCTATATTTTCAGTTCATGTTTTGCTAATGAGACAGAAAAGTCAGACTCTACAGCAGCCACTTGCTAGGTTTCCATTTCCTTCAGTGGGGTCAGTGTTTTTCCCTTTGAACTTTTGGAATTATTACTTTTTCCAGAAGGATTGAAGACTTCCTGTGGGCATTGGTAGAACTTGATTTTTACATCTGGCAGAGGGCAGGACATGTTCATCTAGTGGGAACAAGGGTGGATATATTCTAGGAGCTATAGATGCCCCTTCACACACAGCTTACTCCAGAATTGCCACCCTTCTTTGCAGTCCCCTTGCCATATATATATCTTTTCAGATGTAAGGAAAGTATTTTGCAGTTTTAGGACCCTCTCTTCATAGTATATTCTTTCCATGTTTCTTCATAATAGTGATGGATGTAGCACTTTTTATTTCCTCTTGTGCTGTTTAAGAACATCCTGCTGCTACCCTTTCCTACAAGTGTTATTTGTTCAATGCCTCACCCACTCAACAAGCATTTTCAGTCTTCCCTCAAGCTAAGAAGAAATAAATTACTGAAACTGCTAGCACTGAAGAAGACAGGGATGGAAATTACATTCTTGACTGATGAATATCAGCACAAACCTTCTAAAATAGTTAATATACTTTGTCACCGTTTTTCCTACTGCAAAAAGTTGGCTCAGTTTTGCAAACAAATATTGATTGGTAGGTTGATAGTATTTAAATAAGAGACAATTCTGAAAATTAATGATGGAAGTTTCTTTCTCAGCATTTTTATAACAAACAGCTAAAATATAGTGGACACTTATGGCTACATTGAAAAATTTTGAAACAGATGACCATGATCACGTGGACCACAGCAACAGATGTTACGCTAGCGGAAGGAAGAGTAAGCAAGATCTGCAGTTTTCCTCTTTCTGTATAACTAGAGATGCTTTATTCCCAGCCCAAAAAAGCTGTTCTGGAGTCACCTTCTCCAAGTGAAACCACATCTACCTTTCTTTTTCTTGCTGTAAACTACTACATACAGTCAATCTGTATATTTGTGAAAAGAAGACACTAGCTTTCCAACTGTGATATATCACATTTTATCCTGTGCTTTTCCCACACCACTCACCTCATTACATCTGTTACACTTCATCCATGATTGGAGATTGTAATACATCTATTAGTTATCCTTGGGCTGATATCCATTGTAAGTATGCTGCCAGATTCTACAAAGATATTCTGTAAACAAATCTGAAACAAATAAAAGACCTTTTTTTCTGGAGGCAATCACATTCTCTGTCTTAAACAAGGCTAGCCAAGCTCAGGTTTATTCATACCTTTCCTAGAAGGTATTAGGATGCAAAGCACTGTCCTAAACATTTTTGTTGTATCTTTTTGATGTGATGCTGACCCAGACTATAACCAGGTCACTTTACAGTGCAAATGTTCCAGTACATATCTGTGTAATAAGGGGGAAGAGGGTTAGTGTGAAGATATAATGATAGCCAAGTTTCACAGACTAGTGTTGTTAAAGAGTGTAATTTTCAAGAATGACACCTCCATTGTAAATTCTGAGAATCTGTGGCACTCATGACATGAGTGTACGTTACAGACTCTGCAGCAGGTGCTCTTTAGTATGGCATTATAGAAAATGATGGAGAAAAGCTGTTTAAAAAAAACAGTGACCAAGAATTTGTGTGATAAATAACGTTTGGGGATCTATAGTATCAGACAGGCAGCGATGCGCAAGCAATGTACTACTAACAAAGGCCCTTGATGATGACAATCCCCTGTTATGTAAAATCTACTCTGTCTTCTGGGCAGTTCCTTACTCACTCTAGAGTTTCCTATTAGTCCCCTTTTTCTTCAGTGTAATGAATAATTTCCTACACTTCTCTGAAATCCAGACAAATTAGACTGAATTTTAGTTTTTTTCTTATCCAGAAAAATTAATTATCTTACCTGAGATAGATAACAGATTGACCTGACATAATCTATCGGCCCTTTGTTTTATGCTGTTTACTTCCATCTCTTCTATATCTTCAATATTTTCTAAGTTTTTGCCTGATCGAGTCACAATAGTAAGTCCATATAGCCTGTTACCTATTTTCTTTCTTGTCTTAAATGTAGTTACTATTCATATTACTCTGCAGTTTTATTTTTGCCACTCAGATTTGTTAACAGATTCTGTCTGATTGAGATTTTATATTCCACATTTTTGAGAACGATGTCATCTTCTCCTCTCCCTGTCTCCTGTACACACATACATTAAGCTCAGCGAGCTTTGTTTTAACAGACCTGCCTTTGCTTTTGTGCTCTGCATTGGTTCCATTAAAAACTGGAACAGATATCAGTTTTAAATCTGTTCTGGGTAAAAGATAATTTGAAGCACATGACAACCCTCTTCGTTCTCCTCTGTTAAGGAATGAAGAACCTTCTTTCTAAAGCAAAACTCAAATTGATTTTAAGTTTTGCCTTATCCCAGTGTTTTCTATTCACCAAAGCACAGGGTTCTTTGTTGTTTTTTACTTTCCCCATTTCTTACAGGTTTTCTGCTTAAAGTAAATGTTCTTTTTAAATTCATTATTCAGAACAGAATTTGGAAGCATTCCCAACAGTTTTTCTTCTTTGACTGGAGTGTGAATTCCACGGAATTTTTGCACATCTGACTGGGAAAACATTATCTTCTTAGAGACCTAAATTCCTGAGCTCTTGGTTCCAGTTGATTTATCTTAATTTCTTAAAGTTTTCCCCTTGTAATCAAAAACACATGCATAATAAGGCTAAGCTAAAATTGCAACAGCGGTTCCAGATTTCTGAAGAGTTATTTTGAAAGTTTATGCCTTTAATGTTTAATATTTAGCATAAAAATAAGATATTCTGTGTAACCTTCCAGGTTTATGAGAAATTAGAATAGATAGTATTTTCTACTATATCTTTCTGCCAGAACTCCTTGATGGATTATCTTGCTGTCAGCTAATTGATAGTGAGCACAGGTGTGTGTGTTTTCTCTTTGAATCAGAGTTAGGCATAGATGTCATAGAAATAAAAATCTTTCATTTGTAGCTTGATTTAATAAAATACAATTACAATACCATCAGCATGGAGGAATCTCCCACACAGCCTGGTGAGCACCCTGGGGGGTATGTTTTAAGCGTGGTGCACAGTAAATTAGCCACTAAGCACCCATTAATGCTAATGAAAGCTCCATGGTTAATTTCCTGAGCACTGTGCTGAAAATGTACCTGTAGGTATTAGTTTTAAGCCTGGCTACCATACATTTAGACTAATAGAATGTCCTGTAAAAAGGGAACAGACCATCTAATTCAGCCATTAAAGCTGTCCTTACAGCGTAGCTTACACAAATCAAGTTAGTCAATCTGCAAAATAAAGTAGGATCAATGTGGATTAATAGATGCCTTTCAAATATGGAGTAAATATAATATTTGCATACAAGATGCAAATCAAGTATGCAAAAGGAACCACAAAATACAGTTTAAGACTGTGATTAAAGCTCTTGTCCCCTGCTCTGGTAACTATAGGCATCAAACACAATGGGACAAATTAGTGCGCAGCATAAAGTTGTTATAACCGAGCCTGTCAGTTCAATTGAAGTCATATACCCATCATTATTTTTATTGTTATCTCTATTTCAGTGATATAAGTCACTTAGCTAAATCTCTGTTATCCTTTAAACTGTATTTTGAATGTTTAGATTTCAAAATATAACGACAAAATTTAAGTGGAAGGTGCAGCTGTTACATTCTTAGCTGACGTATTTCCAACTCTTGTACCACGACAGCCATCTCTGATTACACCAGCATTAGCTAAGTTGTCCATAGGATGAGACAATGCTATTAAGCAACAGGATCAAATCTCAAGGAAATGTTTTTTAATTTCATTAAAGTGGAATATAATTTTTCTTCCCATGCATTGGTCAGGACATGTAGGACACCAGCCCCAGGAACCCTTACAACTGAAATAGCTTTAACTTAATTAAAAATTAAATGCATTTTAAAATATCTTGCTTAGATATAGATAAATGTTGACTGTGTTTATATTTGTATTATGGTCACGCAGCTATAGTATTTTTACCGACTCACACTCATCTCTCTGTAATTAAGCTCTGGTTCCTTAGCCCTTAGTGTTGGATGTACAAAGATGGAAACACTCAAATGTGGTGCTCCTTCCTATGGCCTGTTCTACCACTGCTCAACAACTGTGGTAGTTTGGAACTGGCACTCCTGTCCTTAAACACCTAGGAAATTTTGCATCAGAGAAAGAGAAAAGAAAGATTTTTAACATTTAATTTCATTCTGAATATATTTCTTCAGTTACATACATTACAAACTGTTTCCCCCTGGCTTATCATGGCCACATTTTTAATTGTTAAGATTCTTTCAGTGCAGAAAAGAGGACACCTGTGTTCTTCTAATCACAGAGGTAACTATTTTACTACCTGCCAGAAAACGAAAAGTGCTGCTATGGAATCTTCATCAATTGCCCAAAGTATAAGAAAATCCATTGATTTTATTATTTATTTCATAGCACTAATCAGTAATTAGAACCACTGTGCAGGTGGAGTATAAATGAATAGTCTCCCAAAAAACTTACAACATAACCTCAACATAGATAGCTCAGTTGAAGGTTGTTGGTGGAAACTTTAACATAGCTTCACTAGCGTGCTTCGGTTGTTGTATACATCATTCTGTGCTCACACGAACTCTGACAGTTTTGCAGCCTGCAAAAAGCCTAGAGTAAAAATACCCAATAACCAGATTCACTCAGACGTACATTTGGACAATCAAGTTACCAATTGAAAACATTTTCAAAGCCATGATACTTAATTTTATGTTTAAATGCATTTAATTAGCTTAATATTGTACGACTTATCTATTAGGTACTAAGTAAAGTTCTAAGAAATTCAATGGTATGTTGGATATACAACTAATATAATATTGAGTCCCTAACAGGCATTTAGATTACCCTTTAACCTTTATTTGGAAGTGCCCTATTTTTGAAAATTCGGTGTACAAGTCCTGCAGTGAGAGTGTGAGCTCTGGATTTTCAGTGTCATTTCCAAAAGGTTTTTTAAAAGGCTTATTGGCTAGCAGCTGTTCGTGGAATGAACCATCATGGGGTTATGCACATAAAGAATCCTTAGACTTCACATTAATGTCACCCCTTTTAAACTCAGTCATGCTATTCAATTTCTCTAATGCACAAAGTTAGAGAAGCATACAAAACTATAGATCTCTCCCTCATGGTAGAAGAAACATATAAACAAATATTCAGTGCACCATTCCCCTTACCAGTTCCAACCCCCTCCAAATCACATCTATTTCAGTTGTAAAGGAATGTTTGATAAATAATTGGCTACTGAAATGCCAGTTTGAGATGCCTCTATCTGTACTACCACCTAATTGCTTACAAAATTTTCAGATAGGTTCTCATCACTTTCTTAAATGTTCCCTCTACCGTATTCTTTCCCATGCCTTGTTTCTAGTAAGTCAAGCACAAATTAGCCAATTTTCCTGCCCTTAAGCATGCACAGACCAGTTACAGAATCTTAGTTTAACTTGTCCTAAAATGATTTAAGAAACTAGGATTCAAGGGGTTGAACAAAGCTACTACCTTTGCTTTTAAAATACTCACACAAGTGTTCATCAGATTTTTGCTTTCAGATCAAAGTGATACAGTACATGAAGCATTTCAGCTACAGTAATGCAAAGGTGCCCTCTGGGAAAAAGAGGCTAGATTTTCCATGTTAATGCTCATCCATCCTTTAGATTATGTTGCAAAGCAAAAATTCAGGATGTTAGTCACACTTCTGGTTTCTCACACCAGGTTAGATTTTTCCATGCCTGCATGGAGCGAATGTCAATTTTATACCTAATCCACAAATAAAGCTGATTCTCTAGGTTTACAAATACAAATATAGGCAATCAAATAGACTTCTATAAGAATAAACACCACGAAAACTCAATATTTCTTGTCTGAAACCGTATCTGTTTGTTAAGACTCTCCAGACCTGTAACAGTAAAGCTTAACTATTTTAATAGACATACAGCAAAAAGATGCTGAAAGACAAGCTTGTGAAAAAGCATATTTCAGAACAAGAAGTAAAATGTAGATTATTCTTCCTACAACAACCTATTTCCAGGATGTTCCATCAGAAAATACTAAATTGTTTATTTTGTTCAGAAGTATAAAAGGCAAAATAAGGACGTAGCGATTCTTCCAGAGGAAGTATAAACTCAGTGAAGGCTAGACTATTTCTTAGCAATACATGCTATACCACTTGATAGCAAAAGGGAAAAAAAAAATGCTGGCACTTAAAACTGGCAGTGTAGCTATCCATTTAAAACCCTGTATCAGATTACCAATACCATGTGATGTCTTATATAAAGCTGGATAACATTCACGATCAGTTTGTATCCAGTACAAAGCTCCTCATAAATAAATAGGGCTAGAGGCATGTTTTGATGGCAGAGGGCATCACACTGCTCTGTTCTTATTGAAAGATGGCCCTGGTTTAGTAAAGATATGTTTTGTTGGCAAAAAGTCCGCTATCATCTGGTTAAGTGGAAGGATGTTCAGACATGAAGCTGAAGCAAACATTTTAGCTTAATCTTTAAGGCAAGTGATTTACTTTGTAGCATTTCAAGGCTATTTATTTTACAGTACAGCAGCTTGTTTGCCTGGAATCAGTGTGACTCACAAAATCTTGTTAAAATGGAATATTAGGAGGAAGAAAGGCAAAAATAAGAAAAGAGGAAGAAACAGAAAGAGTTAGAAGGAGTTAGAAATATAAGTAGATGAAGGAAGAAGGATTTGAACAAGAGGAATGTTAGAGAATAGGAAACTAGCAAGTAAACATAAATTTATCTTCCATTTGAACCCTTTAATGGAGCCCTTGCTTACTCTGGACAGCAGTTTCTCTTGCAAATAGCTTCATAGGCATCAGTGGGACAATTTCTAAGAGTTACTGCATTTTTATGTCAGTAAGAAGTGGACTGTATAGTCTTTCAGATGATAATTAACAGAAATGACTACAGAGTAGTCGGTAGGAAGAGAATATATATACTGTAAACTCAGAGTACTGAAAAGAGGAGGTTGTTTTAACCACCGGGAACCTAGCATTAATCGGTCTTTTAACACATTTGCATTTATTTCACACCCACACAAATCTTATTTTTCGTGCTATTTCACCCATTATTTTTCTATAATGAAGTTGATTAATTAAAGGAAATTCTAAGTCTTTGACCTTCCCTTCTCTCCTGGTCACCCCAAATACACCTCTTTTTTTTCCATTAATGAATGGGAAATCATAGTGCAGCTACTATTTTAAATGGAAGAAACTATTAATCTGAGAAGATACTACTTAACATATCTATGAGCAGTCAACAGTACAGCTTTTATAATAATGATTTGAGTTCTTTCCCACAGCAACCTGATCAGCTATCTTTTTCTATGTTACACAAACATAGCTAAGTTTTTATCTACAAGTTTAGCCTGTCATTTTGTGAAAACACCTTCACTGAATTATCTAGGTCCACATCAAATCTGTCAGTAATGTTAGAAAGAATCTAACTTTGATATCAGCCTCAGTTAAGGAAACATTAGGTAGTCATTTATTCTCAAAGTCAGATTTCTGGTGAAACATATATACAGCAAGGACCACCTTAAAATTTATCTCATCTGAAATGCATTTTTCATTTCAGATTTCTATATTAATATTACATTTTGCAAGACATTTTCAATATGTACTATAAACCAAAATTTTTTTGGCTTAGCTTGTTTTACGTGATAGTTTTGCTGACTGGTAACTGACTTGGTGTTGTAGCACAGTGAATCAATGACAGAGTACCTGACAGTTGAGGACCTCTTCTTTCATTGTCAGCAACTGGTGATAGAGACACTATCCTTAAAAAGGGCTTCTTTCATGTACAAGATAAAGATGCCTCTGTCACTGCAAGTCAGTGGCCAACAGCCATCATTTCTTGATCATTCGTATGTAGTTGTGACATGCTCCATCTGTCTCTCTTGCTAGTTCCCAAGCAATCACCAGATTTAGGGAAAACGTAGGTAGATGGAAGACAGACGTAAGACCTGTACAAAGAATGGATTACTCTCTCATCCTCACTGATTGCAGTATTAACTGGTGGAATGGAAATACACCTAAGAGACAGAAGAAAAGGTTTCAGAGCAGTGAGGGGGACAAATGAAATAATCTCGCACAGAGCCCATTGCTGGCCAAATTGATCCCAGTCACATGCAGAAGTTGTGCTGTGAGGTTCACATGTGAGGCTGCCAACCATGTGAAAAACTACTTTTCCTACCACTGAAGACTACAAGAACAGATTTTAAAATCAGTTATCAAACTGCTTACTGTGTTTGGCTAAAGAAACTAATCAATTTCTGGCTATACTAGTCCTTATACAGAGGAACAACTGATTCCAATGAGTTGACAGTCTCCCCGCTCACATTATTCAACGCGTGAACTCCCCTATTAGTGAAGGAAGAAAGTGAACATAAGAGGGTTGTATGTGCACAGTATTTTGTAGGCAGGACCCCATGATATCTAACAAAATGAGAAACAGGTCCGATGAAAACTGGAGGTCTTTAAGCAAAAAAAACTTTAATCAAAACAAAAGGATATTATAGGGATGTCTGAAAAAATCTTTCTACGGATACACCCATTTTATTCTCTTACCATCTTTTATTCTAGTATTTGCAGTTTTCTGGCATTTGCTTTTCTTATTTTTCAAATAATTTTATTATAATTTGAATATTTTTAATATATTTTCAGTTGGATATACTAGTCTACAAGAAAAAGAAAAATATTACAGGAATCAAAATACTTTATTTCTAAAATATTTAAAAAGGGCACAAAAGACATTGTCTTACACTGTTCACTCATAAATGAAATGCAATTTTTTATTTCATTTTCAACTAGGAGGAATTATTCAGAATTTAAGTATGCTTCCTGAGAGCACAAACTAAGATTAACTTTTAGAAGAAAGCAGCAGCACTATTTTATGTTTGTAAAAAAAATCATATAAGCAACCAAATGTGACCCTTTGAGCTCTATTCTGCCTACTACATTTGATGAATTTATCACTGCATCCTTTTATTTAGTGTTCAACATTGAAGAAATTCTTTGGGTTTGTAAGGAGTAGATATGAAGACTGATACAACTGCAACACAAATGAGACCAAGTTGCTCTAACATCTAGGTATAAAGCATCAGAAATACATCGACAATAGAAATAAATTGCAAAGACAGAACAATGCAATGGCATTAAATAATACGTGCAGACATATTAGGAAAGAAAATCGGTGGAGAAGCAGAAAGTTGCAGATCTTCCATCAACACTGCTCAGAACCGCTCTGGGAGGTGCCGGGTTTGGCTCAGAGTAACCTGCTGCCTCTTTCGCCTGTGGAACCTTCAGAAGTCACAGGTGATCTGGCAACAAAAAATGGTGTTTCAGCAGACAAAAGGAGCAGCTGGTTTGTCTAATGGATCTTACAGTGAATGATATCAGTGGAATCCCCCAGCAGATGAAGGGTGATGTGATTGGTCTTTCCAAAGATCAAACATGCCTAGCAACATTAGGAAGTTAGTGGCTAAATCCATTGGTTGGACCCTGGAAAGCCATGGATAGGGAAAGCCAGTTTATCTGCTTCAAGTACGGAAATCCGCCTAGACAGAACTGATGGAAATCCCAAGGGCACTGTCCTATTTCTTTGCAAGTGCAGATGATCACAAAGCTAGAAGGAAAACTGATGCAGAGCTCAGTGGACACTGGCGTTGAACAAGTCTTTTGAAGAACCTTCTGTGGGACCACAAATGTGGGTTTCTTGTCCATCAGAAAACTGATGGCTTGTTCCTGTAGATCAGACAAATCCAAACCAGGCTGCAGCTATGAAGAGATTATAGTAATAGGAAAAGTAGAAGGTGGAAGGCCTGGCACAAGGAGTTCCACCATACCAGAAGCCTAACAGGAGAGAATGGCTTGAGTGACAGAAAATGATGGAGGATTCTAACTAGGCTATGCATCTACATATAATAACATTTGAATAGAGAGGTACTGAAGCTTCAGTAAGCACATGTAGAGACAGAAGGTTTATGTACAGAAAGCAACTATTCCTGAGCGAGTGTTTGGAGATGACCGCTGTCTCCTGTCTTATGTCCCCAAGGACATGTAGTTAGTTGCTGGCCAGTTTGGATGTTCTGCAAAGCTCTTTACTTACAGTTCCTCTAACAGAAGTGTGAATTCAGTCAAGACCAGATAAGGCTGACTCTCCAGTGTTTACAGATAAGTGCAAGTCAGGGTAATGAAAAATCCCCTTGGTTGTCTGGATTTCAGGTGCAACCCTACAGATGCAAGGGTGGATGATGATAGTATGGTATATTGGCTGGGCTAGTAATCAGGTGACGTCTAGGGAAGGGATATGAAGATGATCCACAAGGGAGAGCCGTAACATAATACTTGTCTCTACTGTGCCTCACAGTTGGGAGATTTAGGCGGCATATCCCTGATATGCATAACCTTGCTATTATGTGCTTCCACCAGCTCAGTCCCTGGGCTCTTCCATGATTAACTGAATAATTCCATTTGCAGGACCTGATACCTAGCTCCGCAGTTCTGGGGCACTGTACGTTACTGGCTCTGAAGTTACGATAATCACAGCTGAATGGTCATGTAGTTGATGACACAACCCCTCAGGTCATTATTTGCAGAGGGCTCCAATCAGAAACTCAAACATTGCAATAACCTTAAGGCTAATCTTATCATGTAACAAACAGACTTTTGTGGCAGAACATTACTTCTCTGCCCTGGCAAACTTGGATAATATCTCTGTTGTTGTACTGAACTGCGGCTATGAACTCTATAAAGCAGAAAAAAGACAAGCAAATAAAAAATAAGCACTCAATAACATCCTGTCTCCTCTGTGATATATCTCTGTACCAACTTCTAATCTCACCTTAAAATTTATAAAATATCTTTTACAAAAAAACTTACTGAAGCTTTTATGGTAGTTTTGAGAAAATTCTTCATCATCACACTGACTGGCAGCAAGGAAAACCGACTTACAAAACTGCTTTTTCATGGAGTAGGTGAGCAATAATCTATCAGGAACAAATTGTGATGCTGCCACAGCAAATACAGGAAAAAAAAATTCGGAACCATCACAGGGCTAATTCAAATTGAAGGGTATTGAAAAGGATTTGCCCACAACTAGCTTGCACATTTCCTACACTACATTCTTAAAAATATTCCTTCAAGATGTGCAACTACGGGGCTAAATTGATGAAACTCTTTTGGATAACATGAAAGGAAAGAAAAAAAAGAATCGCACGGTGTGTGAAAGATGATTGCCAAACACACTGCCATGAGATTTTCAAATTTCAATCATATGTTTTAATATGAAATTCAGGGATGAAAATACACACAATCCTTCACAAAAAATGCCTATATGGAGTTTCACCATTGCCAGTTGTGTACCTGATCTTCAAAAATGTTCAGTATTCAACAGCAATAAAGGTGAATGAAAAAGGGAGATATTCAAACTGTACATGAGTATTTGTATATGGACTTCAATGTACTTTCTTCTCAAGCCCCAGATCAGTCAGTTGCACATTCTGGATGGATATTTTATAGTTGAAACTTTTACTGCAAGCCAGAAATGCAAAATTTAAAATGGCTGAAAGGAAAAAAAAGAATTCTTGCCTTTTCTACTTCTCAGTCATGAATATGCCATCATAATCTCTTTTCTTTTTACTATACTGCTTTACTTCAATATTATAAAGAAGCCTTTTCTAGATATGAAACTGTTGTTGATAATTGCTTTTTTTATTTATGAAATAATAAATTCTCCCTTCCAGGTCTTCATTCTCATCCTGCAGAAAACTGATTGGAGGGTAAACCCACGCCAGAAACTACCCCTGTTAGAATCCAGGTATATGATACAGGATACGCTTCCTTTCCTCATGATCATGATAACGTGAGCACAGAACACATAGTCTTGCTAGGTAGTGTAAGAAGTTATATAGGAGATCTATCTTTCCATAGAGGGTTTACAATGGCATGATTACTTTCTATAGAAATATTTTAAAATCATTTTTAACTCTTAGAATTGTATATGCTGACAGTTAGAAAAGGGTGCTTTTGATTCTCAAATGCCTATTTGAAATTTGCTACTAGTTTAATGTGACTACAGCTAAACTGTGAGGTTCATTTCATGCCTTTCTGTAATAGGCACAAAAATTTAAGGGAGGCAACATCATGTTTTCATGAGACAAATGAACAATTCTAAATTGGTTTTTGCTATCATGATATCATGTCTGTTGATTGTTAGGTTCATAAACCTTAAAAAAACTTAAAAAAATTGCAAATGCTTAAGAGTTGCATTTGTTTTGCTGTTCTACTGATAGAGAAGGCAACATTTCTTCTGCAATAATAGCCTGTCCTTTTTCCCACACCCGCCACACAGCGCCGATGCAGTCAGCAGGAATGGGACGTGCCGCACAGCTCCAGGCTGCCAGCCATGGGCCAGCAGGCTCCTGCAGCCAGGGCTGTCTTTATTACATCCTGTTTTACAAGGGCCACCACTTTGCTGGGAACAACTTCCGCTTCCAGTAGAACAGGAGCTCAGGTAGCCTGAGATGCGACCCATTTCAGAGGAAACAGTCCACTTTTTTTATCAAGCACCTCAATACTAGCAAACAAAGCTAACAAGCTTGTTCCAAAATGAAGCTCGTAGACCGAGGGAAGAGGAAGAACATTTACAATATGGAATTGATCCATTTTAAGCATTCTAGTTGGCAAATGTGTTAGAGGAAAAAAAAGGGAAAAAAAAAGATTACAGTCTGCAACAGATAATCTGGCATGAATCAGGAACAATATTTTGTAGGTGGGCCTAGCACAAAGCAAGGTCCATTAGGCTCAAAGGACACTGCAACAGAACAATGGAAGCAGACAGGAAGTCTGCACTAATAAATATGCCCATTGGGCCAGTGCCACTGCCTAGCATGGCATAGATACATACAGAAGGATTATACACTAAATGGTGCAAACACAGTCCAGTCCATCTGTCATAAACATTAAGTCCAAAGGCCACAGGTGCAGATGGCACTAAAAAGTAAAAATTACACCCAGACAGAGACCACTTCATGTAATACGGAGAAGAAAAAAAAAACCCAGCAAAGCAAAACAAAACAAAAAAAATCTAGTGATTTGTTTCCAATCAATAAATGTTCTCAGGATGTCCTCGACAATCTCTGCTTCTTCCTTTCCCTCTGTCATTGTACATGTGTAATATACATTTTATTTCACAGAAGTACTTTGAACATTCAGGACCATTTTTTATTCAGTTAAATAAATCTACTTGATATTCAGGCAAAAAGACAAATAATTTAAAGTAAGATTCAGTCCTTCATTCTAGTGTGTTGAGAATAGTATGTTTTGCCTTTGGAGATGGAATCTGTTAGGATCCAGGTATACAGTGTTTGAGGAATGTTCCCATAATAGAAAGCTTAATAAAAAGGAGGAAAATGTGCTTCTCTCTCTCATAGTCCAGGTAAACAGAAAGGAAAATTGCATCCTGCTAAGTTCCAAAAAGAAGCAAAGAATTTCTGCTCTTTAGTCATTTTACCTAACACTTGTCCATGACACTAATGTCTCATACTGAAGTGTCTTTAATATGTTTAATATATCTCTGTAGATTATGTACATAATGATGGTTACACACCACAGAAAACACCTTATGGAAGGCTTTAATCTACCATAGTTTTCTTCTTTCACAATCACCACAGACTAGTAACCAAATATCCAGGGCTAAACGGGGCAGACCACCAACAAAGTGCTCCAAGAACAGTCCATCCAAGTGAAATGAGTCCCCAGATGAAACACTGGCACTCCAAGATTTTACCTTTAGTTACCAAATTATCTGTATTTCAAACCTGTGGAAACCAGAATTTCAAGTTTGTCCTTTTTCAGCCATTCTTTGATGCAGTAGAACTTGTACAAGCACTTCTTAGGTTGTCAACTGATTAAATGAGGAATGCCAATTCTTTAGCAGCACTTACAAAAGAGTTTTGAAAGTATAACCAAATGCAAGACATCTTTGATGGAGTGCTGGATAGTGTTAGATCCCTGGTTTAACAAAGAAACAAAAGCCATCCAAGAATACCATCATATTCCACCTGCACAATTCCATTGAAATTCTTGGCAACTCTCGTGTTTCAGAAGCAAAAGTAGTTTTATTCATACAAAAATCTCTAGAACTTCTTTTCACTACAAGTAGAAGCATTACCTTTTCATCTTTAGTCATCATTGTCCATTGTGCCTCATTCACTTCACTCATGAAATCTGACCTCCAGAAATCAGTAAATAAACCTCATGCCTTTGTGATAGCACTAGCCATAAGATCATGTAAACGGGTTAATAAGTGTGCTGCATTTTCTCTTTCTTCTGGACAGGTTTTTGTAACTGGGCAGCAGACACTATAATCACAGAAATGATTACCCACGCTATTTCTTTGTTGTACTTTCAGTCAAGTACTGTAAAGATTTAATAATACAGAAATGAGTTGACTGAATGTTATTTCCAAAATATTAAAGAATCATTAAAAAATCCCAGGTTCTACAGTTTTTAATTTTTAAGAGATACATACCCACTAAGCAAGGGTTTGAGTATGATCTCCACAAGAGATAACAATGGGCAGCATTAATCTCATTTTCCTAAAGTCTCAAATTGAAACAATTTAGGAAAGTGGTTTTTTTGTTTGTTGGCTTTCTTTTTTTGTTTTTTTTTTAAAGCTCAAAAAAATGTAAACAGTGATTTTGAAGACCTATTTCTTTACCTAATACTAGAGGATTATAGTATTCCAGTTGTGATTTTTGCCTTCCAGCTATGTGTTTTTCATAAACAGAGCACAATCCCATTTGATTAATAGATGACTACCTGAAGCCATGGGTTAGAACTAGGGGCTTTTCCAGCATCCAGTTTCCAAGAGTTTATTGCCACCCTGATTCTGCATTGGTAGCAGTGACTTTAGCTTCTCCTACTTGCTCTGCTTCCTGCTGTTCTCAGTGACCAGGAACAACGAGAAGAAAGCTTTCTCTCTCATTGACTAGGTCTGCTTGTGCAACTGTGAGCCAATAAGACCTTGCTCTGCCATATATCAAGACAAACAACTCTCATACACCACCACAGGAATAAATAAAGGTGATGCCATACCCAGCCTTGCAGCATGGCTTACTTGTGGTTACTGTGGTGACACTTGCTCACATAATGTTATATTACTCATTTCCTATTAGCTTGCAACTTAGGGAGAGTTTGCTCCTGTTTCCATTCACACACTGTTACTCCCAAGTAGCCCTGACAGACAGGTTTCTGTGCCAGGAGGTATGAAAGGAACATACATAAAGAGGTTTCAACCATCCAACACTAGCCATCATTACCCATGCCCTTATCTCCTATTACCTTCACCGTGATAGTGGCAACACACATGGTCCTGACTGCTCGGAGCTCCTCCAAAGCTGTTGCATTGTGTCCTCATGCTTTCTGCAGATCCGCATCATGATATCACCACTGCCTTGTGATCTGAAGCACGGAGGGTCAGGAAAGACTGAACACATCAGAGGGAACATGCACTCACTTCTACTCATTTCCAGGTTGTATCCTGTCCTAGATGCAATGCTGGCTGGTGATTACATAGTCACGGAAATCACATATGTGGAGACCTGAAGTATGGCTGTTGCACTACACTGTTGATTTTTAAAACTTTTAAAATCAATGTTTAAAACAAAAAAGTCATATAAGTGTGTAACTATTTTTCTGAAAGTGAAGATGCTATATAATTATACCAACTACTATTAATTTAATTGGTTTACTATCTACCTTTTCTGCTACTGTATACCAATAGCATCAACTAAGGATGATGCTATCAGTGTTAGGGCTCAGGAAAGCAACAATGCCAGGGCCCTGCCTGGAGTTAGAGTTAACTGAACAGGACATGCCAACACTAGCCATGCAAACATGAACAGAAAATGAGAAAATAATGACAGATAACAAAGTGAGAAACTAATAAACTTTATATAGATAGTGCAATGAAGAATGGCTGGATTTCACGTGCAGTTGAGAGACAGTTTTGTGATCAATGACAGACTTCACAGGTACTTGAAGGGGAGCATTGGGGACCTTCTGGTGAGTACAGTCATGCAGGGCCAACAGTGCCCAGGAAACTGCAGCAGAAATTCCATGCAAGGCCACGAGTACATCAGTAACGGTATCAGCGATACTGAACTGGCAAAGAGATATAGCAAAGCTGGGACCAGTGGGAAGAAAAAAATTGGGGCAGGCTGGCTTTTGGGAGGAAACTGAAGCAGAAAATAGTTAACCAGAGAGGTGAAAAGGAACATCAAAAAACAGAAAAGGAAAAAGCTAAGAAATAGAAAAAGTGATTAAAAGTTACACAAGTCCTGTGAGCATTTGATCAGCACAGCCTGAATCAGGACAACAAACCAAACTTGTAAACATACAATGCATATATATCAAACTTTCTTCTTCAATGAGAAGGAAGCAAGTAGGGGAGAGGTGCTTTCCCTGGCCTAACAAAAGAACATCTGGATGGGACAGAGCATTCTGGTACCATTCTCTTGGTGTCCATTCCAGGGCTGATCACATCGGTATCTTCCCAGCCACATCCTAATATCTTCCAGAGTATAAATCCATACAGTACAAGATTGATTAGAATGTATTCCACATTCCCAAGTAGAGTATTTTCTACCAATGACCCAAGAGAGCTCATGAACGTTTCCTTTTTCTTTTAGCCCCTTGTCCTCACTGTTAGTCATGTTGATTTGGCATGAGGAAAAGATAGGCTTACAAATATCTGTTAATCACTCCCTTTGTTCTGCTATTTTCACTTCCAAACAAAGATTTGTCAGATTTCTTATGACTTCTTTGACACACTTCTTTCTTCCTAAGCAAAAATATTCACATCAAATTTCAGGGGAAAAGAACAAAACCAGGGCATAAGCACCATCAAATCAAACCAAGGCACAATTCAGAATCCATAGGCCATCCATTCCCTACCAGCAGCATTAACCATTCTGGTCAAACACCTGTATTCAGTAAATTTCCAACATCTCAGGAGAGATGGCAAGGACTGCTCCACAGGCAGAATCCTCCCAGAAGGCACAGGAGGTTCAGAGACCTGGGTAAGCCATCAGATTACATCCAGAAAACCAATTTTTTACATTTTCCATTATTACCTGTGTGAAAACAATACTTTGCCCTTACACTACATCTACTGCCTAACCACAGGGGAATCTCTTGCAACATTTCAAGATTCATTAGAGCTCCTTAACAACCCAAGCTCACCTGATGCATGGGAATGGATGATGCTCTTTAGGATGCAGGAGGCACTATTCACTTACAAGGAAAATGTTCTTTCAAAAGTTGCAACGCTATCATTTTCTCAGGATTGCTCTGCCTAAACATGATTTTTTTCCTGCAGGTATCTCTTCTCCAGATTAAACAAGCTCTGCTTTCTTGGAGTCTCTTCATAGGGCATATGATCCTATCTCCAACCATCTTGGTAGCTCTCCACTGAACTTGATCCAGTTGATCAACATATGTCTTGTATGGGGGTACCTAGAACTGTATGCAATATTCCAAATATAGCCTAATTAGTACGAAGTAAAGGGAAATAACAACTTATTTTGATATACTAGCTATTCTGCTGTGTAGACTGTATCTGCTGATACAGTCCAGTGCTTTGTTAGCTTTCATCACTGTCAGCATACAATGTTTAACCCACTCTCCACCAAGATACTTATGAAGTTATTAAACAGGATGAGTTTCTGGACAGTCCCCTGAGGAACTCGGGCATTGAGGCAAAGTATGAACCGTTAGCCACTACCCTTTGAGTCCGATGATCCATCTAGTTTTCTACTCATCTAGTAGTCCATCCATATACTTCATTAAACAACTCTGCTTGAATATGAGGATGTTGTGGGAGATTGTGCTGAAAACCTTGCTAAAGACAAAGCAGATGACATCCCCTGTTCTCCTTAACCATGAATCCAGTCAATCTAGTCATCTCATGATAGAATGCAACCAGGTTGGTCAAGAATTAAAATCCATGCTACTCCAAATCACTTTTTTGCAAGAGAACTTACTATAAGCACACCAGTTATAAGCATCCACATTCTCTGTAGTCATCTTTACCATCAACATTAAGCTACTAGAAAATCTTTGCTCATACATTTTCTCTGAAGTAGCATAATTCTTCTAGCAAAATGGAATATTTTTGACACATGTAATTACATGATTAACAGTTCTATAGGAGCACTACTAATAAAATTATTACTGAGAAAAATAGATAAAATATTTCCGTGAGTAAAGTGAGTGGCAAATGACAGGTATTTCTGCTTTGTGCTGTTCAAAGCAGCAGTTAGTTAGTATTTTTTAAGACTTTTATCCCTATTCCACGTAATTCTAATTAAACATTTTCTTAAGTTTAACATCTTAATTCCTGGAACAAAATTAATGTCAATATGAACTTGTTGAGATCATTAAAACTATTAATGAGCTCCCAAGTAGTATTTTCCTGCAGAAAGTTCATAATTTTATGTATAGAATCATATATACAGAGAGAGAGAGATAAAATATGTACGTATTGATAAAAAACAATATATATAAACATAAATAAAAAGTTTTCAGAAAGACACATTTCTTTTTCTGGATGAACATAAAACCCTCAAAGAGTAGTCGAATAATGTAGTCAAATAACATTATTATTCATTGTATTTTTATAGTGTTGGGAAAACCTGGTGCATACAATTGAAATTGAGGTTTGCCCTTAAAGTACAAAAGGAAAAAGTAAGACTATGTATTTTTAAATATTTTCTGTTCCGTGAAACCTGTTCTTAATATCCCCTTGCAGTATATTGAGAAATCACAAACATGTATTACATAAAATCTTTTTAATGTATTATAATTTGTTCATAAAAGAGTTATACTGTAGGCGGGAGCCAAACATAAGATTTACGTTTGGAAGAGATTTGTTAAAAGCATAAAGGTCTTAAGAAACAACGTTGCTTGCGAACATAATCACAAATATGCACTAAAAAACTAAATTCACATTTATGTGGTTTACAGTTAAGGTGACAGTATGAATATTGACCTCTTAGAAATATATAGGTATAAGAGGAATATATCAGAGAAATTTCCTATAAAAAGGAAGTGATTTTCAGAGTTTTTAGAAAGGTTTAACTCCACCTATACCTCAGGTTTAATGTTGACATTATAAAGGCTACAGGTCCTCAGCCTCAAGCCACCCCATACTACCAGTTTTCTTCTGTTATCTGGGTATGTAAAGAACTCAAGACTTGGGTTCAACATCCTATTGATTTCAGTGGGATGTAAAGAATATCAAGAAAAGACTGGAGTCTAAAGTTTATTTTTGACATATGAGGAAGTGAGAAAAAGCCTAGTATTGACTTGAGCTACACAGTGAAAAAGATAGGTAACAAATTCCCAATACAATTACAAGATAAAGTGAAAAAAACAAACCCAGATATACCATATAATCTAATATAGTCAAGGAAAAGCTCTATTTCTGATCCCTTAAGCACCTTGGAAGCAAAGTAGTCTCCACAGATATGCTTCACTAAAATGGTAGAACCACCAAGAATGAAACTGTTATATTGGTGTTTTCTTGTGATATAGAGTACATTTCCCAGAATCACACTAATTCCTTAGGCTGTCCTTTTGTTCCTGAAATGGGATTTATTTATTTGCCTACATTTATCATTCTAATTTATTGACTCTAATTTATTTTAGGTTATTTTGCAATCTGCAGATTGATAACATAATTACAGGTAAAGAATCTTAATTTATTCAATTGCTGGTGCAAATGCCACAGTTTCCTTGTTTACATGAAGAGTTTTCACTAGTGCCACTAGCTCGATTACTAGTCACAACTGATTGAATCAGTACTATTCCCAAATGGACACAAGCACATAATTTTTTGATACATGCTTAAACAGCTTTATAGTTAAATGACAGTTACCTTCATATCAAGTAATGTAAAAATGTTGGAAGTCACCCTTGTACACACATGCACTAAGAATGGAGAAATGTATTCCTGTTTGTTTAATAAATATAAAACCTAGCTTTATAGTGGTAGGATAATTTAACTGTGCACAGCTACTTTGCAGGGAAGATTTTTTTTAAAAAACCAGCAAACAATAAAGTCAAAGACATCAGAAAAGAGGGACAAAATGAGAATACAATGTTACTACACATGTAAGGATGTATGAATGTAAAACCTCACCCAAGAAAATATTAAACATTAATCTACCAAGAGACTGAGAACTTCAGTGATAAGATAGACCTTCTGTTTCTTAATCATGAATAGCTCTGCTGTAATCTTCCCTTTGGTCTGGATATAGATAAGAATAGCAAACTTCCAGCATAACATTATACTCAATTGAACTACACATTTCCAGAGACATTATTTTGGTCCCTGAATTTTGGGTGTTTATATCCCATATGTTACAAAAAAAAAGCAAACCAGATGTTCATGAAATTTAACATGTTAACAAACTTAATTGAAGCAATAGAAATACTTGGACTTTTGGACTTCAACATCGACTGGTTAAAACCAGAGCATTTAATATTATAATAACCACCTTAACTTAAACCTTTGCACTAATTTTCAGGAAAAGCATTTGAGGAGGAGCGTTCCCTCCTGACAACAACTAATGAAGAGTATCAGCTACTGTAAATGAACAGTTCCTCTGTGACTCAGCAAAATACAATTTCTCACATCTTTTTCACCAAAAAAAAGATGAGAACCTTGTGCAAAAGGCAATAAGAAACTATTGTTTTTGCCAACTACTTTTGTTGGCAAAATGGTATGGACATCAAAAGTTTACCTGGGGAAAGGAGATGGGTTTGACTTTCGGATTCAAGCCTATTTTCTCAAAACACAATCAAAGCCAACAGTGAAATCAGTACTAGAAGTTTTTTCCTCACTTCCCTTTAAATGAAGAAGAACTGAACTGAATTGAATGGAGTGAAATCCAAGCCTTTGGTAAGAAATTTGGACTCAAAATGGAAATTGTCATCTAACATGTGCCACTATATGCCATCTAACTCATGCACCACGCTGTTAGATTGGACCTTTTGTTATGAAATAAGTGAGATTATTTCTAAGTTTCTTTAGCCTCAGGGGGAAAAAAAAAAGTTGAAACAACTCAAGTTGAAACAAGAGCTCCCGGCCTCACCCTGATTCAAATGTCAAGACTTCCATTGACTTTGCCAAAGCCAGGATTTTATACTACACCTGTAAAAGGGAGATCTTTTGCAAGATCTGTGATGTGGTGCTATGGTGACAAAAGTGTGGAAAAACCACATGAGTCAGATATGCAACAGCAGTTTATGACATCTCTGTCTCCTTCCTGCCTCAGTTTATACTGTTGATAGCTGTTACAGTTATCAGCAAATCCATCCCCTGCAGTAATCCTCTCTTACAGCCCTCTGAACTGCGTTCACACTTATGTCATTTAACTTCAATGACACACAACACAAGTGCCTGCAAAAAAGAGTTGTGGAGTCTCTGTCTAGTACTTGTCACTTCTAAATGAACAATAAAGCACACAAACAGAAAGCATGGTTTCCAATGCCTCCATAATCAATTTAAAGTAGAGCATGAAAGGCAAGCAGAGCAAGTGAAGAGGATTCTCAAAAATTTTCCCCATTTTTATAGCTCTGTTCTCTCTGAATATACTGGGAAATTTCTCCCTAATCTCATAGACAACAGATGTTCGTCAGTATTAAAATCAAAATATAACACGCTATCTTTATCTGGTGATGATTTTTTTGGCAATTCTTTAATATTCATCAATTACAATTTAATAGCAAGGTAGTTTTCAAAGTACTTATTAAAGTGCAAGGAAACAGAATGAGGACAGGCAGGTTACTCTTTCTAGATCCACAGAAAGCAGCTTGAACAGAAGCTTTTCAGAGATGAGCTTTTGCAGCTAGTATATGTTGAAGGATCTTTTCATGCACAGACTATACGCGGTGATTCTTTTCCTTGCTTTAAATCACAAAAGGAAACCACGAGCAAACAATGCCTTTAAAAAGTGAAACAAAAGATAATTCAACTTTATATACAAAGTCTTTCTGCCTCTCCCTCTCTCTCCCTGTGTATATACGTGTACATACAAAAAGACCTTTAAAAAAACACTTAATGATAGTTATCCAAACTTGTTACCTAAAATGAGAAATATTCTTTTGTTACTATGCCTGCAAGTATGTTAAAACTTGGTTACTAAAAGTTATCCTCTTTCTCCTAATTTTTTGCCACATAGCCATCAGATAGATGCATTTGTCACTGCAATGTATGTAATAAGTATTACACATTAGTTTCAACAATGATCCCACAAAATAAGGTTTCCAACATCTCTCTGCAAATTATAACATGCTACAAAATGCATGTTGTTGCTTAAATTACTGTGTTTAAACAGTCTGTAATTATCATGTTATCCCAAATATTTTTAATCTGTCTTTCAAAGACGACAGGAATATTGACAGTAAGCCACTGTAAGCCTTTACCCCATTTTAAAGGAAAAGTTAAAGATCGAAAGTAGAGCATAAATACCCAAAGCTTTGGCATTCCACTTCCATTTCAGCACTCTGTACTGACCTCTACTGGTTTATTCATCATAGCTTTCATAAATATTCAACAGCTTACTTTTATTGAACTTTTGCCCTCTCTCGTTCAAATTCAGGGATTCAAGTAAACTGTATCCCACCCTGCCACCTTCTCCCTGACTGAAGGTCAAAAAGCAATCAAGCTTCTGACTGCTGGTGACAGTTTACCTGTAGTGGGTGAGACACTATGAAAAATCACCAGTTAAAAGATCCCTAGCAGTACCTATACAGCTGTAGAAAGATATTAAAATCAGAAAACTCCATCTTAACACTTTGGGTGTGTTTTTTATGACACATTTATTTCATTCAACTGCTGTCTCATGTCTACATCATTAGCTGTTTGGTATATAAAATCTGCTTTTTTGTTGTACAATACCCAGCATCTGGCCCATGCTGAGGACCAGAAGTATTACTGCAACACAAATACCAAAGCTGTGAATATGACCATCTTCAATCAACCCCATTTGACAGACTTCTGCTTCAGAGAACACGCTTGTGTCTAGAAGCTTCTTCAGCAGAAATATTTGCTCAGATCAGGACAGAGCTGGCAGCTTATCATCTACCACATGCCAGTGGATCAAAGTACAGTAGCAAGTTTGACATTATAAAAGTATCACAGTAAATGCTTTGTCAGACTAAAGTCATTACCCTGTCTTACTGGGAGCAGTGATGTGCTCATCATGTCTTTTATACTACCAAGTGAAGTTCAGCCCATCCACTTTCTAGCTGATCACAAGAAAAAACAAACTTCTAGTTCTTTGTGCCTTACAGTAAAGAGCAACTCTAGTTAGTCATAAGTAAATGAGCAAACTTTTCCATCCTCATTTACCAAAGAACACTTTCATTGTCAGCAGCACTCAAAACTTTCCAATTTTAAAGGCCTATTTTTAGAATTCTTTGTTATGCAAGTCTTTAAGTATGAATAACAGTTTTACATATCGTGAGAACTTCATTTCCTCTCATGGCTCCTATCTGTGACTCCAAACACTTTTTTTTTTTTTGGTAAGTCACCTGTACTGGCTGGAAAATAACAACTGTTGAACACAAAAACAATGAAGCTTTGTTGTTCTGTTGGTATACATAGTAAAGCAGATCACATATTGTTAATTCAATTTCAGAACAGCAAGGTGCCTATTATTCATGAAGGTATTTTATGTAATAATTTTTCTTTCATTTTTCATAAAAGCCTCTGTAGTTCGTGAATAGAAACAAATCATTCAGGTCATTTAGCATGAATCTATAATATTTTTATACTGTATAAATCAATACCTGAACTACATCTGTGTGGTTTTTCTTTAAAAAAAATCAGGTCCCCTTGACTTTCTGAATGCTCGGATTTCTCTCTCTTCTTTTACCGCCCCTGAACCTTGCATCACTACATCCTAATGCTGTCAGTGCTTAGAACCAGGAGCAGCGCATGCTAAAGAAACCCTGAAGAGCCTCCAGCACGCAGGGCTTTCCCTCGCCATGGCAGAAAGGTGCTGGGTCTCCGGGCAGCCAGCGGCCGCGTTCCCCCGGCGCTGAGCAGCAGAGGGAGGGGAGGGGGTGCCCGCACAGCCCCGCATCCCCCAGGGTACCACAGCCCCCTTTGCTCTATGTCCAAGCAAAACCACAAGCGACGGCCCCAGTTTTAATGCCTGTGATGAAAACCCACACACGATCTTACCCAGAAAATGCACCGATACTGGTTTGGGATTTTGATTTTTTTTTTTTTTTCCCTTCTTACCTTTACCTAATGATTGAGTAGGGGTGTCCAGAAGGTCGCTGTCGCCTGGTCTTGCTGGGTTTGCCACTGCTCCGATTCTCGCGCTGCTGCTTCTAGGACTTGGATGAACAACTGGATCTGATCTGCTTATTCTGTTCTGTGTTAGAAAGAAAACATTTTGATGTTCTGTCACTAGAACTGGGCCTTTGCTCAACACATTAGAGCAAGTACATAGTCGTTCTGAGATTTGCAAATCAACATCTTTTTCCGTAAGGGGGAAATAGAAAATCTTGTTAAGACTTCCTATAACTTACGAAGGAGTGAAAGACATTGATTTTCACTAAACAAGGTGTTGACTGGATCACCGTGAGACCATCTTCTTTCCAAGAGGCATTTTAAAGCAGTACTTTTGGTCAGCTCTGTGCAAAATATTCCACAACAGCCCCAATAACTTTTTTCCTTACCTCTGGTATCCCAGTGAGATCACATTCTGTTAAAAACATCCTGTCAAGCTTGGTACAAAAGGGCTCCAAAGAATCAGAATGCAGAAGCTATGCAACTTGCTGACTAACTTTGCTCTGTGTTATTTACCAACCACACAAAGAAAATGCTGTCTATTCAAAACACAGTTCAAAACTCTCTTCACAGAAAGTGAGTGAACAAACAGTCCCATGTCCGATGCTGTAGTCACATCTCCCATGAGGCCCGGTGATAGCTCTGGGGCATGGGACGGAGTGACACCGCCAGCAGTCACTACAAGGCACTTTTGTAAACAAGTTGTGTGTGTGTGCAGAGGAGGAGGAGGCGGGTGTTACTTTTTCTCTGTCTTAACATTAATCTGTATTTGTTTTATCATCTCACAACTTCAGTCTTGCTTAGTCTATTGGGTGCATTTGCTCCAGCACCTGCATGATATTTTCCTCACTATACCCTTTGTTTTCTTCCAGAAAGGATCTGAAAGGAACATCTGGAATTAGTGCAGGATCTAGACTTGGAACCCTAGCACCAGGTTAAGCAGCAGAAGCTCAGTCAGAGGCTTCCAGACCCCCCCATCAGAGAAACAGGCAAAGAAACTCCATACCTTACCCTACTCCGCATACAGAAAAATTCAAAACACCTGTGGCAAGTGTTCTGCTTTAGTTTGTTAAAGAAACATGCCTCAGCTATAAAAGCCATACCCAAGTTTCAAGTGTTATACATTCCCAAAACTCGAAGTGGGGATTCTAACCCAACCTTATGTCTTTGCCTCATTATACAACTGAATTCTTAACGCAATTTGGACTTGCTTTAAAAATCAGAGAAACTTTAAATTTTGTATTTTCGGTTCAGTAATTCCAAGTATTCCTAAAACCATAACCCCCCTCCAACCACTTTCTTTATTTTAAACCCATCTATTCTTGGAAAATTCTTACCCCACTAGTCACAAATGTGAGAAGCAGAAATTTCTTCAGCTCTCTATAGGAAGAGAAGTACCATAAAGACCCAGCACTTCCAGTACTGGCCACTGGCCTCCACTCATACCAAGCCACTCCAGTGCTTTTCTTTACATTTACAATAAATCACAGACAACAATTTCCAGATGTGGAAAGTTGAAAAATTGTTCTCATTGATCTCTTTGTAATTTCATTCTTTAAATATCAGACCAGCATTGGAATCCTCTTTCTGCCACTCAATCCAAACCACCCTTCTTTCTTATCTATGTGGCGGCCCTTGCCATGCTTGCATTTTTTTTACAACTTCCTAGTAAATATTTTTTCTTATGCTTTCAAAGGTCTAAAAGACAGGTGTTATAAAACACGGGCCATGTATGTTTGTCAGAGGACAACCTGAGACATGGTGACTGTATGTTGTAAAATAACACAGTCTGCTTTTCCCTTTGTGGGGTCTGGTTCTGCAGCACAAATGTGTATTCTGATCTCACTCCAAGTGAAATACCTTTATAAAATTTTACAGGTTTGTGAAGTTCTTCAAATCTTTATTCCAGGAATAAGGATCATTCCAGGTATGATATACAGGACATTTAAGGGCTGATATACTTTAACAGCTGAATGATTCAATGGTTGGATGACAAAAGTATAACTTTTAATAGTAATAAAAATTTCTAGAAATACACAAAACCTTAAATTATCTAGATACATTTCTTTTACCAATATTTGAAAATAATGCCTTTAAAATATGAATAGTGAATGATCTTGCAAGTAGAATTGTCTAAGGATTCCACAGGATTTTTAAAACAAATGTGATGATTATTTCTCAGTACCCAACAAACATGCAGTCTTTGGTTAGAGTTTGCAGTTGTACCTTTACAGAGATCAGTTAAAATGTCACTTCTCCATAATAGCTGAAGATGCTACAACAATTGCTCTTTCTTTTTAATGTAGACCTTAAAAAGCACTGGAGCCAATAGGAAGTTGTCCACTGATCTTTGTATACTTGTTTTATTTTTATTCCAAGTTTACATTATAAGCTCTTCTCATCTCATTAAAATTAGTAATATATTATAGAACAGCAAACATATATTCTTCTTCTTTCCCAATAACCTCACTGTTCCACTTAATTATCTGTGAACTATTTCAGGAACACATACCCTGCCTACTAAAATACTGCAGTATACAGTAGGTTATTTTCACAGTATCACCATGAGGTCAGAAAGTTTATAATACCTGTTTTATGGACTGGGAAGACCTCAGTTAGGTCTTCCTCTTAAGCCTTTTCTGAGCTCTGGTACCTATTTCTGAATAGGTCAGAACCAGTGTGCAGAAAGTTGTATGCAACAGCAAGGTCCACAGAACCTTAAGTATCCTAAGTTCAAATATCTGATTGATTTTCTCTTCTCTGTTACTGATCCTGTAACTTGATTTTGAAAGGTATGCCTTGCTTTTATAGGAAAATCTACCAAACTACATGAGTTGAAGGATTCTAGCATTTTAGAATTGTGTTCAGATCGTACTCCTCCATACTATTATAAGAGACACAACACTATTTTTTTTTGTTAAAATCAGCAACACTTGCAAAAAGAGCAAAAAATGAAAATGTCACTGTGCTAGGGAGACAGTTTCACGTTCTCTTTTTTTGTGCTGTGGGTACATTTCTGTTCTGGTGGCTTTAATATGCCTGAGATTACATATGCTAGAAGTTCTTTTTGTCATTTGCAACCCGACATTCCATGTCCCACACATAAAATGGCACTCATTGAAGGGCACCTATTAGGCGTTGTGCTTCCTTTGAAGCTTGATTGGATGTGGACACCTCTCTCTTGATTTTCTGGAGCCTGGAATGTCAGTGGCTCCCTTCCACTTAATGAGGAGTAGCAGATTGTTTTATTTATGAGTCTCAAAACTGAGACAGTAAAATCAAGCTCAGACTCTCTGAAGCTCCTCCTATCTATCTCTTGCAATCTATTAATTCTTTAACAATACCAACAGCAGTCTATATGTGTGCTTTTTAAAAATTACCATATGCTTCAGTCTCATGGACAAAGACGGTTAGAAAGTTTAAGTTTTTATGTTGATTCACCAAATATAGGTCACATGGGATCTAAGATGTGAACCTAATAATGCATTTAATGGCAGACTCTTCTCTCTCTCCCCAACAGCCCCACCAGGGAAACGAGACCAAGCAAGATTGATACTAATTACGCATACAGAGGAGCCCTAGCTGCAATTGCCAGCCTGCTGCAGAATTCTCTGTGGATGACAGACAGAGTTGGCAAACAAAAGTGGAAGGGCGTAGAAAGAAAGACAGAAAGAAAGGAACAAAATGCTTTTTCTGGTTATTCACAAAATACACTCAGCACTTAAAAACCAAATCTAAATGCACAAAAAACCCCAGGCAGGCAATGCAAAAAACATTTAGCTAGGTGTCTAATAACTCCAGGAGCGATGTTGGATACCAACCCATCACATGCTCCCATCGGGTGGTTTAAAAAAGTAAAACAAAAGAAGATTTTAAAAATCCCATGCTACCTCCTTTTCCATGTAATTACCATAAGTTACAGTTGGGGGTGATGCTGCAGACGAGCTTGGGGAGTGAGGTGAATTTGAAACAGATAAAAGCTGGGTAAACCACTCCAGTAGTCAGGCTCATGCAAAAGTACTTAACCAGAAACAAATGCTGCTGATGCTTTTGTTCTGGTCTTTCACTGAAGCTTATTCTGGCCTTCTGATGTGCCTCCTATAGGTTGCCTCTGCCAGGCAACCGTGCATGTGCTCACAGTCCCAACTGCTAGCCCACATTTATTTATTTATTTATTTTCAACCCAAATAAACTCTTAATGGCTTAACATAAAACATTTGGATTTTTTTTGATGCACACTAAATAATAAAAAAGCCAGAAGCACAATAAGCCATAAGGGAATGAAAAGGATGATTGTTCAAAGCCCTATTAAAAGGTTTGTTGCTTTATTTATATATTTTTTAACAACACAATTTCAAAGCCTTTTAAAGAAGACTCCTCCTCCCCAGTTGCCTGCCAAGATAGTACTTAGCTGAGGGAGGGAGTGGTTGCTCTTTAAAAGATGATGATACCTATTAGAGAGCAAGAGGGAGAGAGAGAGAGAGATAAAGGCTTTCCCAAAACCAGTTGTCCAGAAAGGCCAATGAAAAGAAACAAAAGGTAGGAGATGAGGATTAAATGGAAAGAAGATGGGAACATTAAAACAGAGAGCACTGAGAGAGAGAAGAGATTTTTCAAGCAAAAACCGCTTCTATTAAAGTCCTTTTAGTTACTCTATTACACTAACCATGCTCCATATTTAGGCATCTATCAGGCAGTAATTGTGGACCACTTCACAAAAATTAAGTCTGACAGCCCTCTTTCATGAGGTAGGTGAGCAACAGAGACCCACTCACACGCAGGCAGAGACCAGGTTGTTCCCACAGAAGACCAGAAAGCTCTTTCACAACACATCATATTACAAAGCAACAGGCACAGAAAGGTTATTCTTCTCCTTGGTGTGCTATGTTATTTCGTTGTAGGCATCGAATGACTTGTCTGGGTGGAAGACATGTCATGTGTTGTTGAAGTATCCAGAGATAAAGTTGAGGTCTGTGTTCACTCTCCTTTTTCTTAGAAGAAAATATTACAGTCAAGGTCTTACGCCTAGCAAAAGTCCTCCACAATCCTCCTATTCTTTGAGACCCTGTTCCTTCAAAATGCTGTCAGCAATCATCATCACAGATGTGATCGCAAACCTCCAGAAAACTTGTGCAAAACTGAGTAAAAACCACCAAATGAGGTTCTGCGTTCACAGTAGGGAGCCACTGCAGTCACCACTGGTGGTATGTCCACGGTGACCTCTGTTACAGAGAGATGGTCTGTAGTTTGCTCTGGCCGGAGTTTTTCACAGGTCATGGCACTGCTCCCAGAAATTATGAATGACATATCCCTCTTTTGGGTATGAGAAGTCTCTTGTGCAGTTAAGGAGGAAGTGCTCTACATTTCCTGGTGGGCTACACCAGCTTGCACTGGTCAGCTACATCAGCTTGCACTATCAGAGCCATTGGGCTGTGATGCAGCCTACATCACTGAAGTGATGCAGAAGCCTTTGGTACTTCCCATCTGTTAAGAGCAAGAAATAAACTAGTCCAAGAAGATGTTTTCTTTTTAGCTTCGCTGCAACAAAAAAACACAAAACCTCCTGAGGACAGCTGTGTAAGAAACACGTCTACTTCAGAACTGAAATTTCATCCTGTGAAACTAAAGGTAACTTTCATTTTCATTTATATGTTTTTGATATGAAACACTTGTTTCAGTGGAAATTTCCAAATAATCTCTACTGAAAACATTTCAAGGACTCTTAGGTACACAAACTGACTCTAACCTTAGTATAAATGCTCTAGATTAAGGTCCAGATAGGTTTTTTGGAGATTATCCTTTTCCCTACCAGGTTATTGATGCCTGGGTTTGATTTTGTAAATCTCTGAGGAGCTAAGTTTGAGTATATGAGGTGGAAATGACTTTGAAAAGTGGTGTACACTGCCTTTTTCTGCATGACGGTTACGAAGCTGCTAGCACACTGACTCAGTTCTGAGATCAAACCAGGGCATACTCCAAAGCTAGCATCTTATTTCAGTGGTACGCAGTTTACTGGGCCTGTCCATAGAAAAAAGTATCCATTACCTTATTTATGATCTGAGGTCAAACAGTGTAATCTTTCCTAAAGGAATCTATGAAAAGGCCTGAAATAACCCAATGTTACATATCCTAGATTAAACTAACAGTCTTCTATTGAAAGAAATATTGCTTGTACAGCAGTTCCATAAAATTTTCTGTTCTGTATTATGCTATTAATCTGTGGTGAAGCAATGACTAAAATGTGGTATATGCAGCAAGACCAAGCAACTCTTTGAAAAATCTATTATACTTACCAGAAAGAGAAGAAGGAGAAATTGTGTCCAGCAGAAAGCACAAAGAAGTTTCAGTATCTAAAAGAAATCTACTTTTTTTGCAGCGTGGCCAGGACACTGCAATTTCTCTTTACCATCCTGAAAAGGCCATGGGATCCTTGACACCTGAAGCAGTTGTGACCTTTTTTTCTCACTGGCGGGAAGGAAAGAATCCTAGCAGTGCATCCCTCACCATTGTCATGTGAGGCAGAGCAGGAGAGGCACCCCGGTCCCTCTCCTGCTTGGAAGGAGTGTACTCCCATCCAGGCACTGACCCTTAGAGAGATTACATGTCTCAGAGAGACTTAGAAAGATTACACCTGAACAGACAACAGCAATGATTACAGCCACGGACACGACCCTCCTAGAAGAGATCAAAAGTGCTATCTCTCACCACTGTAAAGATCCACTTTCTTCAGTGGTGCTTCAGCATGCTTTAAAATACAAGGCTGTGGGCAACACAGAGTACAGGATTTTCCTGTTTCCGGATAGGCAGCTTAAACCCATTAGATGTCTCCAATGAATTCTGTGGATAGTAAGTATTCATGGTGAAGGTGTTCATTTCAGAAATCCTCGCTTTAAAACAGTTTGCTTGAAACAATCATAATCTAATTAAAGACATCAACCTGTTGGAACAGGTCCAAAGGAGGGCCACAAAAATGTTCAGGGGGATGGAACACTTCTTCTATGGAGAAAGGCTGAGAGAGTTGGTGTTATTCAACCTGAAGAAGAGAAGGCTCCTGGAAGACGTTATTGCAGCCTTCCAGTACTTAAAGGGGGCTTATAAGAAAGATGGGAACAGATGTTTTAGCAGGGCTTGTTGTGATAGGACAAGGGGTGACAGTTTTAAACTAAAAGAGGGCAGATTTTGACTAGATGTAAGGAGGAAATTTTTGACAATGAGCATTGTGAAACACTGGCACAGATTGCCTGGGGAGGTGGTAGATGCCCCAACCCTGGAAACGTGCAACACCAGGTTGGATGAGGCTCTGAGCAACCTGATCTAGTTGAAGATATCCCTGCTCATGCCAGAGGGTTGGACTAGATGACCTTGAAAGGTCCCTTCCAACCCAAACCATTCTATCATTCTGTGATTTTATGATTCTGTGATTCTATGATTCTAAAGCACAATATGGGAACTGCATTTTGAAGTGCCATTAGCAGAAGAGAGACCATCTTGCTATAGGTAATCAGAGGACGAAGGGGCCAACACCTGACTCACTGATGTACAGAAAAGTCTCACTAGCGCTGAGGTGTGAGGGTGATGCTGTTTTGTTCTTTAAAGAGAGAGCCACAGCTTTCGCTTTGAGAAGAGCTTGGGCTGCCACCCAGTGGAAGCAGGTACCAATTTCGTACTGATTTATCTTCACGATCACGGCAGGAGGGACGGCTCTCCAGCTCTCCAAGTAATAGCAGAAAAAGGAACACCTTCATGGTGTTACTGCTTCGTGCACACCAATTATTTTGGATCAACATATTCCATCTAGAAGTTCAAACACGACTTTTCTAAATGCTAACATGGGATATTAGTGTCAGACTGAATTTTTTTCTTGCATACCTGCAGTAACAGTCTCTGTACAACAAAATAGACTGATTGTTGAATAAACTTCCTAAACAAATGATGTCAATGTACTTGTTATGTTATGGTTTCAACCATAATATAACTTTTCTTCTACATTTTCTTTGGCGGTCTCACTTCTATTTTTGACCAAATATATGGCTTTTGCACAGATGGGATCACTTGCAATGTAATTTTACTAGGAAAAATGCACTGTCTTATGGAAATATACAACAAGAACAGAGGACATTCCTATAAAACATCTAGATCAGAATTGAAATATTTGCCAGGACAGATGAGAAGGAAATGTTAATCCCCATGTATTGACAATTAAACAAAAATTAGGCACAATTCAACATCTAGACTGACTTATATAGGTGCTACATAATTTTTTTTCTCTAGTAACTCCCACCTGGCATACTGTCCTGCTCCAAGAAACAGCGTAAGCCCACTTCCTGACTGGTTTTCTTTTTAGGCACCTTTTACTGCATTTCAAATAGTATTCCAAACATCCTTTTTGTGTATAAGAAACAGAAAGTGGAACTTACCAGGGACAAAATAAAAGGAACTATTCTTTTACCAAGCGGTGAATGGGGACAAACTGAAAATATCTAAAAGATTTTCACACAAAACATATTAAAACTGTCTACTTCAATTTAGATTTTGTCTTCTCATAATCAAAATGTTTTTTCTCACATATTTTATAGATGGAAAAAAAGATGAATAAGTTATCCTAAGAATGCTTATAATAGCTACTGCGTATTCAGGCTTACAAAAGCATAATTATAATACCCTCAAAAAAGGAGAGTTCTGATCTTAAAACACCTGAACTGCTCATGGCATAACACACACCTACTCCATTGACTCATGCAAATTAAATATTATCTTGTCTGTCTCAACTTCAGTGCCCAAACCTTGAAATCCCAAATCTCAGAACAGGTATGTAAGATTTTACAGAATGCTTCAGGTAATTTGGGACTTTCCTCCTCTCCCCCTCTTTGTCTGACAGGTGTGCAAATCCTTCATGTCTGACTGCAAATAAAATAATTTTCCTCATAGGCATTACTCTTGTTTTCAAATCTGTACTTTATTTGATTTAGAGCAAGTGATGCTTAGATTTCTAAAATGCCCTTAACTATCAGACTCGGAATCCTGCACTTGCTTGTTAACAGTCTTTTCTATTAAAAGGTATTCTACTTTCATAATTCATATTTTATAAAATTTATTCACCAGGCAAGATGACATTTGTCTGCTTTATAACTGTATGGTTAAGGTATTCACCTGGGACACAGAAATTTCAGACTCTTGTCTCTGTTGTAATAAAACAGAGTGTTTTGAAACCCACCTCTCATTCTTTCAGGGGATGTCTCTTATCTCATGTAGTTAAAAAAAAAAACAACCACAAAGCCAGAATTGGTTCCCAGGAACACATATTTTCTCAGGCAAGAAGAGGCGAGTCCTTAGGATGGCAGCTACAGAAACAGAGAGAGAAAATCCTTTGGCCCAAAGTCAAAGGATATTTTCCCTTGTTTGCTGTGCTGTTTCTGAAATCTGGAACAGAACAGCACCTCAAAGACTTCCTTTGCTATTTTGAAATGGGAGACTAAAACTGTGACTGCGCTGGCCGCCCCTACGAGGACAGATGTTACTGAGGGGCCCAGAGGTTCGCTGCTGCTGACTCTGCGTGCTGGTCAGCCTCACGTTTGAAGGACAGGTCCGTGTCTTCACTTCCTTCTGAACTGCTTCCTGGTTGCACAACAGCTTCAATAGACTTGGCACTTGCAGGCATTTTATTACCTTTGGACATTCTATACTGAGCTACGTAGCAGTGATTTCTTAAGACCTGGTTAATTTTTCCAAAGGCAGCTTATGCTTAAAGAAGCCCACTTTGAACAGAGACACCCATATCACTTTTTCTCTTTGCTGTGCTTTATGCTCATCTCCAGCCTCTTGGGAGATGTGATATATGCTTGGTAACTCTCAGTCCTGTTTGCCTAGGGAACAAGTCCATTTAGGTAACCATGTTCAAGAATCTGGTTTACCAAACTACTGCTAGGTTGTGTCCCTTATCAGTCACTTTTGTAAGACAATGTATGTGTACAGAATTGAAGACATTTCAGCATTCTGTATAACATGGGCTTTAATAAAAAGAACAACTATATATTACTTCCTTAGATTCCTGGATCTTCACTAAAATTTGCCACTATATACCGCTGTACTCTGAGGTAGTGTCTTCAGTTTTCCTGAAGGCTCCTTAAAACGGCAGGTGATGCCTGCCATTCCTGAGAAAACTTATACTCCTCCACTTACATAGGCAAGCACTTTGGACTACTCAATGTATAAAAACAGATAGACAATCAAGCCAAAACTGATGGGTCTTGATGAGTCAATAGACCATTGAGCTCTCAGGATTTCAAAACCAGAAGCTAAAATTAAAACAAAATGTTTAAGAACAACAAAAACAGATTTTGAAGGGTTTTTTTTAGATTTCTGAGATAGCTTGGTTTTTTTGAAGCATAAAGACATCTCTGCTGCACGTGTGGAGCAGATAAACCTGACTTGGTATTTGTCACAGCAATCTTGGAAAGAGCAGTCCTGGGAGGGATGTTGCAGGGACGTTTGAGTAAGCTGTATACAAGCCACCTTGGTCCAGAAACAGGACAGTAGAGTTTGTCAAGCATGACACAGAGCCCGTATACTCATTCTTCCATAAACTTCTTTCTGTGAGAAAATGGAGATCTTTATATTAACTGGACCTTAAAAGCTGGGACTGAGTACATTACAAGAAAACAAGAAGTTTGAAGTTATTCTTGTTAACACGAAATTTGTTTTTGAGTAGCAGTGCAGTACAAATCCAGGGAGTTGAATTCTGGCCAAAATTTTAACTTGAAGCTTTCACTGCAACTGTAGGAGAGTCCTTAATAATTCAATTAAAACATTGCACATAGCAATGGGCAAATCTGAAACCAGGAAAGCCTGTGCTATTTTCCAATGGTTCTGTTATGATTAACAACTTCAGGTCAAAATATTTTCATGCCACAAGAGGGAGACACAAGCACATAATTTCTTCATTAAAAATGAAGCAAAGCCTTAATATACTCTAAATAGCATTTACCAGGAAAGTTGTCTACCCCATTAACGTTCTCATGAACACTTCAGCAGCTCTGGGACTGCTCTACTCCACATCAGCAAATTACAGAAATTAGAGAAAACAGAACAAAAATTCAGGGACATTAGACTTTCACTGAAGTACAAGGAAGGAAATATACAAGAAAATTCTAAGTAACTTTCCAAGGAAATAATACAAAAGCTGGACTTCTAAGCTTTTCTCTGAGAAGAAGAGTTTGTCCTAACAATTTAGGTGTGGAAAAGATGAGTCAGTTCCCATTAAACTGATCTTGCTATTGTATAAACTAGATTAGTTATGGGACGAGTATTTTATTTTAGCCATAAGGGAAAGTATTTAAAACTACCATGATAAGAAAGAGTGCTTCTATAACTGTAAGAGAAAAAAAGTTCAGCTAGATGTGTGATGTTGTTAATATAAGTATCAAATTTCATAATTAGTCATTTGTACATAAACTTCTGTTAATGGAACAACTCACAGTCTTCAAGAATACAGAACCACTCAGCATGTGGATATCTGTAAAGCTGATTTGCCTCAAGGCATTGCTTTGAAATTCATTTCTCCATCACTTTGCAGCTGGGCTTCTCTGAGTTGCCAGTCAAATGAATTTTAGCATTACTTGTTCCCCAGCATTGCTTTATATCTTAGTTTTGTTAAATAATTCAGAAAACAGATTAAAATATGCACTACATATCTTGAAGCATTTGCAAACTAGTATCAATAGTGATAGAAACTGAGGTAAGGAAACACTAGGGTATTGGACAGCTGTGTTGATAGCAACACGTGAATTCAAACAATTAATTCATCACTGGTACTCGACAAGGGTGAACTAGAGAACGTACTTGTTCTGGCAGCTGTTGAAACTCATATCAGTGTAATTTCTAACAATCTAAACTGATTAAAGAACAAGACAGGAAATAAAGAAGAATGCAAGACAAAACCAGAAAAGGTAGAAAGCAAAACAAGCACTGCTAATGTAAGTTATTCAGAAACTAAGGCAGCCCATTCCCTGCAGTCATCACATTGAGCTTAATAATCTTAAAATTATTTTATATTCCCCTGTTCTCCAAGAGAATGATGGTCTCTATAAAAATAAATACAGACAACGTTCAACAACTTTGTGTTGAACACACAACAAAAGCAGTTTGTCTTGTATATTATTTCAATACAGAGACCCCCCTTCATTTTATAGGTCAAATGCAATAGACTCGCATTTCTTTTAAAAGGAGCATAAAGTCTGGTGTTACTCAACTTGTTGTCAAAGGTCTTTAACATAATAAGTTGCTGTGCCTTGCCAAAGCATTTGTTAACAGTGAAATAAATTAGTCTCTTGAAAGAAATCCTTGCAGATTTTTGAGGTACCTCCACATCAGGATTTGTTTTTTTATTGCAATGTGTTCCAAAGAGGCCAATAACTATTGAAAGCTGAAACTAAGTTGCTCAGAGGACTGAATGAAAAGATAAGTTTTGTCTTGACAGAAACACCTTAAGGGGAAAGGGAGAAAAAAGCAATGCAGCTCCATCAGAACCAATTTTTTTTAATGGCAATGGTTGGTTTTGAGACCACCTGAAACACTTCATTTTAAAATTGAAGCCAGTGATGGTAAAAACAGTGCAGAGAAATCTGCTTTGGTTACTTTAAGTTTTCAAGATCTTTATTTGTTATGAAGATTTTTTCTTTATAAACTTGAAATAGTGATGTGATGAGAAAAACTATATCAGACAAGTTCTACACTGCTTCTGCAAGAATACACTACATATTACGTTGTTGTGTTCAATAGAGAACCTGACAAATAAAGTAGTGCTCTGTGATGCAAACAATAAGATGATGCTTAGAAAAGTTTCACTTTCTAAACACTAAAGACTACTAGTAATGTTTAGTACATTACATTACTACAGTAGAAACACTACAAAGGTACATAATTCAATGGCAATTATAAAGAATCCAAAATTAATATTAGACTTAAAAAGAGAGAGAGGATAGGTGGATTATGACCAAAAACCCCAGGTCTTCACAACCCAAACTCAGATGTGTGTTTTATAAATGTACTCTGCCTCTAAAAAGAAAAAAAAAAACCTTATTTATTTTAGAACATTATAATTTGAGAAAAGCCATGAATTTAGATGTGGTTTTGAGACTTATAACTAGATATTACACACAAATTATATCTGTAATCCCTAATGACTGCTTCCTTAATTTTTTTTTTCCTAGTTTACTACTATGGAGCATTCACTCTTACAGTAAATCTTACACACAACCTCCCCAGGATGTGACAGAAAGCAGTGAGGAACTGTGACTAGAAAAAAAGGCAGCATTTTTCTGGAACGAGAAGTCTCATAAAAGAGACAACAGTCCCTATGTGTAACATCAATCCACTACTGACCCTAGAAATCCCTTTTATTTATTTATGAAGAACCCAAATTTCCTTTGACTGTGTTTTAAACAGTGGGTTTTTCTTGGTTCCCATAATGTTTTTTCAGACCTATGGATGACCATTAAATAGATCAGTGTTCCATTTCACCAGAAAAAGCTACTTCATACTCCTTTCCACCTTCCTCCCAACCTGTGTCAGGTTTACTTCTCATCTAGCAAAATCTCTGAGCCTTTCCCCACCATCTGAAGAGGCACGAAGGTAGGCATCCTTCAAGCTGCAATTAGGAGCTGACGACCCATAAGGTTTCCTTACCATATTGTCAGCATAAGCGGAACTAAACATCAAGTTATTGCCAAGAAACTACCCAGTATGTGCTCAGCTGAACACAAGAAATGGATTAGAAAAGTAGAAGTATATTGAACGCTGAAAATATTTGCTTTTAACTACTTCAGGTTTGAATGCTGTGCTAGCAAGTTTATCATAGCTTTTATAAAGCCAGTTGGTGCCTAAATCTACCTGTATTCCAGATTTCTGTTGTAGCTGCCTTGTTTCCTTCCTCTTCTATTGAGCTTGGAGAAAGTTTCCCAGGCCTATTCAAAAAATGTCTTTTCAAAATCTGGGTCTGAGAAAATGCAAAGCAAAATGAATCATTTACAACAGTCACTTTCATTCCAGACTGAAGAATTAAATATTTTTTTTTTCCCCAAGTTCTGTCTGTTTTGCCCTTGACAGTACTTGGTAAGAGGTCGCCCTGTCTTTATCTCAACCCAAAAGGTTTTTCATCTTACTTCCCCCCTGCCCCCAGTCCTGTTGAGGAGGGGGGAGTGAGAGAGCAGCTGGGTGGGCATTAGCAGCCAGCCAAGCTCAACCCACCACAATCACTGTCTCATTTAAGAAAAATGTAGCAGACAAAAACATAGCACATCTGCAGTAGGATTCCATGTGTCCAGGAATATATCTTCTTTTCTCTCGATATATAAATGGATAGCAAGTCAGTGCTACCCCTGAAAATACCGTATGGCAACTAATAGTAGATTTCCAGACTGTGCTAGCATCCACAATGAAATTTTGTGCAGGACAGACTTTACAGCTTTTTGACTATCTATTTAGAAAGAGTTTGTGAAATGTTATTTTGAAAGATAGTGTTAAGTGAGTAACTACCTAAAGATAGTTGCTATTTTGTCTTCCTGATTATCTGAGTAAAACTTTGCTCAGAAGTTTGATGAATCTAATAGCTGGAGGAACACACATCTTCACTGACATGTCAAACTCCCATATAGCTTCTTAGGCACTCCTACCTACCCATATGCTGTAGCATAGCCACCATATTTATAACAAAAAATTAAAACCCAGGATGTATTACATTAATTAGCATTATACTGAAATATTATTTCTTTCTTTGAGGGGAATTCACACAGCCGTTCCTTGGTAACATAGGCTGTGTAACACCAGATGATACGTAGGGATGTGAGTGTGAGATCATCCAGATCATCAATAAAGATATTGAACAAGACCGGCCTCAGAACCGAGCCCTGGGGAACACCGCTTGTGACTGGCCGCCAGCCAGATTTAACGCCATTCACCACAACTCTCTGGGCTCGGCCATCCAGCCAGTTCTTTACCCAGCGAAGAGTAAACCTGTCTAAGCCACGAGCCACCAGTTTCTCCAGGAGAATGCTGTGGGAGACGCTGTCAAAGGCTTTACTAAAGTCCAGGTAGACCCTCATCCACTAGGCGGGTCACCTGGCCATAGAAGGAGATCAGGTTGGTCAAACAGGACCTTGTAGGTCTGTAGGGTGGAGCAGACTCTCATAACCACTGTGGATACTCCTCCCTCCTGTGTGATGACTAGCAGTACCTTTAAGTATGAAGGAGTACTCCAAAGACTCAACTGAATTCATATCCCCACCACTCCGTAGCAGAGAACTGAAAGACTTCAGACTTACACTGTCATTAGCAAAATAGGAGTGCAGGATTTGAGTGCCCTTTGGGGGTAGAGGGGGAAGAGAGGTCTTAGCCCTTTAATACTGAGCACAGTGAGCCAATCATCTATTAATAGATATTAATAAATCTATTCTCACAATTTCAAATTTGACTGGTGGATCCACCATGCATACCTGTTGCAAGCTCTGCTAATGCAGAAGCTCTGAGTCAGTGTGAGTTTGAGTTAACAGACTCAGTGACAGTGACTAGAACCTTACTAATAACTCCCAGTAAACAAACTACTGGCAGTGAAAGTAATAGAGCCAGGCTTTGATGAAATGGGTTAGGGATGAACTTAAGAATAATAGCTGAGGCAGAGAATTAGCATCTTTTTAATCATGACCCCAATTACAACTCAAGACAAATTATATCCTCTAATATAACACTTGGTGTCAAATGTGGGCACTTTAAATTTCACCCTCAAAGGAACTGGTCATGTCTGGGTTTAATCACTGTATTTATGTATTTCTCTTCTTATGATGAACTTCTCTGAAGTTGAGACACTACAAAGACCTTTTACATTAATACGGGTAGGTAATAAAGGCACTTCTGCCCATGAGAATACATTAAGAAATATAGAAAACACATGAGAGTGTGTTGGTTTCACACACAATTATATTCAGTACTTTTATAAATATGTAGGATTTTTTCTTTGGCATATTTATACACAGAGACATGTACGTACAAATGACCACACAACACTAAGTCCTCAGGTACTAGTGGATAGTTTTCTTATTTTTTCCTGCATTTGTGAACTTCAGTTTTTTTGTGAAAATGATGGATTACTCACACAAGCAAGACTACTCCTGTCACTTACTTAAAGAGTAAAGAGACTGGGCCTTTGGCAGAAACCTTATACGCATTTCTACATGACGCCACTTTCACTATTTTTCAGGTCAAGTTCTACCACTTAAAGTATAATACCAGTGAATTTTTTTTCTGTCAGCTGAGACTGCAAATCTTATACCCTTTTATACACCTAAGCAGGTTTGTTGAAGGCAGCAGGTACGTCAGACCTGCCAGTATTGAATTCATTGTGTCACGTGCTAGAACTTCTGTGTGTATGCAAATGATTTTTGAAAACACACAGCCAAATAATCCAAATCCATGGATGATCAGTGCATGAGGTAACAGATTTCCTTTAAAAGTAATACACGGTCCTCAAAGAACGTTGCCTTTATGCCATTACAGTTTGTGTCACAATCACATTGAACAACTGAGTCTGGTGATGAGACTTTTTGGTTCAGCCTAGTACCAAAAGCACACACAAATATGTACATGTATCTCCCTTCACATACACAAGTTTTCATAAATTTGCCGTTCTTTAGCTAGCTATCTCAAAATTGAGCAAGAAGTAATGATAAGGCTAATGGCATGCCTAAGAGTAGTGGTACAAGAGATTGTCTGGAAAACGCATTAAGACTGTAATTACCGCTGATCACAGTAAAACACTCAAAAGAAACCAGTACTTTTCATATTCTCAGCATTTACAATAAAGTGAACAAGAAATGCCTCTAGAGAACAAAATGCAGATCCTGAAAGGGCTCAGAAAAAAAAAACTTTGCTAAATTTCAGTTGTTGCCACACAGAATACAGAAAACTTGGTTATACTTAGAAGACTGTATACAAATATGTGTTCTGCGAAGATAAGCTGCAGAGTGATTATATACTATATAACATAACATAACATAACATAACATAACATAACATAACATAACATAACATAGCATAACATAACATAGCATAACATAACATAATATAATACATTTCATGTGATTCTACTTTAGTCCTTCCTGTCCTTCTGATCATCTCTCTTATTTGTCATGGAGGAAGAACAACAACCACAGAAGACTTTGAATGGAAATACAAAAGTCCTTTTCTATTTTTGTTTGTTGTTTGTTTTATTTCAGAAAACCTTTTATTGTTTCTTTGCATCTGCTAACACTACTCAGAGAACCAGCAGAGGAAAATGGAGCATTTGGAAGGTTTAGGAAGAGTGCAGCAAGGAAAGTGGCTAATTATTCTATTTAATGGCATAGTCGAATGCTCCCTTCCAGAGGTTGCAGAGAGCACCCAATGTAGTTAATGCTGAACAACCATTTTAACACAGACATCCTAGTTTACTTGTTCACATTTTAGACATTCCTGAGTTTTGCAAGGACATCTATTTGGTATTATATCTTAACAGCTAGGAGATTACAAATACGTCATGACATTTCTTTTTGAGCATCTAACAATATTATATTCTCTGAGAATGTCACATCTGGCACTTTGGAATGCATTATAATTTGAGAAGTGTTTTCATTAAACCACTTATATTACAATAGTAATAGCCAATGTGATCACCTTATGCTGTTTTTTTCTAACGAAAGAAAAGTATTTCTTCATTGTGCTGGTTTCATACCATGTCTCCCTGCAAGATTCCTAAGAAATCTGTAAGAAAATTCACTGCAAAACATTTTTCAGTGTAATCTCTCTATTTGTATAAAACTTCAACTGCTTTTACAAACAACACTCACATAAAAAGTGTACTGAGTGCTCCCTCAGTAAGTTTGCAGATGACACCAAGTTGGGTGTTGACCTGCTGGAGGGTAGGAGGGCTCTGCAGAGGGATCTGGACAGGCTGGATTGATGGGCAGAGGCCAACTGTATGAGGTTTAATAAGGCCACGTGCTGGGTCCTGCACTTGGGTCACAACAACCCCATGCAATGCTACAGCTTGGGGAGGAGTGGCTGGAGAGCTGCCTAGCGGAAAAGGACCTGGGGGTGCTGGTTGACAGCCGGCTGAACATGAGCCGGCAGTGTGCCCAGGTGGCCAAGAAGGCCAACAGTGTCCTGGCCTGTATCAGGAATAGTGTGGCCAGCAGGAGTAGGGAAGTGATTGTGCCGCTGTACTTGGCACTGGTGAGGCCGCACCTTGAATGCTGTGTTCAGTTTTGGGCCCCTCACTACAAGAAGGATGTTGAGGTGCTGGGGTGTGTCCAGAGAAGGGCAATGAAGCTGGTGAGGGGTCTGGAGAACAAGTTTTACGAGGAGCAGTTGAGGGAACTGGGATTAATTAGTCTGAGGAAGAGGAGGCTGAGGGGAGACCTTATCGCTCTCTACAACTACCTGAAAGGGGTTGTGGTGACGAGGGTGTTGGTCTCTTCTCCCAAGTAACCAGCGATAGGACGAGAGGAAATGGCCTCAAGTTGCACCAGGGGAGGTTTGGACTCCATATTGGGAAAAATTTCTTTATGGAGAGCGTGGTCAAACATTGGAACAGGCTGCCCAGGGAGGTGGTAGAGTCACCATCACTGGTGATTATATGAGTTTGTATAGAATAAATAAATATAACTGATAATTATATGAGTTTGTATAGAATAATTCCTATCAATGAATATACACTGGCGTGTGGTTTCTTCACCCCACACTGTATGAAGTGTATTTTAAACATCTGCTAGAGAGATTGAAATGCACTCTGATACAAACACTGCAGCCACTCAGAAAGGTCATTAAGAGATTCAGTAAAGGCACGGATCACAAATGTCTTTTTTTTCTCTTTAACTGTGATATTGCAAGAGGGAACAGATAAGGTACCCCTTTTCCACAGGACCAGACAGCAAGGAGTGCCCACGACATTGACCGAGAAGATGGTCCAGAAGACTCAGCAGTCACTTAGTGACATAGCACCTCCAAAATCTGCCCTGGACACAGGACATGGGCAATCCTGTATTCACCACATTTGCCAAATGCAACACAACCTAGCTGTAAACAGGGAGGGATGTCTCTACTTGCACCAGATAAACATGTGATATCATGTCTCCAACTTTGGCACCCAGCAGTTTAGGGAGAAGGTACTGAAGCAGCTAGTGGCTTCACAGTGTCTCTCCCACCTTGACAAACCATGTTAGATACCTACTAGAGTCAAGAGATATAGCCATCATACTTCTGAGCAGTGTGCTTTTGGGGCAGAAGTGTTTGCAAATGGACTCTGCTAGTTTCTTAATGAGTTTATGCCAAAAAGCTATCCAGATCTTTAAATGCACACAGATCAAAACCCAGATTAAACAGGATACCTAAGGGTAAGAAACAGCGAAATAAAAACAATAAAAATATAATATCATTCATCACCAACAGAAGCTACAGAAGATTTTACCCCTAGAGAAGATGAGCCAGTATATTCATGAACACTCTTCAGAGCAATGCATAGGGTCTCTTGTCTCAGGAAGACACCAAGGATGGGTCTTGCTTGCCTTTGCCTTCTATGCATTCATCATGTGTGTCTAAGGCACAGAAAAAAAACAGCGATAGAGGTGGCCCAGCACTGTTCCTGCTTCGCTCTGTAACAGTAAGCTGCAGTTGTCTCACTCTCTCGTGGCTTCAGAGCCTCTTTGTTAGTTGACAGGACCTATTCAGAATTCCTCTACACACCATGGAAAATAATCCGTTATGTTTGCCTTGTTATAACTTAACAGTTATACGACCTTTATTACCTCAGCAGTTAAATAGATGAACAGTTCCTCAGTTTTATTTAGATGCCATATAAAGGTGAATGTTTCTCCCAAGAATGAGGTAAAAGTAATTATTTGCAGTATATTGATCCTAAATAAACCACTGACTATCATATGTCTGTAAAGAGGAAGTTGCAGAGCTATAAGCAATGGCAAGATGGAAAATTAACCATGAAAGTTGCTTTACAGGAAGAACATGAATCATCTGTCAAAACAAAACCAGTCCATTACCTATCCTGTCATTAATCTTGTTATCTTGTTACCTTTGAGGGATAAAGAACAATAAAATACTGAACACTGAGGCACAACCCAATTTTTATGTCCTCTGACCTCTGCAGAAGTTTATGTCATTCAGGTTCATTGCCTTTGCTCCTATGTAACACCTGGGAGATAAGAATGGAAACCCACACAAGTGGTGCAGTCCACACCACCAAAGCCGTGCATATGCGTCGGCATTGTACACGGGGTGCCAATAGTTAGGACCTGACAAAGGTACCAAGGGACATTTACCATACAAATACCAAAATAAAAAAGCGATTCTCTACTGCATCAGGATTTACTAGCCTAATAAACTGATGGAGGTAGTAGCAATGAAGTATTTTGAATATAGTACACATTTAGAAATAAATACAAATTTGATGCTGCAGGGTGCATTTAAGTCTGTACAACGTATAAACAGCCATGTCTTGACATTTATTTCCCCATCTCAGCGTTTTACTCCTTTTCCAAAGGAACTCCTCAACACAATCAGGATTACCTCTGAAAGGGTGATTCTGAGGAGATTGACAGGAATTTTGATACAAGAGGCACAATGATGAACTCAAGGAACTTGCTTCTACCTGGAAGCTCAATCTCCATTTGGGTTCTCAAGAGGGAAAGTCATCAAAGTTTTTTTGTTTTGTTTTTTAAGCAGGAACAAGGCCTACCGGAGCAAATGCCAATGCATGAAGAGATCAATACCATATAACAAACTCTGTGAAGCAAGGTTAAAAGGTTAAAAAGCAGTTGTGTGTTTCCTTTTGAACACTTAGCATCCAGGTCTAAAAGAAAGTAACACCAGGTCAAAGTCAGGTAATATAAACAAATATTCAGAAACCCAAAGAGTTGCAACAGGCACAGTGTTTTAATAATAAACAATAATTTTTAAAATAAAGATATTTTAAAATACCTTTTAAAAAATTTTAATTTTACAGGAATAGGGTAGTTTAGAGGAAATAACTTCTGGAGGGAGAATTTAGTTAAGAAAAGTTGATGTTAGGACAGGAAGCTGTTTGAAATGCTCATATTCTTACAGTGAAGACAGGTGACAAATCAGAAAGGAAAGGAAAGACACAGCCCCAGTAATTAAATACTGCAGTAGCAGACATTATGGATACAAATACATGTGTGAGTAGAAAAGCAAAGCCCAGGCTCAGAAGGCAGGTGGTGCCAAAGCATTATTCATTGTGGTGACCTTGAACTGAAGCAGCTGCTACTTTCCTGGAATGCAAATTTGAGTCATTCGCATTTCTGACCTGGCTGGTAAATTGTAATACTTCATCCTGCTGCTGTCTGATGTCAGAGGAAGTGGAATTTCCTGACTGCTTCCTTCAAACCCCCACTAAGAAAAATGCCACCTAACATCACCACCTAGCTGCCCACACCAACAGATGGAAGTTGTTGAAACCTGTAATTTCAGATAGAGGCAGGACAGAGACTGATTTCACCCTGACAGAAGATGAATGAGTTTGACAGTGAAGCTGTTTTGGGAATCAACCTTAGGTAGAAGAGGTGAGTCTACTCATAACGTGGCAGGCTGCTGTCTCAAAACCCTATATCCCAGAACATGGTGGTAAAATTATTTAAGAAGACACTGATTCCAGCTGACTCATCTCTACCTTAACACATGGGGGAGGACAGTACTATCAGCAGACTGGGAGTTCAGAAAGAGAGCATCTACAAGGAAGTCCTTATTAATCGTTCTGCAAATAGGATGGAATTGTACATGTACTATTTCTGCTCATTTTGGTGTTTTATAGGATTATTCCAAAGAGCTAAACTTTGTAAGGGTGTTGATTTTGAACCCTGATATTAATAAGTTTGCTAGTATTTAACATAAATTCTGCCCGTTAACATTTTGTTTGCATAGTCATTAAGAGAGGGACAAGCAATAACACAACGTGAAGTAGAGAGAAGACTGTACGTAAATGGTGTGTGAGTGACATCATGTCATGAGAGAGATCATAACAAAGTTGAAAATTTTGTCTAAGGGTATACAAAGATGGTAACCCCCCACTTCTCAAACACAATCACATCAGGTATGGAAGGTGCTTTTATTTCAGCCACTTTCCCATTTCATTCTCTACCAAAAGTAAAGTGATAAAAAGAGCATGTCATGGATCTAGCTGGAGGGAGGAGAAAGATGTGCTTCACATGAGAATCATTATTAACATTATTTTACAGATCATAAAGCAGTATCCACAGATCCACTTCAAAGGTCCTAAAAAATTATTAAACCAGTAAAATTAACATTTTTGTGATTCTGCACAGTATGGTGAGGAAGATACTCCAAGGCAAAAAGTTAATAAGTGCAGGTGGCAGAGCATGTTTCCATCTTCATAGGACTGATCATTTCTCCTTAGTGCCTTACTTTACTCAGCCCCAGCATTGTCTCTCCGGGCACTACTAACACAGATTGAAAGACTTACACTTAGCCTGTTTCTGTAAAAGCAGCTTGAACAAAGAAGGAAACATACTGAACACATACTTAAGAGCCCTGCAGCTGGGATTTTTTATAATGATGTAAAATCCATAAAGCTGCACTTGCCAAAGTAATGAGCATCATTTCATCTCCAGTTATGGTGCAGATAAGAGAGTCAATAACTCAGAATTGATGTAAAAAAAAAAAAAAGAAAGAGGGCTATTTTGTTTTGAAAAATATTGCTGCCATACAAAACCCAGAACAGATATCTCTGATCCCATTTTTTTGGACTTGAAGTTTTGGAGTCTCCTGTGCAACTGAATTGTCCTCTGCACAAAATTGGAGAAAACTGAATATAAACCATGCCTGCTTCTTTATCATCTTCATAGTCACTTGATCCAAGAATTGCCAAGAGTGGCATCTCTAACCAGTTGGGAATTTACAAATGTTTTTGCAATACTCTTGCAGAAGAAAAATTTAAAAGGATTACCTTTTAAGACAACCATCTAGTCATTCATAAGAAAATTCACCATCTTCATGGTGTGTACATGTGATGATATGAATGGATCTCCTCAATAGCTCTAATCATTCATCTGTTATATATTAAAAAAAAAAAATTGTTGATAATTCCACTGAAAGCTGATTAAAATTCTAGGGGAGCACAATCTGAAGGATTTGGTAATGGGATAATTTTCTCTGAAAGAGGTTCTGGACATTTTTCTGAAGATGTCCACGAATAAAACTTGCACCTTAAGTGTGAGAAGAAGTCTTTCTAATTTCTCAAACTAATTGAAAGAAATGGAAACTGGAGGACAACTCACCCTCCTTACATACTGACAGTTTTTGATGTGGGACTGTGGCATAGGGACAAAAGCAACTGCACAAAAGGAAGACCATCGATTTCACTTTGGGAGTTCCTATTTTTGTATTTCAATTCTGTGAAAAAAGGCTGCACACACTGTCTGAACCATTGCCTTAAGTCCAAGAGAAAGGCTTCTGCTGTCACCTATCAAACTTAAAAATTAAAATAAGTACAGCTTTCCTTCACTGATAGCCAAGGGGGAAGTTACCACTCCAGCACCATAGGTCATATGTTAATGTTTTATTACCTAAGAAAAACCAGATCCCATTCATTCTGAATACATGAAATTTCCTATCTGAATCTACGTAATACCTTTTAACAACACAATTGCCTACAAATACCAAAGACAGTGTTAAAGTTTCTGTCATGTAATTGTAAAATCACTGGTTTGCTATGATTCATATTAACTTTTCCCTTTCTTTCTGTAGCATTTTCCCCTGGCTCACACCTGCTTCTTTTAAACACCTAAAATAACACCATTTCACATAAAATTTCTTTTCCTTTAAAAAGAAAAATAGTCTTACTTGTTAGAAGTTAGAAAAACAGCTCCAAGGGCACGGTGATATTATGCGGAAGGGAAGTTTATAATGACAAAACTTTTGAAGAACTCTGATCTTAAAACCTGACCCTTACACAGACACACACACACACACAAAAGTTTCCACAAACTTTGAACTCATGTGACCAACTTTATCCTCAGCAGCAGCTTCTCCTTTTCTCATGTACTCATATTCAAAACTTCCACTCCAATGTACACAGATTTACTTACTGCATGCAGGTTACTTTGCATTTACTTCCTCCTTGTGATCTTTATTGTTTACTTCTAGTCCTCCAGCCCTGCAAATACATGAATGCAGTACACTACTTACCTAAGAATTTTCTCCCAAATAACTGTACGCTTTTGGGGATTACATCTTAGGAAACTAGAAGCAACAACACTAAACTTTTATTACTTACTTAAAAACTGATTTTCCATTAGACTTGATGATCTTAAAGATCTTTTCCAACATTTTTTTTTATGTTTTTATGATTCTATGATTCTGTGATTTTATTAAAATATTCCAGGCAAAATAGAAGATAAAATCCATGACATTGTTTTAGGAAAATATCCTTGTAAACTGCCTTAAAAATGGACTTTGAAATATGAAAGTCAAATGTAAAGGTCCTCTTGATATTACCTTAGAATCAATATTGAATATGTTTTAGAAATTATCATTTTAATAGTTCAGTTAATACTTTATTTTATAGTTGGTTTATGCAAGATATAAATCTTCCCTAAAAAAAACTGGTTTTTTTATATTCTTCAGAACTTCTTCCCACTATCTTTTTCTTGTTAAGTCCATCTTGATTATTTTATACTCTTCAGACAAACATGGGACTGAAAAAGGTTAAGGAACTGTGAATTTTAAATGCTATTATGCATATGTTGAGCGAATTTTTTTAAAACGTAGAACTATGGTTTGATTTCATCTGGCTAGTTTCAGTATCCATGTTTTTCTGTTGCAATTAGCATAAAATTCCTGTCTCACACACGGACTGTAACAGTGTATTCTGTTTTGGGGAACTCTTCTTATGTCCAAACTGGTCTACACCAGAATTTAAATATCAACACAGCACATCATATACAGTAACATAACTAGAGGGGAAAAAAGCTATACATTCATACATCTTTATTCATATATGACTAACTCGATTTGCCTCCATTGAATTTTATTATTAGGCCATGGCTAAAGCTAGTCATCGTCATTTACATTACATTCAACAATTTAGTAAAAAAAACTTTCTACAATATCTACAAATGCTCAGAATGATTTAGAAGTGAACTGTTATAGTTTGATATAAAATCTACATAAGTAGGAATTTCTCCATTGGCAGTGCAGGAGTAGGCTCCATGTGAAGAGCTTCCCTTTCCAGAAAACTTCACTTTTATGTTGAAAAGTGCCTATTTCAGCACTTTGACTTTGTGTACCTTAGGCACCCTGCTTATAAAAATAATGCAAATTTGTCATAGAAAAATTAAAATTATAGCATTTGTTTTCCTGAAAGTGACATATAGGAAGAACTGGAATTTGAAGACTAATGTCTGACATTCTGTATTCCTTCCTCCTTGCTCCAGTGGTCTGATTATATTTAGTGTCTTATTAGTCATATTGGCCACAGAGCCTGAATGTATTTTACACATAAAGAAAGCAACATTAACTAATAAAGTTACCCTTTTTTTAATGAGGGGAATGCTGGAACAAGTCTCAAAGATAGTAAATTTAAAAGGTTTTGCACCCTCCCTTGTCCTCCACCCTCAAAAGCTTTCACTTATAGTATTTCCTTACAGATAAAATATGGGAAGTAATCTTTAATCTTTAAAACCAAACATTCAGGTGAACCTGCAGGATCAAACATACCCCCATCAGGTCTTCTGATCATATTATTTAATGACATGTGAAGTAAATAATACACATTTTAAAAAATCATCTGTTTTGGTAAAAACTCTAGGCTGCCAGCAACTTAAAGTTTGGTGCTTATGTCAGGCAAACATCTATGTGTTTGCTTATCTCAAACACAAATAAAAGATGTCACAAATTAAGGGTCAGGTTAGAGGCTTTTCACAACTTTCTTGACAAAACCAGGCCATCCCACAAGCACAACTTAACAGAAATATGTGCCATCGGACCGCAGTCACTCTATTAACAGAAAAATGTAACAAATGTTTCAGCTTCTGTGAAATATCAAAGGCTAAAAAAGGCTTTTAATGTATAGTCTTCTAATTTTACAGAGTAACAGACCGCACTGCATAACGAGCACAATATGGTAATAATCACGTACTTAGGGTGTTAGAAGTCACTGAAAAAGAGAGGGTGGAACTTTAAATGAAAATCTGTATTAAACCAAAGTTCCTTAAGGGACACTTAAAAGTAACAGTGATAGCAGCTGCAGAGACAGATGAACAGAAAACACCAAGGAATCATAAGTGAGCAAAATGGAAGAGTGAGAAACACGAAGAGGAGCAAGTATTGTAGTGAAGTAAAAACATGCTCATGCGGTAGTGGAAGATAAAAATGAGGAAACAAGAATAAACGTAAATCAGCTGTGGATTTTGCTTTTAGAAAGGACATGGGAGAAGGCGAGAACTGCCCGTATAATGGCGATTAACATTTAAACCCTAGGTGTTTGTTTATAAACAGTGCACATCTCTTGAAATGGAATAAATAAAACTTTTTTTGTATAGTAGGCAGCCTGTACTCATACTGATTTTTTTTTAAGGTAAGTCACAATACATGGTTACTAATAATACTGTACAACTCAGGTGCATGCACATGTGAAGATGAATACAAGCTGCAAATATTAAGCTTTTAATTCAAACCAGGATTTGTTGATTATCATAAAACACACGTATACAAATTTCAGTAAAATTGCTCCTAAATTTGTTTAGGAAAAACCTGTATTTTAAAACTGTGAGATAAACGAGCAGGCCTGCCTGCTTTATTATTTCTGTTCTACTCCAATGTATAATTTTTGTTGTGGTGAACTAGTACATTTCTGAGAAAGCAACTGACAGCTTCTGAAATGTCTAAGCTTTTGTGGGAGTTGGAGAGAGAAGGAAGTGAAATGCTATTCTGGGAGGAAGTGGGTCTTTGTCAGCAGCAGACTGGATTCTTATCCTCACTACCTGTGCTAAGCCGTGCAAAAAAAAACCCTCAAAATTGTGGGTCAGATTATCCAGCCTGTTACAGCTACTCCAGAACTGCTTCTCAAAGATCCTCAAATAAGTGAGGAATGAAATATGATCATTCTTTCCAGTGTCTTTAAAAAAAAAGTTGTAGCAAGCTACATCAACTTACAAAAAGTACCCTAGGATAATATGACAAGTAGTACAATATCCTTGACAATTATTAAAAATCTTTCAGATTTTGCCCAGGAGTCAAGGTGCAGAGATCAGAACCAGGAACTGTCAAGTGATTACCTTGAAGAGAGAAGAAAGTAGCAGAAATACAATGGTATAAGTCACCTTTTAAGTCTTATTTATTAGTCAGCTATAAGTCTTACGAGGAGCGGCTGAGGGAACTGGGCTTGTTCAGTTTGGAGAAGAGGAGGCTGAGGGGAGACCTTATCGCTCTCTACAACTACCTGAAAGGGGGTTGTGGCGAGATGGGTGTTGGTCTCTTCTCCCAAGTAACTAGTGATAGGACGAGAGGAAATGGCCTCAAGTTGCACCAGGGGACGTTTGGACTCCATATTGGGAAAAATTTCTTTACTGACAGGGTGATCAAACATTGGAACAGGCTGCCCAGGGAGGTGGTGGAGTCACCATCACTAGAAATACTCAAAAAATGTGTGGACGTGGCACTTCAGGGTATGGTTTAGTGGGCATGGTGGTGTTGGGTTGATGGTTGGAGTTCATGATCTTAAAGGTCTTTTCCAACCCTAATGATTCTGTGTGATTCTGTGTAACCTTTCTTCAACCCCATACAGCCCAGAAAATAGAACTGCTGATACTTGAATGCATTGGACATAGAGCCCTGGTTTTATCTTCACCACTTTCAAAATTCCAGCCCAAAATTACTCAACCAGAATCATAGTTGGAATCGTTAACCGTATATAAGTTCTTCCCTTTCTTACAGGCACATTATTTCCTTTTCTGGAGACCTGGCAGTACTCCATGGAAATGGTGTAATGGAAAGGTCAAATAAATGACAAAACTTTCTGAATCTTCAATTTTATTTAGCTAGGCCTCCAAAATACTAATTAGATAAATTAATTAGACGTTAAAAATTCAATTTAGTCCATTAAAAGCTATTAAATTAAAAATAAAATTTACTAAAGGAGATAAAACATTCTATTTCTTGTGGCTAAAATTAACATAAAACCCTCGTCACAATTATTCATACTTTACAAGGAGGAAGGAGGGATTAATCCTTTTGGTTACGTATTTGTCAACAGCACTGCAGCAGACTTGTTCTGTTGCCAGACCTACTCGAACATGTATGTAGATGGGAGAAGTATCTATATATCTCCTTCTTTTCTAAGGATGCATTTTGAGTTAATCTTCTCAAATATGACCTCCACTCTCCCTCTTCAAAGGCTGGTGGTTCTATCTCTAGCTTAAAATAGAGAGGCTCTCTTTCAGCTCTGCAGCCAAAGTGGGGTACAAAATGCCAATGCCTCTGACTGTGCCCCTGAAAGACCATGAAGTAGATAGATAGAAAAATGAGGACATTAAGTATATGGTTGGCTACCCCTTCCTTACCACAGCTACATAATCTTACTTCAGTTAGAGCTATAGTTTCAGATATTCTCAAACAACAAAGGAACAGATACACCTCCTATTACTTTGCCCCATTGCACTGTGAAAGAAGGCAACTTTTTCAATACAAAACAGATTTAACAGAGTAAAAAATCAGGAAAAGACATAATTTGGAAACATTGGAAACATTAGATAATACTAAAGAGAAAAGAAATGGTCTTGTATTTTCTTGATTTTAAAGCAGAATGAAACTAGGGTCTCCTTGACAGATATGCATTTTACTACTCTATGTGTTTATTTTTAGAAATAAAGAATTATGCATTTCCTGCTGTTAGTAAAGAAATTAAGATCATAAACCTTGAAATATTGAATACTGACTTTTTATATCCCTCTTCAGGACACCAAAAGCCTCTCTTAATAGCAAACAAAGTCTTGTAACAATAGTTTATATAGGACTAATCATGTCACTTGCCAACATTTCTGTTGTACATTTAAGCTTTTCCTAGTTCTCAAGTGGGTTACTCCATCAGACATCTATTTGCTTTCCTCAGTACAGCATTACTGAAGATCTGCCCTTTGTTCCCTGAACTCTTTACGTTATAAATTGTATTAATTCCATTTCACTCATTTTCTGATTTATAGGGTGGCATTTGGGGTTTCTGAATTTTTCAAGATGACTGTTATTGCTGGCAAAGTATGTGTGGCACAGTTCCAGGTCACTTCTTCTTCCATTGAAAACTCATTTTCTGTAACGTTTCTTCATATTTGTTTCTGCCACTCTTGCACTCAGATACACACAAAAAAAGAGAGATGTTAGGTTATGCAGGTGTTACCACAATGGTGCAGGGTGCACACATATAATCAGTAGAATGTTTAAGACTGAAACTTAATGGAACTAAGTCATACTGAGGAAATTCAACCTTTATTTTTTATGCGGACCAATGCCTATTGAGAAAATATGCAACAAAATTGAAAAATTAATTACACTAATTAATTTATAAACTGTATCTACTGAGTTTGGCACTTCTGAAATTCAGAGTCAAACTCTTTACCTCTCTAGCAAGGGGGATTACTTTCATTTGTGTTTGGTTATTCATCTTCGAATGTTCAGAGTATATTCAGTTATATTTAGTATATTTATACACTGGAGTCACTAGATAGTCACCAGAGAGAGACATTGTATAGGGCTTAAGTTCATTTTCTCAAAACGTTCTTGCTGAAGGGTCTCTGACAAAATTCTGCAGTGCTAGTGGGCCAGTGTAAGCTCCTTGGGGGCAGCTATGAGAAACAGCAAGGCAGCTCACTCCCAGCATCAGACCTCCCGCATTAGAGTCAAACACTGGTAGCATCGGTATGCAGGTTGAGGTTGCAAAGGGAACCGTGGTCTGGAATAACATTTTGGATCACATGTGTTCAAGGATTTGTGTATACAACTTGAACAAGCAAGTTTCATTAAAAATATGATTCTTTTTACCTAACTGAATTCTTGTACTACTATGTGTAATACACAGGATACAAGTTATTTCAGTGTATCAAGTTATTCATTAGATATTTGCATTCTGCAGCTGCCCGGCAATTTTTTGCAATTGCAAGTTAATTGCAGAACTACCATTAGTAGCTCCTATAACCTCTTCCATACACAGATGCTACTAAATGTCCAAGCTGGTGGTGTAGAAAGAAGAGACTGAACAACCTTCCACATTGTGGATAGGATCCTCTTAGAGACTAATTCTCAAGTGGAAAAAAAAAAAAAAAAAAGACCTCTTTTAAAGAGAGAACTTCCCCAAAGTTGCTTTAGAAATTTACATTCTGGACAAAATAGGTTTTTTGAAAGGAAGTTAAACTTATTTTTATTGAAATGAAAATCACTTTGGAGTTACACAAAAGTGAAGGTTACTCACAGTTCTCTTAGACAAGTTAATCCATAAAACATTATTATAATTTACTTAGACAGTCTTACTGAAAGCAAGATACTACTTAATGGTTTCCACAGTAAAAGAAATTAAATCCATTGTTTAAATACAAGGAAGTTAGTTACCATTAACTATATGAACAGACCAGACCTCACAGGCAGTATAAAGATTACTGTGCAAAGGAAAAAAAATGACACAACTATAGAAAACATTTCAGATGGAAAGTAGGAGAGAATTAAAGTAATAGTTTCTGAATGGAGGTTATTTTTCACTCTAACTTCTCCTGAAATACTATCATTCGTTTTCATGGCCTCATGAAAAAGTGAAGTACTTGAAGTAAGTACTTGAAGTAAGCATACAGGTGGGAGGGTGATGGTTTCTCTTGTGGCAGTGGAAGGATCATGGAATGTCAAAATGTAATCCTGCTCTGTGAAACAACTACATAAAGCAGTACCACTTTCCTACTTTTACCCTGAAACCACTTAAAAATGGCTTAACAGTACATTTAGCTCTTGGCAAGACCAAGGTTCGATTGCCTGTTCAAGCTGAGATGATTTGCAACTCCATCTTCCAAGTGGATACATTGATGACTGGACTGTGTTTCAATGACAAGATAATAACACACATGCAAAAGGTCTGAACCCTACATGTCTCCTTCATGGGAAAATCTAGCCACAAAACTTAAGAATCATGCTCATTCTTAATACTTAAATACTTTTCAGTATAAGCGACATTAATCTTGTTAAAACATCTTAAAATGAATAGCCTCAGCACAGAAATTGATGGCACGCCTCCACAGAAAATTTCATAATACAGGAATTCTCCTGGTCACAATACAGATGTCTATGGAAAAGTATCTAGCATTTCAGATGATCAAAAGTAAGAGTGGGTTATAACTAAACATAACAGCTCCTCAGGTTTTACATTCACAGTGTTTCATTTCTGTTCCCGTACTCTATAGCTGCCTGATAATGCCTACGTTATATCATTTACTGGGTTAACTCATTCAGAGGACAACTGCCTGCTTGGTCCCAACATTTGCTTACACGCCAGAGAAGATGCTATCCGCAGTATCTGAAAGTTGTGGTCCCAATACTGTAACAAAATATTGGGATGAAAAAATCTTGTATGTGCATAATAGATAGATTTGTTTTGCAAAACATGATATTTAAAAGTAAATACAGATCTGCTTTTATCTAGCTACTGCCCTTTTTCTCTATATACATCATTAGCATATATTATACCTGTAAGACTATCATAAAAATATACAGATTCACCCTTCATTTCAACCCAAGCACAGTAGTTCCACAAAATTTTAACTTTGATTTAATAAACCTCTCTTCCATTCTCAAAGCTGTCATGTCAGCACACATGGGAGGATGAACAACCTGAGTTTTAGGACAATATTAAAGAGTATACAAGTTTTCAGGTGTTTCTGTTGGTGATAATATCTCTTCCAAGCAGTTTGTTTTATGGATGTCTGCTGGGCCTTCTGTAAGATTACTGTCCCTCTCATTTCCAGCAGCCACAATACAGACCTGTCACCATGTTTGTCACTTCTGAGCCTTTCAAGATAGGTACTCTCTCCTTATGGCTTTGTACAGACAGGTTCTCTAAGGAGAGCAGACCACAGTAAGACAAAATCTCAGTACAGAAAGATCCGTTGGAAGCTCTTCCAATTGCACATATGCATTTATTTACAGCAAGCAAGGGACATGCAGAAGACAGATCAAAACATACTACTTTTTAATCACCTGACTTATGGTCCAATCTTTTTAAACAGTAAAGGTAATGAACTTAAACACCAAAAGCTGCTAAATATTGAATTATTTATAAACAGTCCATTGATTCTGTCTTGGCTGTCTTAGTTTCCTGCTTTAAACATCAGTGTGCTTCCACAGTACTTACCTGTCAAAGCCCTGGAACCAGAGAACAAGTGCATGAACTTGAACACGGTAAGAAATAACTCTGGGTCAGAAGTTAAATCAGTCAGCATAGGATATAAAATAACAATTTAAAAAATGTATTTTTTGCAACCTGATTTACTTTGATAATTTTGTACTTTTGAGATATACCAAAATATTAGCCACTATAGCCTGAAGTGATTTAATTAATTTAGGTGTTTCCATTAAACCAAAGTTTTAGACATTCCAACTGGAAAGGTTTTTTGTTATTCATTGGCTGGTTGGTTGGTTGGATTTTAATGTTCTTAGTGAAGCCAATTATTACTTTTTGAAATCGTAATTGTATGCATGTGACCTAAATGCTTTCACTGTGCTAAATCAAAATATTGCAGGGAATTCAAGCACCACAGAAAGCACAATGAGCACATTCTTCATATGGAGACTATTAGTTAATAATAAGAAAGGAGAGACTAAGACATTAAACATAAGCAGTCTTGTCTGAATAGAACAGTCATCAACATTTCCATGAACTGGGAGCAGGCCTTCAACTCTGCTAATTCATATTTCCCTGGCTAGGAAATTAGTGCAATGTACTATTGTTAGAGACTATGTGTGACAATACATTAAATATCTCCACACAAAGTATCTAAGTGAGGAGGGTACATATAACCTTGCTAAGTCAAAACTGTTCTAAGCAGACTTCTTTTTGTACTCATCCCTTTCAAATCATTGAAGAAGTATTTGCACTGATGTCAGAAACTCTTTGGGTGGAAGGAAGTCACAGGAACTGAATTTAATTTAGATTTTTTCTAAGGAGAAAAATCCAATGTTCATTTGTAGTTGCAAACACATAAATGAAGGTGGGTTTTTTTGGTTGGATTATAGTATTATGTAATTTTTGTCATGAGCTTTTTGGATTTTTTTTTTACTTAAGGACTATTTATAACTAATATTAAAGCAATGGGATGTTTGAGAAAGCAACATTTCACTTCCTTATTTTTTAAATGAAAATGAAACAAAACCATAAGAATTGTAAAAGGTTCCTTCGCTAGTATTCTTATCTTTGATTTTCAACATTATATCTGGTGTGGACCAGTAAGTTTTACTATGAAGGAAGTACTAGAGTTTAGTATGATAATTGAGCTGACAGTAAAAATTCACCTTCAGATTTTCTTCTGCTGTGAATGTATGACAGAAAACAATGTTTCTGTTATGTAGATGATTTGCTTCTAAGGGTCACACAAAATACACTTCGACAACAAAGTTCCTCATCAGGATTCTCATGAGGACACACACAAGAAGGACATATACCATAATTTTGACATCAGCTCAAGATTTTTATTTTTCAGGGAACTCCTTTTGCACTTGTCCAATTTGTTGGTTTGCCTTGCAATAGCACATAATTATAATTTTTTTCTACATTCTGTTTATCTGAAATCTGTCTCAGATGCACTCTTTACAGTTACACTCTTAGACCCAATGTGTAATCAAGGATCAGCAATGTTTTACAGTTGAATTCATACCTTACAGAAAGTGCAATAGGAAAATTTAATGTCTAGTTCCACATGTCATTTCACTCTGAGTACACAGAGTTCCTTTTCATGAAAATGTTTTGGCTTTTGCCTATATGCAAAACCTGAGAGCTCACCATTTCTCTGGTTTTGCATATCTGGTTGCCATTTAAAAGCCACAAACAATAGTCTGCAAATATCTTGCAACTGTCTACCATGGGCTTTTTTCATAGTATCTGTAAACTCAATGAGGTTGAAGTTCTAATATTAAACATGAGATCTCTATTCTTATTAATGGAATATATTAATTTTGTTTTATACTGATGTCAGTCCATTATTCTTAAGAGTCATTCTTTTAATGGATAAAGTAGGCAGATACTATATTATCCTACAACTTCCTTATATGTTTATACATGACAAAATGTACAAGAAAAAGACACGGAAAGTCTTTAGTGAAAGCTCTTTTGTTAACTATTACTATTTTGCATGCTAAAAACAGAGAAAAACAAGGTTGTAAACTACCATAGAACACACTGATAAAGAAAATGTTTTGATCAAACTGCAAATAATGATTTCCTCCTAACTTTATGTTACAGTATATCTAACCAGAAAAGGGCAGGGGACTTCAATCTGTAAGTTTTGCCATATGTAATTTTAATGTACACACTGATATATTATATAATGTCCAGTGGAAGACACTTTCTTCGGTGAGGAATACCAAAGTCACCTAATACAAAAGAGAAGCAAAACCATAGTTACTAACTAGAAAAGTCATAAGATGATTCTTACTATAGCAGAAAACATGTAACTCCCACGTAAGCTGCAGGAAGCAGCAGCAACGCTGCCTACAAGACTGGAAAGCGGAGACTGGATATAAAAGCTAAGATATCCTCCAAGAGGCAGGAAGAGTGCAGAGACTGAGCGTTACTGGACCAAGAGGGAAAGAGATGGATGGGGGAGGGGGAAAAAAAGACACTTTACTTGGTACAAGCAAATTAAACATAGGTTTTCTTCTATTTATTCACCTGCACGACCTTGCAAAGTTACAGGCAGTTGTAACTGTGCTGTTGCTCTTAGTTGTTGCAAATAAATGCCGTTACATGTATTTAGACTTTAACCTGACTGGGGCAAAGTGCCATTTCTCAAGTTAGATAACAGGGCACGTCCTTCATCCAAGGCTGCGGCGACTCTTTCAGCGCACAAGCACTCTGCCCCGCGTGCTCTCCACGGCACCTGGCGGCGGGTGAAGCACCAGCCGCAGGCCAGGTGATGGACAGGCACCACAAGGGTCAAGGCAGGCACAAGTGTCTTCCAGGGCTCTTTAGTGGCGCTGAATGCTCCCTCACATTCTTCAGAATGACTGAGGGTCACAAGGAGGGTTTCCCAGGGACTCCAAGCTGTGTCCTAGTGTATATAAACTAAGTTTCTGGAATTTGCTAGCAATATAAATTAGAATTAGATTTCTATTTGATTTATTCCATCATAATATAGATTTTAAGTCTCTGGAGGTAAACACTTTCTCTACTGCTGCAGACCATAACTACATGGTATATAGCCTAGACACACGACTTTTAGACAACCAAGGTTAGCAGAATTCCCATCTCCTAAAAGCCATAGTTAAGGAACTAAGGAAAAAAAGAGTTTCAGTATTTCTATTGTTCATCTTTTCAACATTTAGTTAATGTTTTAGGCTTAATCCTGCAACCATGAAATCTAAAACTCGGTATCTGAGAATTTTCTGCTGTTGCTGAAAATGCATTTTAAAGAAGAGATGCAAAATTGGAAGGTATTGTTAAATCATAGATAATAAACATAACAAAACATAGGCAGAACATAACACTCCACCACATCTTTTTCCCCCACTTATGAATTAAGGCATTTTCCATTGCTAAATTCACTAATTGAAAGCTACATAAAGTCCTGACATTTTGCCCTTTTGCAATAGGTCTGAATTTTCCTTGCGTGTGCAATGCCCCAATCAATTTATAACGCAAACAAAATACAAAGGAACTCATATCAAACCACCACTTGTTGAGATACAGCTTTATTGTGTTGACACAATACAGACAGTGTTATTTCATCCTTATTTATTATGCATATTTTGCCGTAATTACTGAAAGATACTGTATCATTGTGGGGCAGTTAGGAATGCTTTAAAATTGAAACATTTAAAGTGTGCTGAAAGTACATTTGGAGAATAAAGAAGGATGTTTCCACATTTCTAACAGAAGATTATAGTCAGTGTTGACAAAATGCTGTTCTATTTTATTCAGAACAGGCGCACATTAATCATCAGTAATTTATAGTCTGCATGACTAATATAATCAGTCACAAGAAAGTAACATTTTCTATTTTCTATCTTCTCTCATTCAGCATTCATTTGCAATATTATTTGTAATTATCAACTAGTTTAATCAGAAATAACCTTCCTATAGAAAAGAAAATCTCTGAGTCTACAAAACAGACCTTTTTCTATCAATGTCTGAGCATTATTTATTAAGTTTGGATTTTTAATCATTATTTATGATATAAATGGGCTATCAAACGACATGTGGGCTGTAACAGTTTCATTTCATCTCACTTTGGAAACATAATGTAGACAGATTTTAATACATAATATTACTCCAAGTCTGTTGAAGCCCAGACCAAGAGCTGAACTCTGAAAGGAAAGTTCGCACTTGCAGAAATGCAAAACAAAAATTACTGGGTTCAGCAGCCAGAAAATACTACTTCTGTTGCTGTCATGGCCTTAAGAGAGTTCAGTTTTTAAGTTCATAAGGATTTGGGAATCAGTAGCTGGCCTGAGAACTTTGGCTTATGGTGTAGGGATGGTCAATTGTAGCTCCTAGAATGACTCATTATTAATAATTCCTTAGGGTGAAACTGAAGAAAATAATTCAATCAAAAAACTGAACCTCAATAATAGAATACAAAATACTTGAAACATTTAGATTGTTTTCTTGTGGTTCACTGTCTAAAAGACTTGCATTATGCTACGATTTCCTTGCTTTTAATATAAAGCTGATATATACATATTTGAGGCTTTGACTTTATGCATGAGACTATAATCTTTTCCTTTTATAAATTACATGTGTAATAATGAACAGTAAAAGCACAAAACCTTACTAAAGAAGAATAACATATTCTTCTTGAAACCCTTGCATATTAGAAAGGTTAAAAATATCAAATCCTTAACTTCCTTGAGAAGCTCAGTAAAAATCTGGAAGTGTCATCCAGATTTATAGAGTTAAGAGTTATACAGTCATCCAATTTAGAAAACCTTCCTCTTCCATCTTGAGCTTCTTTTCACTCCAAGGTTAAGTCTACTTAGTGTTGCTAAACAAAGAGAGGAAGAAACAAACAAAAATTTGTTTGAAAATACAGCGGTTTTACTGTTCAGAGAAAAGATAAATGTGGAGCAATACAACAAATGCATTTTCAGGAACAACCTACATTTCCATGTAAAATATTAACATGGTAGCAGAACGGTTTCTAAACTGCACATTTCTCCATGAAGGTACAATGTTTCAGACTGTGATACAGATTAATTTCACTACAACTCATTACCAAAAAAAAAAAAAAAAAGAAAAAAACATACGCTTGATTAGGTTCCTGGACCTTTTTGGTGGTGGTGGTGGTTTGTCTGAATAAATGTACGAAGTAAACCACAGATGCTGAATCAGTACCTCCAGTCAAACACAGACAAGTGCCTTGTCTAACATATTCATCCAGATCAAAGCCTCTGTATTGAGTACAATTCCTGTAGTGTACAATAGTGTACATATTTAAAAGTACATTGCCACACTCTTACTGAGAAAATAGAGAGCGAAGCTATGAAACTTTCTGCTCCTACAACCCAGGGAACATAATAGTGAGAAGGATGAAAAACAGGATATAAAAGTCCACCAAGACATAACTAGATACCTCCTCTCTCCCAAAAAGAACAAACTGTGAAGTGGAAAGGGGGTGTGTGTGTGTATGGTAAGCCTAACTCCGTCAGTACATGTGTTATCAGAGTCCCCTTGCCCTGAGTAAGAAGGTCCACTGCCTCCCTCCAAGGTTGGGTGCCAGGAGGAATAAGCAGCTGGCAAAGCACCTGGGGTTGCCATTGCAAGTGTCACTGGAAAACTGAATTGAGAAGTTTGTCAAACCATTTTAATCCCTAATATGAACTTGCAAAATAATTTTCAGTGTCTGGAGGTCATCTGGAATTTCCAGTTTCTGACCAACATTGCCTTTTCTGTGGCTTGACTTTAAAAAGAAGTCTGCCTCCCTTTAAAAACTGTGCCTACTCCTTAGAAATCTATTGAAAATTTAGATACACTGCTTATTTAAAATTAAAAAGACTGGTGCAGAAAATATGAGATGCTATCTGTTGTTATCAGGGCTAACTTGAACTTAGGAAACCTTCACCATAAAGCAGCCCCCTTTACACTGACTGCTTCAACCAGGAGTCGCAGATGAGTCTTTAAGGGTCATCACAGCAGAGGTATAAGGGACACCGAGAATTTTGATGGGAAATGCTAAAACTCATATGAGGTTACAGCGCACTGTTCCCGTATTCCCCATGCCTGAGGGTATCAGGCTTCACTGGCCCGAGAAAACCTCTTTCCACTAAATAAATCCCAACTGCGTAATGCCACTAGAGGGAGACGCGACCACATTTATTAACAGTATCGAGCTACGTGCAGCTCAGTGGGACCTCTGGCTGGATGAGGGAGGTGGGGGCAAACTCCAAACCCCTTCGACTCCAGACAAAGACGACCCTAATTAAAAATGAAAATGATACAAATAAAAACTGAGACCCCACCTGGAGCACTGAGTCCAGCTCTGGAGCCCTCAACACAAGAAAGACATGGACCTGCTGTAGCGGGTCCAGAGGAGGGCCACAAAAATGATCAGAGGGATCATGGAACACCTCTCCTCTGAGCACAGGCTAAGAGAGTTGGGGTTGTTCAGCCTGGAGGAGACAAGGCTCCAGGGAGACCTTATTGCAGCCTTCCAGTATTTGAAGGGGGCTTATAGGAAAGATGGGGACAGACTGTTTAGCAGGGCTTGTTGTGATAGGACAAGGGGTAATGGTTTTAAATTAAAGAGGGTAGATTCAGCCTAGATATAAGGAAGAAATTTTTGACAATGAGGGTGGTGAAACACTGGCACAGGTTGCCCTGAGAGGTGGTAGATGCCCCATCCCTGGAAACATTCCAGGTCAGGTTGGACGGGGCTCTGAGCAACCTGATCTAATGGAAAGTGTCCCTGCTCATTGCAGAGGGATTGGACTAGATGACCTTTAAAGGTCCTTTCCAACCCAAACTACTCTATAATTCTATGGAGCACCTCTGTTTCTAACAATGTGTTGGTTGCCTGATTAGAGCAGAAGATCCATGGCAGGCAAATCTCACTTCCCTTTCCTTCTCATACTTGCCTGAGGATACCTCTTGCTATTATTTTGTAGGTCAAAAGCTGGTGGTAAAAGGTGAGTAGTCCCCCCTGACAATGAAAATTATAGCAGTGAGCATCCAATTGTTGATCTTAGGGAACATTTGAAACTTGAGTGTCATGGGAAACAAGAATTTGGGCTTGGAACAACCTGAGTGAAGGAAAAACTCTTAATGACACTGGTGGAAATTCACGGGGGGACAGGGAAAGAAAAAAATTACAATTCCTAATGAAGAAAGAATGATTAAACAGCCACTCACACTCCCAAGGTCAGTAAGAAGTTAATAGCACTGAGATTTCCAGGAAGCTGTCCAACAAATCAGGAAAGAGTGATGAGAACTTGTGCATTCTATGATACTTAGAATTAAAATACTCACTTCCTAACTAGCAATCCCACTCTGCAACTTAAAATTATTCAGTCATTATGGGTGAAAGACACGTACAAAAAACCCAAACCAAACAAAAAGCCATAACCATGTCAAAGTCCTGCCAAAGCTCAAACCTGATGAAGCCCAAAAAGCCAAAATTTATGTCTGCTGTTCTGACTGGCAGAAACCTGTGAGTCGTCTAGAACTTCTTTTGAGAAAAAACTTCCTTTCTCATTCACACATTTTTTATGCTTTTAGGTTTTCTCTTTTGCAAACTATTTTAGCACAATATTCTGAAAAACATTCTTTGCAGAAGGTTGAGTAGGTATTTAACTATATTTTTTTTCTTTGATTTTTACATGTACAAAAATCATTATTGTGGAATTCATGTCTTTGTATATGTTGAATTCTGTTGTATCATAAAATCATAAAAATGCTTTTTCTTTTAAATCTGATTCACCAAGAATTCTGACATTTAAGAATTTTGGAAGGTAAATAATAATTTATTTTTCATTTTGGCTATTGAAGATGGCCAAAATCTCCTGAAAAGAGCTCAGGAGATACTTGTCTCAGCCAAAGCCAAATCAGAATCTTGGCTGATTTAGCCTTAACCTGACTGAAATGTCAACCTAAAGCTAATCCAAAGCAAAATGCGGTATTTATAGCTCTTTCTTATTAAAACCCAAGACTAGTCAGAACAATTCTCTATTCACATTATTATTGTTTCAGGGGATTTGGATGGTGCCTTCTGTAATCTTATTCCACAAAAACAAGAGTTGATAATATCTATACGCCTTTGAAATTCCATGTTTTATTTATGTTATTTGTGTTTTATATTTCTGGGCTACTGTGATATCAGCCCTTGAGAAAATTAAACCCTTTTGCTGAACAGACTCCAAAACAGGTTTGGAAAGCACTACCACAATCCATGTTTACTAAAATATCACACTTATTACTTTTTTTTTCATTTTTAGTAGGAACAGTGATGGAGTTGGCTGCATCTGGAGCAAAGATTTCACTTTCCAATTTAAAGAATGATAAACAAGGGGAAGATAAACAGCTATGCGGGAGAACAAGGTAACACATTTTTGCCATTTTTGGCATTAGTTTAACCATTGCCGATATGGTGAATGAAGGGGGTCAGACAACTGTCAGCAAGGAACAGATGGAATAAACAGCAGCAGAACATTTTAAACACTTTAGAAGATTATTACAAAAGTCAAAGGGTCTACAGAGCAGTATTAGGGAGCAGGGAAAGACATGGAGAGGGAACTAACTGTCTCTTTGAAATTGTTCAGCAGGTGGTTAACGTTACCTGGTACACGTGATGTAAGAATTGCTGCATTAGAGGAAAAGCTGATGCATGCCTGGCAAGAGTTACTGCCAAAAGCAACTTCTGCACAGACTTTTCTGACCCACTCATGTTCCAGCAAAAAGTTTTCAGTCATTTGTTACAGCAGAGCTTCACGCCAGTGAGCACACCAGAGGTGAAAGCTTCATGCAGGTACCCAAATGCAAGTGAGAGGCTGATAGCCGCGCTTGTTAAAAGAGGTCCTTCACAGTGAAAGTAAAGTGTGTTGGTGCTTATACCACTTCATCATCCCTTTGTGATTTGAATACTTGCAAGAAAGAATTGCTTACAAATGTTGTGAAGTTCAGCTACTGTTTTTTAGTTCCATATGGTATCATTTTCGACCCAAAGAAAGTCACTGTAACTTTTTTTAAAAATGCAAGCTAGACTGATCTTCCCACTCAATGTCTCCATGTACAATACCCAGAATTATGAAAGAATATTATAGAAAACAGGAATTTATTCTGGGAATTTTTGTGAAAAGAACACTTTTTATAATACAAAATACACCATTACACCCACTTACACAGCATTTATTTAATGGGACTTTTGCCAGCAGTTTGGAAGAAGATTCTCAGCTCCAAAACTTTTATTTGAATTTTCTTCAAATTTCCAGTCCTCATAAGAAAATCAGCAGCTTTTCAGCCCATTTTCTTATTATTGCTAGTTCTTTGTAGGAATCATGAGAAATACGAAATCCCTTTTCTTTTATAATGGTAGGCTCCTTTAAACTCTCTGTGGTTTTCTTATATTCAGCATCACATTTTTAAAGACGGAAAGTTTTCCTTAAAAAAATTCCTTCCAACAGCCCTACGGATTGGGACTTCCCTATAAATACTGAAGTCCAGGTTCATTTACTTTCTTTTAAAAAAATTGGAAGAAGCTAATTCTTCCAATTCGCTATCATTCAGAGATTGGCAGGTAGTAAACAATAAAAATGACACTACAGAAGGAATGACAGACTGGAATGAAATATTCCAGAGCTTTTTTCACCGGCAGGCAGGCTAAAATAATTATTCCTGTCTGTCTCTTGATCCATCAAAAATAGTAACTACGTTGTACTTTGGCAATAAAATAAATAAGTGTTGAATAGATTGAGGGAAAAGCTCTCAAGGCAGTCAGGACATCACAGTTGTTTGAGTCATGAAATTTCTAAGAAGAGCACAAACGTAAAATTTAGCAAAATAAACAGTATTTAAAGATTTCTTCCTATTTTCATGGTGTAAAAGGAACCTGGCCTTGACATTTTTCATCACAAAAATGATAGGAAATGTGGTACATAAATTGCAGTTTTTAAAGTTTCTGCATTGTTGAGAAACTGTAAAAGGTAGACTTACTATCCAATATATTTGAAAAAAATAAGGTGACTAATAGAAAATACTTTTTTTATTGATTCAGTATCAAAGACCATTAAGTCATTTTCTTGTACAGTATCTTTCAGTAAAAAAGTTGAGGGTTTTTAATACTAAATAAGACATGGTAACAAAGCAATGATTCATAATGTGATTTTACACAAAAGAAATAGAATCTCCTTCTTTTATGTGTTTAAATATTGAATTAGTTACATCAACACCCTTTGAAATTTCACTTATATGGGAATGATAGAACAGGGATGAATACAAATGCAAAAAAGAACTGTTAAATTATTTAGTTGCATTTGGAGTATGCATAGGTCTGAGGAAGTCATTTCAATTAAAAATTCACTGCTTCCTCAGAAGTGTCTTTTATAGATTTTAAGAATATTCGGGATAGAGGCTATGGCAAGATTAACAAGATTAATACAAATGCAAAAAAGAACTGTTAAATTATTTAGTTGCATTTGGAGTATGCATAGGTCTGAGGAAGTCATTTCAATTAAAAATTCACTGCTTCCTCAGAAGTGTCTTTTATAGATTTTAAGAATATTCGGGATAGAGGCTATGGCAAGATTAACAGAGTCAAAATAATTAATAAAATAAACATGTTCACCTTAATATAAAGCACTAGAAAGTTCTTGTCTTTGTTGTGGGTTTTTTTTCCCCAGTCCAAAATGTTGGAATTTTCTTGACAAAGAAACAAAGGACAAAACGTTCATAGTTTAGGCTGGGGAGTAAGACTGCCTTTCCACCTCGGCCTGTAGCTTTCTGATAAAGACCCCTCTGAGAACACAGGAGCTCAGAGTTCAGCTTCTGTTAGATGACAGCAAACCAATACAGGGGGAAGCCCAGTGCATCAGACAGGACAGCTGAGTGCTTTCAATCACTGCTACTGACTCTGTTCCATGTTTTAGTAATTAAACATTTACTGAAATCTCTGTATAAAACACCTAAGAGTACACTGTGGAACAGCCCTAACAGAAGGAATTAATGGGAGATCTTCAATGATACTTCAGATTTTGGATTCGTTCCTGAGAGATGAGAAACCTGGGTTTGAACTAAGCCCTTTCATTACGCGGGCCAGGGATATGAATCATGACCTTCTACGCACACACAAGGATCTTACTACTTATAAGAAAAAACTTCAAACAAGCTAAAATCGCTTTCAGCCAAATAGACAGAAAACTTGAGTTTCAGACCTTTGCCAGTAAATTTTAAAATACTTTTAAAGCAATCAGGTCACCCAATTGACATCTCTATTTTACAGCTCTTTTGTCTGACTAAGTGCACAGGATGTCAAAGAATTTCTTTCTTGCAGGCTGAAAACTACTTGGATATATACAGAACCTGGAAGTCCAAAAGGCAGAAAAATAAAACCTTAGGAATTTACATATGCCATTGAAATGTCCTGTAGCCATTGTTCTCATAATCCTGGTCATTGTACAGTAAACTATAAGGCACATACATACTCTATATCCTTGTAACTTGGAAGAATGCTATTTGTCTGTTTGAGTCAATCTCTTTCTAATATCTACTTTGGCTATCTGGATAGAAGAAAGCATGTTGCAGTTAATGTTTTGTTTATTGTTCTGCACAGGACACTTCTCAAGGAGTCCGAAATACTGAAAAATGTAAACTAAATTATTAAGAACATCAATTTGGAGAAGCTTGAGCATGTCTGCATAATCCAAAAAAATGTTGAACAATGCATCTACCTGTGTTAAAACCACTGGCCTAGACGAGCAAAGTCCCTTTGGGATTGTCAGGCTGACTTCCTCGTTACTGCCTATAACCATATTGCTCACTAAGTTCTATTATTACAGAAAAGTATATCTCTGTCCTTATTATTCTTATTACAAGATTGTTTTGGAAACTCGTTATTGTCATAACTGTGTAGTGTTGTCTAGTTTTCAAGCTAAAGTTATTTCTGATGAATTTGCACACACTTCTTGCTATGCCTATTGCACCTTGTCTCATATACTCTTCCTTCCACTAATGTATTTTTAGACAGTGTTAAGAAAAATGAAATTTGATAAAGATCTGGTCAAACAAGAACATTCAGATCTCTTTCCTGCTTCATCCTAATAGACCTTCCCCATACTTACTCCAAACTGATTTCATCTTTCTTGAGTATCAATGGTCATAATCTTGCAGAGTATTTCAGAAGAATTCATATCTATCTTACAATGATGCTACAAGTGCCTGCCTCTGTTGAGGTAAATAGAAATTGAATTTACCATCTCATGGCACTATGACATGACTCATGTTCACAAGATAACTGAATCACTGCTTCTTGTCCTTCGCTCCAGCTGTTGAAAGCCAAAAACCTCCTACTTTACCTCTGTTCTTAGTAACTTTTCAACTTAAATATTATATTTTATACTAATCGCTTTTCTTCCAATTCTATTCCTTGAGTCTTCAAGAACATCTAGATAATAGTTATCTTTGAGATCTCAGATGTCCTTTATATTGATCACACCTGCTAGCCCTGCATCCTCAGCAAATTTCACTGGAACAGTCAGTAAGTGAAAATAGCAGAGTTAAGCTCCCTGAGGATTCTGTTTAATAATACCTTTTCTTGCAATCAATACTCATCTTTCAGTACTGCCAGCTTTCCCCTCCTCATTATCTGGCTCCTACACCATGTTACTATCAAGAATCTAATATTCTTTGTTCTAACTAGCAATTCCTCATAACAGACTGAAGTTTTGGGTATAGCACCTTAAAGATATAATGACCATAAGACATTAGTGAAGGTTAATATTTCTTATTCAGTTAACTGATCTAAGCATAGACATAAGGGCAAAAACACAAGCATTGCAACACTCAGGAAGAGACCAAATGAGCTTTTCTTATTGCTCAAAGAATGGACTTTGTGTATCTCAAAATACACTAAATAAAGTTTGTTCAATAAAACATTACAGATGTCCCACTTCTCCATACAAATAGTACTTCCCGTACTGCAACTCAGACTGGCAAATCTATTGCATCCCTCCATTACAGTCATTGGGTGTATATAAAATTGTCAGTATCTATTTAATAAAGAATAAATGTGCCCCTTGACATAAAAAATTGAAGCTAAACCAAATAATTTGGTCCTCAATTTTCAAATTGTACCAGTTACTTCTCTAGTTCCTTTTTGTGAGTATTTAGTTAGAAATATATAAAAGGAGTAAGATAAATGATTTCAGCAGAGTTTGTTTATTCATTATCCCTTTCCAACCAGGTTCATTCTGCTCTGTACTGCACAGACCATTACATAATTAGTAAATTGCTATCTCCTCCCATTTTCTCTAGTGTGAAATAAATTTATCAATTTATGCATTTGAATAGCATAAGTCTTTCAAGGATAGGCTACTTTTGGTCAAAGAACGCAGCGGGAAAGAAAAAGAGGTCAAGACAGGAAGAAAGACTTACCTTGATTTGCACTGGGTAAACATTTTTCTTTCTTCATAATGAAGAAGCCCATTTCTATTTCCCATTGCTTTGTAACACAACACATTTTAACACTTGAAAATAAGTCCTGACAGAGATATTTATACATCTAAAAATACATGAGAGAGATGTGAAGTTAATAAGTACATCACTACCTCTAGAATGAATTAGGCAGTCTAAGAAAGATTTTATTCCTTGAACACCTGCAAAAATAAATCTGAATATTTGTTACCACACACTCCTTCTTATGTTGTACTTCCAGCATTTTAAATGGCAAACAGCTCATTGAAAGCTGTATTGCTCCCTAGTATATTCCACAATAGAAAGGATATTTTTTTAAAAATGTCAAGAATTAGGCATGCTAATGTTTTACCTTGTTTTTCAAAATATCTCGTTAACAAGCATTATCAGTCAGTACATTAGTAATCAGTCATTACATTAGTATTCAGTCTATAGAAACTCAGAATAAACAGGGAATATGTAAGCTCTGCCAATCAAATTTCAATGGTCTCCTTTAGAGATGCCACAAACTGTCTGGTTAGGTAACTTTATACAACATGACACAAAACAGAACTCCTCTACCCTTTTCTCATGCCATCAATGGCCAAACAAAATCTACAGCTAAAATCATCAGTGAAGCTGAGATCCATGCTAAGCCCATTAGAGTTCATTGCTAAGTTACCTAAAGAAAGACTGGCTAAAACCCTTGCCACACTGAGTACTAAAGTTCTCTAAGAGCAGTGCTGCAGCTCACAATTTGGAAAAAAAAAAGGTGATAATGACCTCGAAAATCATCCGTTAACTTGGTAACAAATACTGAAAGATGGTGAGGAGTTAAGGCACCCTTCAGTGTGGAGTTGGCAGAAAATAAATATAATTTTAATAATATATATTGATGTTGCAAATATTGTGAGTTTTTTTCAACAAATGTTATAGTGATTACTGCAATGGGTTCAAAATTACACTAACGGAAGTTCAGCTACACCGGGTTTGTTTTTTTTTTTAATACAGAATGCCAGAACTCAGCTGCATATTTTCACAGTTCTGGTCCAGCTTAGTGCCAAACCAACTGGCAGTTCTTACACTCTTGACAATGGAGATGTAGTTGCTAGTTTCCGTTAAAGACAGAATTTTTCAGTTAAAGATTTTTCCAATACAAAGAGGAGGTAGTTACATTGTTTCGCATTTACTTTTCTTTGGTGTCTGGTTTTATTCCAGCTCAACTACATATTTCTTTGTAGAGAAAAAAAAAATTCTTAATAAATCATTTAAGTATCTTATCCCAACACAGAACCTAGATTTTACTCAACTTAGCTCCTTTCGCATTTAATTTCCATGTTCTACATTCTAAAGCTTAAGAAATTACTGAACAAAGTACAAAAAACAGAACAAAACAAAACTTGCAAGGTTTGCTAGAAGGTCTAAAGATATATATCTTGTGTACCCAAGCATCTAAATGCTCATCAGTAAAGTTATTTTTCCTTCAGTTGACACTAACTTATACTTAGCATTTACTCAAGTTTTCACCAAAACTGCTGTGTATGGAAGCCAACATAGCCAGGCAGTAATCTTATAATCTCATGCCATTGGTTTTGCGTTCATTTCCTTTCCTGTCTTTACCATCTCACTCTCAACCTACTACATGCAACTGGTGTGAATCTTACCTAAAGCCTATGGTGCAGGATAGCTCCCGTTGTTTGGAACACTGGCTTTTCTGAAATGCAGACTTGGATTGTTTGCTTGGACAGATGCTCATAGCCGTTGTGCTGACTGTGTCACAGGGGTTTGATCCTTTCACAAGTCCATTTACATCCACTATTTAACTAGCACAAAATGCTTCCTCTAGCACTTCTATGACCTGAGTGTCTGGGAACTCCACTTTGAAATTTTCTCCCTTTCTGCGTAAACACTAGAGAAAGGGTGATTCCACCTGGTATTTATATTCTGAGTGTAGAGATGTTTTCTTGCAAACATGAAATAAAACTCTTAGAAATTAGTTTAAAGTCTATAAACGTATGAAGAGCACAAAAACTCAACACAGGGCACAAACCAAACTAAAGGAAAAACATTATGATCTTTTTAACGGTGAAGTAAGTTAATCTTACTCTGAGGAGTAAACTGTGCAACAGCAAAGTAAGTATTTTTTTATTTAAAAGAACACCAGTTTCTAGAAGTATTCAAAAAAGTGCTTGTGGCATAAAATGAGAGGTTTGAGAGTTGCTTTATTGCAACTCTCAAACTTTATTGGTTTTGGTACATTTATGATCCATTCTTGCTAACCATAGAATGTATTCAAAATAGATGACAGAACTGAGTTTCTAGTTGGGCAACCTGGTGCAATTACTTTCCCTTCCACTGAGTCTGCACCTTGTGTACAGCTACGAATTAGAGCTTGAGGGTGCATTTTTTCACATGTTCTTTTAATATTTTAGAGACAAAATCAAGTTGACAACTCAGTGCTCAACAGGAGATTACGATAGAGCTCAGAACATTTTTGCTCAAGGGTGGCCTTCTGCTTGTCTGAACATCTTAAGCTGAAGATGCCTGAACAGACTGTGCTGATTCTGGAAGGTTAGTACTGCAGTACTTCCCAGGTACACAGAAATCGTCATTTTTCTCATCAGGTACACAGAAATTGTCATTTTTCTCATAGTATGACATCTTGTGGACTGCTGGTAGTACTACGAAAGGACTCACTGTTCTTAGCCTAAATATTACTCACATCAAGTAAACTAGTACATGGAGTGCCTGTTTCTTTTAAAGCTGACTGGGTTATATACACAGCTGTCATCTATTTATGGATAAAGCGCACTGCAGAGGATAAGGTTGTGAAAAAGGAGATACATAGGCAAAACCTATTTAATGTATGGGCGCTAAGCCCTACGATGGCAATGTGCAGAGCTCAGGATAGGAGAGTGCCTTTGGTCACTCAGCACCTTCCTGGCACGGGGCAGACTTCCAAGACTGGCTCATTCCCATCTTCACCCTACTTTTTTTTCCTGAAACCAGTTTCTGGCAAGCAGTCGGATAAAAGGATAAGGATCCCTTGACATGTTGCCTGGCAGGTAGGTGGTAGGTGTCTTTTTCCAAACCTCTGAGGAATGAAGAATGGGAAAGGACAGAAAATATTGAAGGGCTTGAGGGGTTTTTTTTCCCTCATTGCTAAAAATTGACAGTATTCAGGATTATTTTAAGGTTTAGAGCATGACTAAAAAGCTTGCTTACAACACACATGAGCTTGCCTGGTTGTATCCCTGGCCCACATCACTACCTCCTGATTAACAGTAATGGAAAAAATCTGTCTGATCGTTAAGCTTCTGACTACGTTTAAGACATCCCCGTATACACTTCATTTAAATCTTTCCTGACTGACATATTCTAGGAAAACCTCGTGCTTTATTTCAAATAACAAGACAGCACTGTGTAATGAGCCAGCAGAAAAGCTGAACTGTATGAAATCTATATAGTGTTTTTTTCACAGGAACTGAGACCAAAAGTTTTAGACAAAATGCTGCTTTGCTCTCAGATCCCTTTGTTGCTTTTTGGTTTTGCACCCAGGGTCTCCAAATCTACTCCCTCTGTTTCAGGCCACCCACTAGCTCTCATGATGTAAGAATATGCCATACAACCTTCCAAATGGCAAGATATTGTGAAGTGTGAATGTGGACAAGGAAAGGGAAAGGAGGCTGTACTTTACAAAAGAACAACAAAAACAATCACTATCATTATTTAGATGATCCTGTAAAAAACAAGTATTGTGAACAGATACATGCCACAGAAATTATGAAACATACCAACATTCATGAGAGTGGATGACTGGAACACTGTCTTTAGACTTTTCCTCCAGAGTTGAACTTACCTTTACAGTTTTTACTGAGCAGGGAAATGCCAAAATGCTCTGAGAACTTGGCAGGAGTTTCCTATTCTAATTTTATGGGTTTGAGAGAGGTGGAATTTTTGGCTGGGTATCTAACCTGTGGATCCCTAGTCTAAACAAAGGGAAATTCCAAAGCTGCTTCTTCTCCATCAGTTTAATTTTATTTTTTTTCTAGTGAAAAGATTCATAAGCTTAAGAATGGCTTTCAAGTTAAAGTCTCATCAAGTACAGAGCAAATGTTTCAAATATAGGATAAGATTACAGGTATGATTCAGGCCAAGATTAAGACCTCATTGATAGTGACTACATCTCCACAGTACTGGAAGCCCAGACAGCTATCATACTTTAGAAAGCTGAATTCAGCTGTCAGTCTCAAGCTGAATCCCATGCTATACTGGACACAGAGAAGAAGATGTGTAACTTGTTAAGTAACTGTCAATTGTGTACCAGTTTTACAGACACATAGTTTAAAGATAACCAAAAACATCACCACACTAGTAAAGTACAGTATCAGAGTTAGATACGATTATTAAAGAAAGAAAAAAAAAAAAAAGGAAGGAAATTTATTTTCAGGGACATGCTACCAAAGTAGTTGTATTCAGTTGAATTTGACACACATTGCATATTAAGCCTGGCACAAACAAATATGAATATAAGGGGAACTAGGAATGATGATGTAAAACACTAAATTTAGCCTTCAGTGGAATCTACCAGCCTCACAGGGTCAAAAGCAGAGCTCTGGAGATCAGCGGGAAAACTAACATTTTTCAAGTATTTGCAAAACTAGAATGTTATAAAATCCCTTTGACCCCCTGCCTTAGCCAAGGTTTCTAGTTCTCAAGTGATTGCTTAAGGAAAAGAAGGAAAAAAAAAATCAAAAATCATGTCTCATAGCTTATACATATTTATTATTAGCAGGCAGCTGAACGTTAAATACTTGTGTCTTAGGAATCAGTAAAATGATAAAGACCAGGAGTATTAAACAAGAAGTGATCAGTAATTATTAAAAAAAAACCACAATGCTTTTGACTCCAATCTCTAGATTTCTTCCTTTCCTATGATTTTTATTGATTCTTCTAATCATTAATCCCTTCTGTCCCTCTCCCCAGCTCCAGGCTGTAGTTGCACTGACCGTTGGACTTGATCAGACCTAGATAGTCTGCTAGCTGTAAGTTACAAAGAACATTAAATCATTTTGTTGCTACTCCTAGTAGTCTGCTACATGTCTTCTGTGCCCTATGAGGATCTGAACCTGTATTGCCATTTCAGAAATAGATTTCCCAATAAATGCGAAGGGGTGCAGCAGCTCCCTGAGGCAGGTAAATCAGGGGTGGGTACCCCCTCAGCTACCCGCTAACCGGCACAGACTGACTTGGTGCCTAGGAGAGAATCAGGCTGTAATTCTGAGCAACCTGCTGAAGACAATCCATCAGATTAGCTCTTCAGAATTGTGGGTACTGAGGTGTACTCTGAATCTACGTGTGCACAAGAGTCTTCCGAGGAAGAAAGAGGCTTGAAAAGGCCCGAGAGATAGCAAGTGTTTGGAAGAGAGGATACTGGTAGTTGAGCAGTATGCAGTCTGTAGCTGAGCTGTTTGGGAAAGTACCAGGGGGATATGGATACAGAGAAGAGGGGGAGTTAAGATAAAGGGAATGTGGGGAGGGAGAGAGAGATGACTGGTAACTATTTCTCAATCCAAAGTGTGTTTCCTGGATAAAAATTCACTGTCTGTTATCAGTTGTTACAAGCAGCTCTTACTAAGCAGTCACCAAAAAAGGAAAGCGGACAAATACATCTCCAACAGTTAGCTGCTCCAAGCACCAGGATGAAACTGCACACAACATTACAGCAGCACATCAAAACCAAAACAGATTCTTGTTCACGGGCAGTTATACTTTGCAGTACCCAGGTGTTACCTACTGCATACTGGCACAGGGTATGCTCACTTCTGGTAAACTGAAGTCTTGGAATTGTTTCGAGTTCTGCACAACTAGTTTATTGGTGGAGACATACTTAATATAGACATGCTTTAAATCCCAACCATTATGCAAGTATGATCCAACAAAATTCTGAAGTCTTCTACGGTTTCTGTAAGAAACTGTAAGCTAAATGGATAACACCAAGGGGAAAAACATCTTTCCATCTAGAACTGAATTCCATGCAAGAGGAAGAAAATTAATCTAGACAACATGAAACTTAAAGTTGAAGGACACTGATTTCAGAGAAAAAAATCTTGTATGTCCTTGAGCACCAGCAAGCAGTATGATATTCATAGAAACATAGAATCATCTAGGTTGGAAAAGATCTTTACAATCATCAAGTCCAACCATTAACCTAGCACTGCCAAGTCCACCAATAAACCATGTCCTGAAGTGCCACATCTACACGTCTTTTAAATACCTCCAGGGTTGGTGACTCAACCACTTCCTTGGACAGCCTGTTCCAATGCTTGACAACCCTTTCAGTGAAGAAATTTTTCCTACTATCCAGTCTAGATATTCCCTGGTGCAACTTGAGACCATTTCCTCTTATCCTATTGGTTGTTATTTGGGAGAAGAGACCGACACCCACATCACTACAACCTCCTTTCAGGTAGTTGAGAGAGCAAAAATGTCACCCCTGAGCCTTCTTTTCTCCAGACTAATCAACTCCAGTTCCCTCAGCTGCTCCTTATAAGACTTGTTCTCCAGACACTAATTGCCTTAATTCACTATTTCACCCTTCTGAAGAGATATCAAATGCCAGATCAAGTTGTGCTTCACTTGTTTGTCATTTATATCAGGTCAAATGCAATGTTTAACTTTGCATGACTGTGAAGTCTCTGATTTTGTTCTAAATTCCTGACTGATAACTGTTTATAAATGCTTATAATAAAATTTTATTTTTTTAAAAAGTGAACTGTAACTTTCTACAACTACAGAGAAAGTGATTGCTATAACACTTGGACAATGCTTGTTTCTGACTGCATCTTAAGCATTGCAGTAGGGTAGGAGTACCATATCAATCATTTTTCACAAAAAAAGACGTAAAATTGTGTGGACATCTCCTATCTGACAGAGATAGTCAGAAATGACAGAAAGAACCTCACGATCTTTCCCAAATTAGTTTAATCATTCCCATATGTTACAAACGATGCATTTTCTGGTCTTGGCTAACAAAATTGTACAAGTATCGCTTTAGGCCTAGTAAAGAAGTGATAGCTCTCACACAAACATGTTTTACACCTGAGTTACTTTGTGATCAAACCATTTAGTCTTAATTGTTTGTTTTAAAACCAGGTCTTAACTCCATTAGGAAGAATGTAGTTCTGTTAGCGGATGCAGACCAAGCTTGAGTCATGATGAAAGATGTAAACAAACTGGATAGAGTCCAGAGAAGAGTCATATAAATGATAAGAGGTGCAGAAAATTACCTATGAAGAAAGGTTGAAATAATGGGGCTTGTTTAGTCTAGAAGAGTAAAGACTGAACTGGGACATGATCACAGTCTTCAAGTATGTATAATGGCCTTTCTATAGAGGACAATGATCAACTGTTGTCTATGTGCACCAAGGACAGTGCAAGCAATAATTTACAAAATTTGCAACAAAGTAGATTAAAGTTTGATATTAAGGACAGATCTCCAACTACAGCTAGCTAAATCACAGGCTTCCTGGTTTGGAGAAGTTTCAAAAGGCTTTTCAAGTGTAAAGTGAAGTTTTGGACTGAATCAGAATACTAAAAACAGTACTGCAAAAATTCATAACACTAAGGCAAATGACAATCAGTCAAGAAGAATTAAATGATACAGTTTATCTTAGATAGAACTTTCTCATAGGTGCATTAAAATTCTATTAAACAATTAAAAACTTGGAGAGGCTCTGTCTGGAAAAGTCTTTTAAATGCTTGCTATTCTTAAGTCTGATGGGATTTGTCCATAAGTGGCATATTTTATGTCTTATTCACACAAATATATGGTATATGGCTATTGACACAGCAGAGTCCTTTAATATACACTTAGAAGTGGAGCCCTTTAAGAAAAAGGGACAGTCTTTATTCTTTAATACTATATAATAAAACTGCAGAAAATATCCATATAGTTTGATTATCTTATAAACAAAGCAACTATACACATAAAGTTACCTCCTTTGGAAAGCAAAAAGATGCTGTAAGTTTAATTCCAGCCACTCATTATCAGAATCTGTGTGCATAAATCATGAATAGTCTGTGAAATACTTATTTAAACAAGTCAGTTTTGTAGTTTATTCAAGAGAGCATTAAACTTAACTGGCTTCAAAAGCTTCTCTCCTCTATAAGTAGCTGAGATAGATAATGCATACATATACATACTTTAAAAACATATACACACATTTCTAATACAGATGAAAACACTTGGTGGTATGTATTACATGAGCATTTTCTGTCATTTCCCTAGAAACTATTTACATTAATTTCATGTGAAGAGGAAACAAGGGTATCTGATGGAATCCTAAAGATTAGCTACAGTCCTATAGAGACACTACATAAATCATGCATGTCTATTATTACCTTAAATATACCATCTAAAAGTTAAAAGACATATATTTCAAACACTGTTGTACAATGTACAGTTCAGAACTATAAACCAATTTATATAACCCTGTACTACTAAAGTGAATGGATATAGAATCTGGTTCATAAAACTGTAATAGCAGAGGCTGTAAGTTTCTCACAGAAATGAGAAAAAGAACGAAAAAACAAAACCTATGCTACCCTCTTTAACCCTCCAAATACAGACTTGATACCACCAAATTTAGAATTAATTATTTAGACATGTAACTAGTAAAAAGATGATCTTGGAATCATCACAGGCAGTTCTTTAGAAACATTAGTCCAGTTCTCAAACCAGTAAATAAAATATTGTGAATCAAAAACTAGACATGGAAAATAATATGAAAAACAATATGAAGGGCTAGATGGATCTGTGTGGCAGCTGAATCTTTAAAACATTTCTATAAATATTGGTTAGCTTCCTATAAATTTGTTTTTATTCCTGTTGTAATATACATATAAAATCTTTGAACCTATGCTTTGCAATACACTTTGAGAGTCCTCAGGTGTAACCAAGGATATACACACAACAACACACACACAGATATTGTTTTAGTTCTTTTGCAGTTAGGCTGATTATTGAAGATTGACGATTGCTGACAGAAACATATATTAGAATTAATTCTAAAGTGGTACATCTGCAAAGATGACATGGTATTAGTACTAAAGGTTATTTGATAATGTAATTACCATGCAAATTAATTAGAAGATCTGTTTTCCAACTTGGGAAAAGTGACAGACCTGCTCAGAGAGCAATCTATTCCACATCTTTCACTTTTTAGTCTTGTTCAACAGATTGAACTACAAATCTTTAAGTTATTGAAAAGCCACTTACTTTATAGAGTAAGAAAGGAGGATGAAAAAGATAACATGCAGGTAGAATAAATTTGTCATAGGAAAAAAGGAAGCTATTTAACTGAACATTAGAGCCAATTTGAACCCTGAATAATATGTGGTGCTTTCTCAAAGACTGGAACATGGTTCTCCAGGAAAGCCAGTAAAGATAACTTCTAAGTCCAGCAGCAGCAGGATATTGGAATAGCAGCTACTGTCTGGAAGCTCAATTCATTTTACAAGTAGGATTCAGGGAAGAAACTAAATTGCAGACAGATGAGAGAAGCTATGTCTTCAGTTATGCTATCCATTTAATAAGTCTACATTTTGGGTCCTTAAAGGTGGCAAATGCCAGAGAAGTTTTCGTCAGTGTCTAAAAATAAATGCTTTGGCAGTCTAATCAGCAATGTGTAGGTAGTTACTGATTCATTTTGCACAATTATGGGACACATATTTGCCTGTAAATACTAGAAGGAGCACTGATTTGATTAAAAACTAGATGTGCCAAACTATCACTGTTTAGGAAGATACTTAACAACCAACAGCACAGGACATTTTAATTATCATTATATTATCATATATAATCACATTGATTCTTTGAGAATCATGATCAGCAGACGACCAAATAGTAAATCACAGCAAAGCCTCTGTTGCAAGGGTAATTGATGCTTAGTCTTCAGCTGGAGTGGATAAGATTCTCCAAATTGCTGTTCTGCTCAGTTCTTACACCCAGCTGACCTGTGGTCCTCCGTGACTGCATGATCCATCCCTACTGCTTACCTTAAGCCGTGTAGTAAAAATTTTCTAACCACTTTACCTATGTACAAAAGGCTGTCTTGTGTGACCATTTCTATATCTGCAGGAATACCTTCTACTGACTATTTACAAGTACACTTTGATCAGCAGGAACCACCTGGGGGTGTTGCTGGTGCTGCAGATTCTCCACACAGGTTGCCAGTCAACAGAGTCTTCAGGACTGCCCAAAATTCCCACCTGGAGAGTTTCAGTAACAGTCAAGTATTTTTTGTGAAAGTGTCTAGAAGTTCAGTTAATCACTTTGTCTCAAGGCCGTCTAGTGTCTCATCTACATGATGACTAGATGGGGAGTTCCTGGAATACCCCGGGAATTAACAATTTAAGTGCACAGGGTGTGTACTCAGGCACAGCCCTTATACCCAGCTGCCCCACAGCTGTAGTTGTAGGACAGACGTAAATGTCATCCCTCCATCACACTTACGACTTAAATTCTGCAGTTTTATAGCTCTGGCCACAAGTAAACACTCCCCTTTTTCACATGTGTACTGATGTAACATTATATGCATTATTTCATCTTGGATCTCCATACAGACTACCAAAACATCACACAGTTTCAACATTTTTCATCTGGATGTGGAAAAGTGTCTTTATCATTTCCTGGAGGCACAAAGCTGTATTTTCATTTTTCCTATTCCTTGTTAAGAAAATGCCAACAGCTTAATCAAATGGTGGCACCACCTCTCTGAAATTTACTGTTCCCAATATCTATTTGTGCTGATTTAAATGTGACAGCAACTGCCCATTACACTGACAAACATTAGTATCTGAAATTCCCCATCAGTCCTGATCCAGGCATAGTCTTATGTTTTGTACTTACAATTTAGATTATTTTGGGAACCCAATTCTTCAGCACAGTGTTTGTTGTGTGAGTATACACCAAGTACAATACTACAGTACAAGGTAAGATGGTGTTCCAGGATGCTAATGTAGTGTAAATAATATTTAAAATTACCTCCTTCTTTATTGCAGTATTTAAAGTTTATGCTATTTCCTTCCCATGTATCCTCTGTCTGTATGACCTGTCCTTTTTCTATAGCTGCTACAATCATCAACGAAAAGCTGTTTTACTTGTCTAGAAAGCCATGTTTTCTACCAAGACTTGACTTCAGTGTGACTGCTTAACTATTTTTTAGTGTTGACTACCAGGTTCTTTATCTTCCCTCTGAAAGAGCAGCCCAGTACCAACAGCAAACCTCACAATTATTTTTTCTTTTATAGATGTGATTCTGATGACAGAAATTCAGAATTTGCGTATCTTTAAGTTTAACATTTAAATTTCCCAGAACTTTTTCTCGCATACTTAATCTTAAATAACTGTTAAACCTGCAAAAATATTTGCAATTCTATCTCCCAGATGTCTACCCAAAGTTGTTTTACCTTTTCTGGTGAATACATAGTAGAAAATTCTGAGCCACATTCATCTATAAAGGTTTTGTTAAACACTTTTACACTAGAATATGCAACTGTGATACTGTAGAGTAATCACTGAGGGGAAATTTGGAAATTTACACTCCAAGAACAACATTGAAACAGGGTGGAACGTAGCTAGTGTACAATGAGTCCATACCATGGCAATTCCCTAGGCAACCCTAAATGTTGGCAACATCAGGGGAACTTGGTGTGCTGACTCTGGGAGAAATTGCATGGAGGGTGGAGCAGAGTGGAGATGTCATGGCCATGCTCTGTGAACAAGGGAATTTAAAGGTACACAGTGTGTACATTAATAAGCTGCACATGCGATGCCCTAGGTCAGTGACCTGTCAACTTTGATGAAATGCTGTACTTGGAGTGAACTTTGCTTATTATAATATCATTATGATACTAAAACACACACCACTCTCAAAATTACCCACCTCCCAAGGTACAATCACCCCTCAATGAGCGTGTGCACTGAATTTTTCCTAGTCTATACCTTTAAATGTGAAGCAAAAGAATTTTGAACCAATCCTGATAAAGGTATGTATGACTAGAGTCACTCAAGCTCCACCTGCAAAGTAAAATACTATAAAATAATGTGAAAAGAGCTGGATGTCAGGGAAGACAACATCACTCCTGACTTTTAGGATCCGCCGATGGGCTGACCCTCTCTTCCCCTCCATTGGGACGCCTTTGGGTAAGATTTGAACACTCGGCTATCCCGAGTGGATCCGTGGGAATTTTAGGAATCTCTAGAGTTGTTTCATCACCCCACGCATGTGTAACCCGACCGTAATCAATTTAGTGCACTTGCCTGCAGACAGTGAATTTATCACCGGCAACCCAAAGAACTTGTGTATCTGTTGCTTCAATAAATCGCACTATTGGTTGACTCAGCCGTGTGTGTGTTGTCCCTGAACACGACCGTAGCTCTGCGTGTGGCCGTGTGAGTTCAGGAGGTGTCCGGCTGAGCAGGTAGTGTGATGTTAGTAGTGCATCCGGACCCGTGAGAGTCCAGTGAAAGGGGCTGGGCGCGACCGGACTACTAATGCTGATTTTGGGCATCTGCCTCTTAATGCAACAGATACAACTACCACTAGACACTAAAAAAAAAAAAAAAAAAGAAAAAAAAAAAATTCTAAAACCTTAACTTTACATGAAGATAAGATTGTATCTGTATCCTGTTCCTGTATCCTGTATATGATGCTATAGAGACACTACATAAATCATGCATGTCATATAGCAATAAAGCAATCTGTACTCCTACAGATTTCTTGCCACGTACAGAGAATCCTCCTGCAACTTTTAGGCGATACAATTGGGATCTTGAATTTAGCAGTTTTATGTACACAATTCCAATTGTGCATTCAATAAGATACTACACCTAAAAATCAGGTCCTTAACATGCTTCCAGAGTACACAACTATGAACAGACTCAGAAAGGAGGAGTGTCCTTGATGTCAGGTGTTTAATCAGATCTATTTTCTTTATGAAAACAGTCAGGCCTACTCCACACATGACTTGGCAGGGTAACTTTTTATCAACACATATTTTTGTCTCATCCATTCCTGATCAGACTACAGCTGCCAACACTTTGTCACTCGGAGAATGCAAACTGACCAGCCAGCCGTCAAATAACCTGATACGCTCTCATAGCTTCAGCCCTGTATCTAGTTTGCAAAAGCAGAGAGTAGAAAGCAAAGGGCAGGAAGGTATTTGCAGTGCTCCTAGCATTAGTCAGGGTTCATAAATAAAAATCTTTAGTATCTGGCTCCTCTATTTGAACTGTGCATATTTAATGCGGATAGATAAATGATAGATTGGCAAATCTCTTCAGATATGATATTTTGTTTGGTTTTTATTTGTTTAATCACTTTCTCCTTTTAATGTTTTTCTAAGTGATCTAGTTTTAGTTGGCAAACAATATCCAAAACTGCCTTTTTCAGCCAGTGACTTCAGTGGAATCCAATTTTTCCCCCTGAGCATTACAGAATTCACATTTCCTGCCTCTTGGAGCAGTGCACTCTTTAGAAAGGTTGTAAAATATCTTTGTGGACAAGCACAGAAGGAAAACATTCTAAAAGTACTTTTCCCAAAGAGTACATTAAAACACATGAAACCAAAGGTTTGGTTAAGCAGTAGAATCTCTCTGTAAATGTTGTGCTACTGCATCAGAGGCCACTTGTAGGGAAAAAACCAAAATCAAGGTTATATTTTCTTTTCCTTCCCTATTTATAAAAGCTTTGGGAGAAACAATACTAGTATACTCTGAAGGAAAAGACTGTAAGTAGTCAGTAACCTATTTCTCAACAGTGAGCAGCAAGAGCTTTTAAGAATGTAAAACCAGAGCTCAATGGTTTTGAGCTTAAAGAGACTTAAAGCCAATTTAAAAATATAATCATTTGCATTCTTTTGCTGAATTCAGCCAATAATTCTTATCAGTCACAAATAGCCTGTTTTCTTGACACATATATTTGAAACGGACACAAAAAGGAGCCGAAACACTTAACTGATGATTTTTAATCTGCTGTTTCACTCCTACAGCCTGTTGTCACAAAACATTTTCTCTCTTCTAAAATAAGATTACTGGCTTGGTGAATGAGGAGAAAGCAGTGGTTGTTGCTTATCTCAACTTTAGTAAGGCTTTCAACACTGTTTCCCACAACACCATCACAGACAAACTGAGGAAGTAGAGACTAGATAAGCAGGCAGTGAGGTGGACTGAAAACTGCTGGGCTCAAAGGGTTGTGATCAGCAGCACAAAGCCCAGCTGGAGGCCAATAGTGGTGTCCCACAGGGGTTGAAACTGGGTCCAAAACAGTTTAACATCTACATTAATGACATGGATGGTGGGACAGAGTGCACCCTCAGCAAATTTGTAGATGATACAAAACTGGGAGAAGTGGTTGATAAAACAGATGGATGTGCTGCCATTCAGAGGGACCTCAACAGGCTGGAAAAATGGGCTGCTAGGAATGTTGGGAAGTTCAGCAGAAGGAACTGCAAATTCTTGCACCTGGGGAGGACTGCACCCCAGACAACAGCCCAAGGTGGGGGCCAACTGGCAAGAAAGCAGCTTTGCAGAAAAGGACCGAGATGTTCTGGTGGACAAGTTGATCATGAACCAACAATGCATCCGTGCAGAAAATAAAACTACAATATCTTGGGCTGCATTAGGGAGACTCTTGTCAGCAATTCCAGAGCATTACCAGAAATTATTATTGCCCTCTGCAAAGGGGAGACATACCTGCAGTACTGTGTCCAGTTCTGACCTCCCCAGGACAAGAAAGGAGCATACTGGAGCAAGTCCAGTGAAGGAACATTGAGATAAGGAAGGGATTAGAGCATCTGTTGTAACAGGAAGATGCTGAGAGAACTGGGATTGTTTATCCTGGAGAACAGAAGGCTCAGGGGAGATCTTACCAATGAGTATAATTACCTGATGGGAGGGTGTAAAGAAGATGGACTAAGGCTATCCTCAGAAGTACCTGGTGACAGGACAAGAAGTGATATGCACAAATTGATATACAACAAATTCTATTTAAATATAAGAAAACACTTCTTTATAGTGAAGGTGGGCAAGCCCTGGAACAGGTTGCCCAGGGAGGCCGCAAGTTCTCCATCTTTGGAGACATCCAAAACCCAACTGGATACGGTCTTGCACAACCTGCTCTACTTGACTCTGTTCTGAGAAGGTGGTTTTGTCTCCAGAAGTTCCCTCCATCCTCAGCCACTCTGTGATTCTGGTTTCTCTGACGTAGGAAAACTGCTGATTTTGTGTTTAGACTGTTAAATATGACTGACTATAAGCCATAGCAAGCTTTAAAACAAGACCACTAGAAAAGCAAGTGGAGAGAAGAGCTAAAGAGAATCAGACATCACACATAACATGCAGTGGAAACTGTATGTAATGAAGCTCAAGCTAAGATCTTTATATTTGATTGAACTGTAGCAAAAAGACTGCAAGAAAGATACCCTATGATCCTCAGACACCAGAGGACTGCGGGGCCATCTGACCTTTAAAACTGATTATCAGTGTTGACAACAGAGAGGACATTCATCAGCACAGATGTTTACGTGGTATTGGTGTCCCAGGTCTCTAGTATACTTAAACATGTAATGAACAAGGTTTTAGCAATGTGATCTCTCATGAAGCAAAAAATGTTAACTAAGGTTGAGATTAGGAAACTTGACTACTTCTTTCACCATCAAAAAGCAAAACAAACCACAAAACAAGATTGTTTTGAAGTGAAAACTTCTTTGAGAATCAACCTAATCCTCTAAAGTGTTCTGTTATAAACAACTTGGCTGCATCATTTGAAAATAAATGATTTAATTAGTTGGTTCCAAGTTTTTTGGAACTTTTTTAGGAAGCCATGTTGTATTTCATTTGAGTACATGAAGATGTAACAATGAAGTTAATATCTGCAGATACAATCTTTCTTGCTCATCTCTTACTAAAAAGAGGATAGAATACTACAATTTCATAATAAAAAACCTCCCTGCAAATGATTTAATGCAGATAGGTTTAGCTAGTTTGCAAGATTTTTCTAGTTTTCTATCTGTTTTCCATCATTGCTTGTAGTACATTGGTGTACCACAAACAGCAATTTAAAAAAATACAAACAAAACAACTGATGGAGGAGATACAAACTAGACACAAAGGAGCTACTAGTGAGTACCAGCCTCATCCCTTGTCAGGATTTGGTTTCAATAGTATGGTATTAAATAACATTAATAGTACGAATACAGCCTTTCAGTACTTAAAGGGGGCTCATAAGAAAGAAGGGGACAGACTTTAGCAAGGCCTGTTGTGACAGGACAAGGGGTAATGGTTTTAAACTAAAAGAGGGTAGATTTAGACTAGATATAAGGAAGAAATTTTTCACAGTGAAGGTGGTGAAACACTGGCACAGGTTGCCCAGGGAGGTGGTAGATGCCCCATCCCTGGAAACATTCAAGGTCAGGTTGGACGGGCCTCTGAGCAACCTGATCTAGTTGAAGATGTCCCTGCTCATTGCAGGGCGGTTGGACTAGATGACCTTTAAAGGTCCCTTCCAACCCAAAGATTCTACGATTCAATGAGCTCACACACGAACAGAGCTGCTTGGACATGAGATTCTCATCCCAGCCTAACAGGCGTTTAAGATATTCAAGTTGTGGGAAGCAGGTGCTACAGTACGAAATTCAACCACCCACCCCCAACAACTCAGATCTGTGTCATGCACAAGCTCTCAAGTATGGGGCTATAATATCTCGACTATACTATTAAGCAGACTGCAAGAGATGCCTGCTGGAGTTATTCTGCCATATTTTCCAAAAAGGCAAACCTCTGTGACTTGAATTCTTGTATAGATAGTCTGTGAACATTTCAAAGGAAAAAATAATTCAGACTGTTTACCCCGTAATTCTACGTAGCATAAAGAAGTTAAGAGATATTAACAAACTTTCTTAAGTACTTACCTGATCACTAGATCTTTTAGAAAGCAATCACTGTTGCCCCATTATAGCAGAGTTTTAAAGTTTACAAAGAAAAAGAAAAAAAGGGTAATTTTATATGCTTCATTATTCAAGAAGAGGTAGTTTCCTTGATCTCCTCCATTAATGTAGCAAAGTCAAAGAAAGATGGAGAATATTGGCACTACCAGCTGGAAAATTTCTTCATGATTTTTTTAGCTTACTTGCCTTTCACCTTTTCAGCTGCCTCAGTCCGAAGGGCCATAAGATTCTCCCATTTATGACAGAAAGACTAGTAGGCGAGTGTATTGAGTCTGGCTGAGATTAAGTTAATTTTCCCCATAGCAGCCCACATAGTGCTGTGCTTTGTATTGGTAGCTAGGATGATGTTGATAACAGACCAGTGTTTTGGCTACTGTTGAGCAGTGCTTGCACAGCGTCCAGGCTGTATCTCAAACATTCCCCCTTCACCACCAGTAGGCTCGGGGTGGGCAAGATCTTAGGAGGGGCAAGATCTTGGAAGGGGCATAGATGGGAGAGCTGACCCAAACTGACCATATTCTGTACCGTATGATGTCTGCTCAGCAATAAAAGCTAAGAGAAAGGAGGTGGAGGCAGGGGGCATTTGTTATTATGACGTTTGTCTTCCAGAGCAACTGCTAGGGGCACCGAAGCCCTTCTTCCCGGGAAATGGCTAGACATCGCCTGCTGATGGGAAGTAGAAAATAAATCTTTTGTTTTCTTTTGCTTCCATGCACAGCCTTTGCTTTTGCTTTATGAAACTGCCTTTATCTTGACCTACAAGTTTTTCCATCTTGGTTTCTCCCCCCCTGTCCTGCTGATGAGGAGAGTGATAGAGTGGGTTGGTGGCACCTGGCATCCAGCCAATGTCAACCCACCACAGTCTTTTTTGGCATCCAGTGTGGGGCATGAGGAAATTGAGATAAGGATAGTAATTGGGAGAGGTAATGGGGCATAACATTGACTCAACAACGTTAGAGAGCAGAATGATTGTGGGCAATTTCTGTTGTTGTAACTGTGGTGAAGGGATGAGGGGTAGATTGTGTGTAAATTGTCCATTTTCATTCCATATTGTGATGATATTATTTTGATTTTGGTGTGAGGAATTCATTTTTCATTGATGTTAGTGGAGTTTGTGAAGACTGTGTAACAAATGTGGATTTTAATGATAAATCTTAAATATGTGATTCACAGAGACAAGGGGTGGAATGCATTTGGTTTGTATGGCAAGGTTTTGGTAGCGGGTGGTCTACAGGGGTGTCTTCTGTGAGAAGCTCTTAGAAGCTTCCCCTATATCTGATAGAGTCAATGCCAGCCAACTCCAAGACGGACACACTGCTGGCCAAGGCTGAGGCTGAGCTCATCGTTGACAGTGGTAGCACCTCTGGGATAACATATTTAAAAGGGGAAAAAAAATCTGCGCAACTGCAGGTGGAGAGAGGAATGGGAACATGCGAGAGCAACAGCTCTGCAGACACCAAGGTCAGTAAAGAAGGAGGACAGGAGGTGCTCCAGGCGCTGGAGCAGAGATTCCCCTGCAGCCCCTGATGAAGACCATGGCGAGGCTGGCTGTGCCCCTGCAGCCCTTGGAGCTATACAAGTGGAGCAGATGCCCACCTGCAGTCCGTGGAGAAACCTGTGCCACGGCAGATGGATGCCCAAAGGAGGCTGTGACCCTGTGGGAGGCCCACACTGGATCAGGCTCCTGGCAGGACCTGTGACCCCATGGAGAGAGGAGCCCAGTGTGGAGCAGGTTTGCTGGCAGGACTTCTGACCCTGTAGGGGACCCACGCTGGAACAGTCTGATCCTGAAGGACGGCACCCCATGTAAGGGACTCAGGCTGGGGCGGTTTGAGAAGAACTGCAGCCTGTGGGAAGGACTCACACTGGAGAAGTCTGTGGAGGACTGTCTCCCAGGGGAGGAACCCACACTGGAGCAGGGGCAGAGTGTGAGGAGTCGTCGCCCTGAGGAGGAAGGAGGGGCAGAGACAACATGTGATGAACTGTCCACAAACCCCATTCCCCATCCTCCTGTGCTGCCTGCAGGGAGGAGGTAGAAAATTTGGGAGAAAAGTTAAGCCCAAGGAGAAGGGAGGGGTGGGGAGAAGGTGTTTTAAGATTTGGGTTTTTTTTCTCATTATTGTACTCTGACTTGATTGGTAGTAAGTTATTAATTTTCCCCAAGTCAAGTCTATTTTGCCCCTGACAGTAATTGCTGAGTGATCTCTCCCTGTCCTTATTTTGACCCACAAATTTTTCATTATATTTCTGTCCAACTGAGGATGGGAGTGATAGAGCAATTTTGGTGGGCACTTGGTGTCCAGCCACGGTAAACCTACCACTGTGAACCAAGCATATTACTGCCACTGTAAAATTCAACTTAAATCATACCTTATTATGGTGTTCCAATAGGCAATGGTATAGTCCCAAAACCTGGGTCAAAACCACCTACTTTACATATTCATTCCTAAGATTTGTCCTGATCTTCGGTATTGCAAGGACATCTTTCGCATGCTTGTTTCCTAGATCAAAATTATTTATCAAGTCTCCTTGCCTTCCTAGTTATTACAATTTTCATTTTTTTGGTGATTGAGACAGTGAAGAAATGAATAAAAAGAAAACAGATGTAAAGGGAAGACGATATTTCAAGAGTAAATTCAACAGGATAAAAAGTCAGGTGGTATGATGAAGTAGTCCTACGTCTGCTATTAGAATCAATGCACTAGTTAAGAGTGGTTTCAGTGGAGTCAGGAGACTGCAGAGGGTCTGGAGAATTTAGCATAACATTTGTACTCTACACAACTTTTCTAATGAGCTTAGAAAAGAAAGATGAACTGGTAGCTGGACCTGAATTGGGACAGATTGTTAGTATAAAAACATCAAAGAGATTAAAAATGCTTTTATTTTGAGGCAAAGGAGAGAGACAAAGACTGAAAAAGGAATAGGAGAGATAATAGTCATGAGAGACATCAGATGGAGGGATAAAATCAGTGGGGCATGAGATTGGATTAGGAGGATACCAGATTAGCATCTGTGATGAGGAGAGGGAAGGCAAGAGAGGAAAGTTACTTAACATTTTATAAATTTTCTCTTGGAAGAAGATGGTTATGTCTTCTCCAAAGAGAGAAACACATTCATTCTTCAAGTCTTCCTCTTGTCCTGCCTCTATGCCATGAAAGAGCAAATTGTATTGAGGATAAATAGGGGTTTGGGCTTGGAATTTGGCAATACACTTAAGAACATGCATAGCAAAGTCACCAAATTTGAATTTTACACAAAGTTAAGAAAAACAAGGAGAGGAAATAGTTATGAGAGGTGAATTTGCAATGACTTTGGCCAGGTGACTTGTCATGAAGAGGGAGTTAAAAAAGGTCAGCAGCTGCACTGATTAACTATAGGAGAAAATGACTGTGCTAAGTACTGATGGAAGAAAGTGAAGAGTGGGCAATTAAAGGAGATCAGAGCAAAAAAAACCAACTCTAACAATGATGAGCTAGTAGTGGCAGGAGCTCAGTGAAAGGATTTAAAAAGATTTCATAGACAGCTGAAAGAGTTGGAGAGGAAGAACAGAGTTACCGAGAGATGAGAGATAAAAGTGCTAGGTGAGAAAAATTTTAGCAAAAGGTGTTTTCAGTAACAGGAGAAATAATTCTCAACTACTAGTAAATACATTAAATTGAGCCAACAAGGCAGGTCAGAGATCTGATGAGCCATTTACTTGGAAGCTAAAAATTCCTAAGCAATGAACCTGGGACATGATGAACGGAAAAAAAGATAAGTAGTAACAAAAATCAAAGAAGATTTTCCCAGTCTGTGCCTCTGTTAGTGTTTAAAATAGTTTCCAAGTTACTGTCAAACGGTTTCAAAAAACTAGAGTAAGAAGAGACTAGACAAGATCACAGTGACAGATGGAGATGTCAACACAGATGATACCATGCCATAACGTCACTGACTGAACAGTAAGACTTGTTTAAATGACAATTTTACAGCAGATGTTACCTCAATCGTTGCAGACAATTCAAAGTGGCTCTTCATTATAAATAATAATTTTGCTTGATTAGTGGAAAATTTCATAGTCTATACCTATAAATTTTATTATTTTTCCTGTTGGTATCTCTAAATTTCTAGTGTCTTTTGCAATATCTACACCTGCTGCCTCGCAGAGAAACTTGCATCTTCAATTTGCAGAATTTATCAGAAGCACAGGAGACCACTGTTTGGCTGCCTTAGACTGTGAATTGAATACAAGAAGATGGAGTGAAAAACTGACATAAGATAGTGAGTTAGGCACTAAAGATGAGCCATGCAGTGACTGAACTAGGAACTTGACTGAAACTGATAGTTCCAAAGTTAAGCAGCAGATAGTCCAATGCCCTTCCAGACACTGTGATCACAAACTCAGAAAATCAGGAACCCTAAACATCTGCCTTATTCTTTACAAACCAAAAGAGTATCATAGAATCATAAATTCACTAAAGTTTGAAAAGACCTTTAAGATCATGAAGTTCAAATGTCAACCCAACACCACCATGCCCACTAAACCGTGTCCTGAAGTGCCATGTCCACACGTTTTTCAAACCAACATCCACCTCACCACAACCCCCTTTCAGGTAGTTGTAGAAAGCGATAAGGTCTCCCCTCAGACTTCTCCACACTGAACAACCCCAGTTCCCCCAGCTGCAGCTCAAGACCCTTCACCAGCTTCGTTGCCTTTCTCTGCACACACCCCAGCAACTCAATGTCCTTCTTGTAGTGAGGGGCCCAAAACTGAACACAGGATTCAAGCTGCGGCCTCACCAGTGCCGAGTACAGGGGCACAATCACTTCCCTACTCCTGCTGGCCACACTATTGCTGATACAGGCCAGGATGCTGTTGGCCTTCTTGGCTACCTGGGCACACTGACGGCTCATATTCAGCCAGCTGCCAATCAGCACCCCCAGGTCCTTTTCCACTGGGCAGCTCTCCAGCCACTCCTCCCCAGGCCTGTAGCATTGCATGGGGTTGTTGTGACCGAAGTGCGGGACCCAGCACTTGGCCTTATTAAACCTCATACAATTGACCTTGGCCCATCGATCCAGCCTGTCCTGATCCCTCTGCAGAGCCCTCCTACCCTCCAGCAGATCAACACTCCCACCCAACTTGGTGTCATCTGCAAACTTACTTATCATTGATAAAGATATTAAAGACTGGCCCCAAAACTGAGCCTTGGGGAACTCCACTTGTGACTGGCCACCAACTGGATTTAACTCCTTTCACCACAACTCTCTGGGCTCGGCCATCCAGCCAGCACTTTATCCAGCAAAGAGTGCACGTGTCTAAGCCATGAGCCACCAGCTTCTCCAGGAGAATGCTGTGGGAGACAGTGTCAAAGGTTTTAAAGTTGGTCATATACGTCTAACACTACTTAATCAGATCATAAGCAAACTAATGCACATTATTTATTTCTCAAAGGAATACAGAAGTATTTTTAAGTGCTAGTGAATACTAGTATTTACTTATAATAAATAATACATTTTGTATTTTAGTGTAGACTTTCTTTTGACTTTCCTAGCTCATCTTATAAATACCGGATGTCCCTACAACAATTACTGAAGAACATTTTTGGTCATCTTATAAATATTTCCAAAGTACAAAAGCTTTTACTTGAATATCTCACCAAATCACTTCCCTACAAGCTGATCTAAAAGGCTGTATCTCATTGCTCCAGTGCTTTATTTAGACCATACTATTCACTAAAACTGGTGTTGCTGGGTCATGTTATTATACTCATGCAGTTATGGATATTTATTTTATCGTTCCCTTTAAGCTGGAAGCACAAGTTTCCTCTACAGATCCAGCCTTTATGCCTTGGAAACCTAATCCTTGTTGTAACTCATTTAAGGAGGTATTCACAAGGACAAGCTGTGATTTAATAGGCTTTTTTTGTTACGCTTCTCTGTGGTGAATGGAGAAAGAGAAGGTCATTCGGAGTCTTGTTCAAAAGAGATACTAAACTGTAGGAGTTCAGAGTTGTTTGACTAGCTGAGGTGCTAGCCAAATGTGTGCTGAAAAGAGGATGTAAGTTTTCGTCTTTCACTGCTGACTTTCTCTGTTTCAATGCTATAAACTTTTCGAATAGTTCACAAGGTTATTTTGACCTACTGTTTCTAAGCAGCCAAAGAAAACAGTAATCACACACTATTCTACCTAGCATGCTAAAACTGGATGGAGAAATAAAAAGAATATGAAACCTACTATATGTTTTATTCAATTTTCTATTCTGCAGAAGGAGTTACATGTGGAAATACATGAGATTTTTTAGTTTGTTTTGAATGCAATGCTTCATGAGTGTAGTTTAGTTTCTTGTAAATTAATTATAGGCTTCGTGAATGTGCACTTTTTTAATTACTCTTAATGATTTGTAGTTGCTTGGAGATAACCTCCTTTTTCAGCTCACACTTCTCAGCTTCATGTCTCTAGCTGATTATGTGTCTCATCACATCTGTTCCACTTTCCAATCTGAGGAGGGAATCTCTTTAAATATGGAAAGAATGAACAGCAAGCAATCCTGTTTGCTGTTCAATTATCTTTGCTTGTGTGTTAATACAAAGAAAAGCCATTTTTTACAACTTCTACAGAATCCTGTTCACCTCAGTTTTGCAAGGCAGTTTATTGTAAGGAAATACAAATGGAAGAGGCACGAATTCTGACCTACCCTTTCATGCATAACTTCCCCAAATAAAGACAGAAGTGTCAGGATCATTTATAAGGCAATACTGTACCAAGTGCTTTGTGATGGATATTTCCACAGCCTCAGGCTGTGTCCCATGTGGTTGTAACCTGGACTAACTGAAAACACAGGGCACTATTGAAAATACAGGAGTCCTCCTGGTGCAGTACATCACTTTACAGAGTACTCACTTCTAGGAAGGAATACCAAATAAGCAAGCAGAAGTTATGAAGATCTTAATTGTTATTTGATATTGTTCAAATATGAAATATCACATCGCAATGAAAACCTTCATCCTGAATGTAGTTTTGCACTGGCAAACAATTTTGCAAATTTATTTTTTTAATATCAGGAACTCTAGCAAGAAAATACATATAAGAATTCCAAGAATACATACGCAAGACTTATAGTGTAGTTTGTATCTCAGAGGTATTGTGTATGACAGTACTGGAAAGAATAGATAACTGAAAGAGGGTAGGATTAAGTCTCATTAACTCTTGTAGAGTTCATTCATTCATTAGTGATGTTATTACCTCATGACAACCCATCTTTTTCCCCTCAGACTCAGAGACAAAATTCACAGTGTTTGGGCTGTTTTAACTTTGCCAAAAGGGAAAAAAGAGAATTGTTAATGGATTTTTCCTTTTTACTTGATAAAAAAAAAGAAATGCCAGTCCATGCACTGCACTGACCAGCACTAAATACGTATGTTTTACAAAGTCCTGACATGCTCTTGCTGAAGCTTAATAATTTTAATGTAATGTAATCATATAAGTTTGTTTTTATTTGCTCTCATTCTAATTATGATGTAATATGACTAATAATAACATTAATATGAGGTTTTGTAAGAAATTTTAGGCTGAGTTCAAGAGAGTACAAAAACACATGTAGAGATCAAGGTTTATATCTCCCTTAGATATTAATTAAACAGTTTCGTATAAAAGGCAGCAAAAAGTTTCTGTACTGAACCTAAAAAAGTTTTTAACTTCCTCATTAGGATTATTAAGGTGATCAGTAATGTTTTTGTCAAGTAAGAATAAAATATCTATAGATATATGCTCTGGTTCTTTGTGGAAGATTCTGATCCAGATGCTGAACCCCTGATGGGAGATTCAGGCTTACGGGAACAACAGAGAGACGTAGTCCCTCTCATGTCACTTAGCAAAGATGAGTCCAGCTCGGTTACTGCTGCCTGGCTCTTGGCTGGAGGGACTGGGTCATCTCCCCAGGGCTGGGAAATCTGTGGCCTCTCCCGTTAAGAGGTGCACTATGAGTCACCAGCTGGCAGGTGAGATGTGAGCAGGCTGTGCAGGGAAAGTGAAGAGATTGACGGTAAAAGCCTGAGTTATGCAAAGCAAGTGTAAAAACAGAATGGCTTTGGGGGAAATTTCAAATACCAGTACATCGATGCATATAACATGGGGAACAACCAGGAGGAATCATGAGTAAGATACAGGTGTATGATCTCATGGGGATTATGGAGAAATGGTAGGGTAACTCATGATTGCTGTGCAACAGGGGGATGTGGGCTCTTTCAGAAAGGTAGGGTGCGTGGCCATAGAGGAAGGGTTGCACTCTTTGTAGAGGAGTGGCTTGAATGCAAAGAGCTTTCCTGTGTGGCAAGGGACAGAGTAGCTGAGATCTTGTAGGCAAGGATTAGAGGACAGACCAGTGCAGGTAAAATTGTAGTAGGTGTCTGCTACAGACCTGGTCAAGAAAACCAGGAAGATGAAGACTTCTTTCAGCAGCTGGAGAAGGCCTCACAGTTACATGCCCTGGTGCTCATGAGTGACTATAACCACACTTTCTGCTGGAAGGGCAATACAGATACCTGGAATATATCAAAGACAATTTCTTGATGGAGGTGACTTGGGGAGATGTTCTGATGTACCTGCCATAAAAAAAAACAGGCAGAAATGTTGGAAGAGGCAGCCTTGGCTACAATGACTGCAAGGCCATAGTATCAGGAAAGCAGTAAGCAAGAGGAGCAGCTGAATTACAAGCCCAGACTGCAGAAGAGCAGATTTGCACCACTTCAGGGACTTGGTAGGATCCCAGGAGAAACTGTCCTAGAAGGTAAAAGGTATTAGGCAGGAGAACTGGCTAATCCTTAAGAACAACTTCCTCAGAGAACAAGAACAGTCCATTCCAATGTGAACAAAGTCATGTAAGCATGAGAGAAAGCAAGCATGCATGGACATGTTGCTCCTCACTGATCTCAAATGCCAGAAGGAAGTACATAGAATGTGGAAGCAGGCACAGGCTTTGTGGGAGGAATACAAGGATATTGCCCTTTCAATCATCTACCAAAGGTCTTGGGAGTCTGGGGAGGTCCTGCTGACTGGAAGCTAGCCAATGTTACTACAATTTACGAGAAGGGCATGAGGGAAGACCCAGGAAACTACAGACCTACTAGTCTAACCTCAGTTCCTATTAGTCTAACCTCATAAAAAATATGGAGAAGAATATACTGAGTACTGTTGAAAGGCATTTAAAGAATAATGCAATTACAGTCACAAATCACAAAGAGAAAGTCCCGTTTAACTAATAACTAATTTGATATCCTTCTATGATAAGGTTGCCTGCCTAGTGCATGAAGGGAGGGCGGTGGATACAGTTTTTCTGGATTTTAGTAAGGCTTTTGATACTGTCCCTCACAGCATCCTTCTAGACGAGTTGTCCAACTGTGAGATGAGTGCGTTCATGGTGCACTGGGTGAAGCACTGGCAGAGCTCAAAGGATTGTAGTGAATGCATTTACATCTGGCTGGAAACTGGTCACCAGTGGTGTTCCTCAGGGTTAAATCCTAGGGCCAGTGCTGTTCAATATATTTATCAATGACCCGGATGCAGGATTTGAATGCACCATTGGCAAGTTTGATGATCATACCAAACTAGAAGGTGCTGTTGACTCTCTTGAGGGACAAGAGGCCTTGCAGATGGATCTAGACAGATTGGAGCATTGAGCCATGATTAATGGAATGAAATTTAACAAGTCCAAGTGCCAGATCCTGCACCTAACACAGATTAATGCCAGACACAAGTATAGATTGGGAGAGGAGTGGCTGCAGAGCAGACCAGCAGAAAGGGATCTGTGGGTGCTGGTCAACAGCAGGCTCAGCAAGAGTCAGCAGTGTGCCCCGGCAGCCAAGGGGGCAAACTGCATCCTGGGGTGCATCAAACACAGCGTAACCAGCCAGTCCAAAGAGGTGATTATCCTGCTGTGTTCAGCATTCGTACAGCCTCACCTTGAGTACTGTGTGCAGTTCTGGGGCCCACAATTTACAAAGGCTTTTAAGGTAATTTAATGCATCCCGAGGACAGCAAAAAAGCTAGTGGAAGGGCTGAAAGGCAAGTCCTATGAGGAGCAGCTAAGGACTCTGGATTTGTGCAGCTTGGAGAAAAGGAGGCTGAGGGGAAACCTCATTACTCTCTACAGCTTCCTGAGGCAGGGAAATGGAGATGGAGATGCTGATCTCTTCTCCCTGGGATCCAGTGATGGGAGTCGTGGGAATGGTTCAAAGATGCACCAGAGCAGGTTTAAACTGGACATTAGGAAGCATTTTTTTACCAAGGAGGTGGTCAAACACTGGAACAGGTTTCCTAGAGAGGTGGTGAATGCCCCATGCTTGTCAGTGCTTAAAAGGCGTTTGGACAATGCCCTTAACAACATGCTGTAACTTTTGGTCAGCCCTGAGTTGGTCAGGCAGTTGGACTAGATGATCATTGTAGGTCCTTTCCAGCTGAAATTCTATTCTATTTATTCTACTCTACTCTACTCTACTCCACTCCACTCCACTCTACTCCACTCTACTCTACTCTATTCTAATTTATAGCTATGAAGTCAGGAAAGCCAAAGCTCGACTGGAGTTGAAACTAGAAAAGGAGGTGAAGGACAACAATAAAGGTTTATATAAGTACATTGTTAGCAAAAGGAAAACTAAGGAATGTGTAGGCCCATTGTTTAGTAGGGCAGGGGACCTATTGAATAGTGATCAGGAAAAAGCCACTCAGTGCTGTCCTTGTCTCCAATTTCATTGGTAAGGCATGTGCTCAGGCCTCCCATGTGCTTGAGACTCATAGCAGAATCTGTGGGAGTGAAGCGGTATCCACGGGAAAAAAGTTATCACTTAACTCACCTGGGCATACACAGTTGAGCATGCATCCAAGGGTGTCAGAGGAACTGGCTTACGCTGTTGCAACGTCATTCTCTATCGTCTTTAAGAGGTCAGAGTGATTGGAATGAGTTCCTGATGACTGAAAAAGGCAGACATCACATATGTCCTGAAAAAGGGCAAGAAAGAGAACGTGGGGAGTTACAGGAGCTGTAGTTGTTTTCAGCCTCATGTGACTCCCTTGAGAAGCCATTTCTAAGTTCAGTGATATTCAATTACATTTAAAGATTCTAGAAAATATTCTGAAAAAATGGAAATGTGTTTTAATTTTTAACCAGAATTTTAAGAAGTGAACATTACTTTTTTGTTTTAGAAAAGAAGCTACTGTATCAAAATGGTAAAGGGGAAGTTAAAAAATTAGGTTCATTATAGCAAAGAAAAACAGATCATCATTTTCTGGAAGAATGATAGATGAGAGCTAAGGAGATAATTAAAATAAGATGACAATTAAAGAGTAGAGTAAGTAATTAGAGGATTTGCATGGATCTTTGGATAAATTACATTACCAATGCTTAATTATAACTAAGAATAAACATTATACTGCTTTCTACTAATTCTTATTGTGATATATTGTTTTAGATCCTTTGACAGATTGAGATGATGAATAATGTTATACATGCATATTTCCTAATATGAAAGGAAAAAATACAGTTGTGATCAGCAAATTTATTATCTAGCTAACATTGTAATTTGATTACTCCTATGGGTTACTTTTTTTGAACTTTCAAATGGAAGAACATTTAAAGTTTATCTGACAAACTATTTGAAGACTGCCATATTTACTTATCCAAAGATAAAAAGCAAAAGGGATTTGCAACTATAACTGAATAGCTATTCATTCATGTATTATCCATGTATGCACACAAATGTGAGCTTTTGAAATGCATTTGTTTTGAAAACTAAAATGATTGTAAAAATGTGTTTTCTTATAAGCTTTTACGCTAGCTACAACTGAATTTTCTCTTCCTTAGCCAATGAATATCACTTACTTACCTATTCCCTAGCAGGATGTGTTGCTCCTACACATTATCTGCCAAACTATCTGGCATGTTTCCCGTCACGGGGAGACCCAAATTCTGCTAGTTAATTTTTGTGCTTGTTTGCCTGTAAAAATATGGCTGCTTCCTTCCTTCATTTATTTATTTCCTGACTTTAATGGTTTTGGTTAAAACATTAGTCCAAGTGCCAGAAAAGTTATTGCTTGAAACAAAAACTTTATGACCTGGAGATTCAAAATATCAACAGGGCATGTATTTTTATATAATTGGAAGAGAACTCTTCCTTAGCTTTAAATGCATGTATTCCTATCCTCATAGTTTTCAAAATAATTTGTCTTTTTAGAAAACTGCACTGTTGAGATTATTGTATAATAATATACAGTACCAACCAAACATGTAAAACACCAGTGCCAACCAAAATGAAACCTTTGTCTCATAGAAAACATATGAACAAATTTTACCTTCTTTTAATACTTCAAATTTATAGACATAGTATGGTAGTGCATTACAAAGTTCTTGAAGACTAGTACTAATGGGATCAGACACAGGCATAGGTGAAGTGGGCAGCTGCCTGGGCAGCAGGGCATTTATTTCTCGTGGTGGTGCCAAAAGGGTAGTACCTGGGCTGATTCTTCAGTCTAGCTCCTGACAATGCAATGAGGAGCAGAAGCAAGAGCAAGCTCCTACTAGTCAGCTAATGTGAGCCTGGTTCTGCCTCTTTCTTAGCAAGGGTAGGTCCCATCCAATTCCTTTGTCTCCCTAGCTCTGCAGCTGCAACTTGGAAGAGTGTGTGAGACCAGCTGAAACAGGTGAGTGAAAGTCAGGGGCAGGAGAGAAAAACAAAGACCACAGTTAAAGGAGATGGAAGGGCTTGCAGGGGTCTAGGGCAAGAAAAAGATGAAAATCTTGAGCTCTACAGGGGCTTGATAAGGAGAGGAGATACCCATCCCACACTGGGTTCCTCCCAAACCCTGTCCTAAGTGAAGCCTACCAAGCCGCCTTTCAGTACTTAAAGGGGGCTTATAAGAAAGATGGGGACAGACTTTTTAGCAGGGTCTGTAGCGATAGGACAAGGGGTAATGGTTTTAAACTAAAAGAAGGTAGATTTCAACTAGATAGAAGGAAGAAATTTTTCACAATGAGGGTGGTGGAACACTGACACAGGTTGCCCAGAGGTGTGGTGGATACCCCATCCCTGGAAACATGTCAGGTTGGACGGGGCTCTGAGCAACCTGCTCTAGTTGATGATGTCCCTGCTCACTGCAGGCAGGTTGAAGTAGATGACCTTTAAAGGTCTCTTCCAACCCAAACTATTCTATGATTCTATGATTCCATTATTCTCTTCCATCACAGAAAATCCAGTCTGCTACTGTTAGGAATTTGAAATCCTTCCCCTCACCTAGTTCTCACCCAAAAACCCACTGACCTTTTTCAGACTCCCTGTCTTTATCAGTGTGCTGTAACCCACATCAGCCTCTTCACCAAATAATACATTCCATTTCAGTACTACTGTGGGGTGGATTTTCCTAAGAGGCACTGAAGCAAGCATGAAATGCAAGTGTTTCCTTGATACTTAGGAGCTGTGCTGTCAGTCAATAAAAAAATAAATGCCCTCTGGTCTACACAAAAGTGACTCCTCCACCTCCTGTCTCCCTGAATGAATCTTGGGATATTATGCTGTAAATTCTTCTACTGCTTAATAGACAAAGTTGTAGAATAAGTGTTAGATTGAGATATGGGCTCAAAGGGGAAAGTGTGCAACTGTGCAAGAGTTAATGTGTTTTCTACATCGGAGTTTTGGTGGTTGGTTTGAAATCTATGGATGACTGTACATTCTCAGGACTCAATTTAATTTCCCTTTTTCTTCTGTGCTCATTTCTGCTTTTAAGCACATTTTCTTTTCTAGTGGATGTTTTCAATGAATTTGGAAAAGCACATATGTGTCAATGGTATGAGGCTACCAGTCTCCCAGACCTGCTTTCTGCCATGCAGGGAAAGTTTGATGAGGTTTATAAGCTTCACAAACCTTTGAAAGAGACGTTGATGTGGGGAAGAAGAGTAGGGAGGACAACATGAAAAGTTAAAAATGGATGTGTAGTAAGTATGTAAGCAGGGTGAATAATGAAAGCCATCTTATACCACTCAGTTGAGGAAGAGATGAGGAGAAGGACAGGGTGACTTGCAGACCTGAAAAATGTGAGGGAAATGACAGACCAGCTGAGCTGATAGGAAGTCCTGATAGACAAGAATGAAATGAAGACCACACATCTTCAGAAGGTGAGGGCTGAGGGGAAACTGTTGCAGTTCATATCTCTGCTGCTATAGAAAAGGGAGATAGGCATATCTCCCTTAGCCAAAATTTTCAAGCAGGAGATAAAATATTGAAAGAAACCTTGGTTTCTTAGGGAAACAGTGTTTAGGCAAAAAAGGCTGAGTCCCTGAGAATGACTGCAAGCCATGATAATATTCTGAAGTCTCCAGGAGAAACTAGAGGTGGATTAGTCAAGCTACTTGAGTCAGTGTATTTCTTTCTGCCACAAAATACCAGTGCTTACTCCTGAGCTTCTCCACAGGTGGACACCAGCAGTAACATTTTCACTACCTCCTTTGGCTGGTTCCTGCACCCTAGTTGGTTTCCAGCTTATGGCAGGTCCAGAGGCCAAGCTCCTATTCTGCAGTGCTACCCAAGGAAAATGACCTGCTCTTCTCTGTTAAACACAAAATCATCATCAGATTAGGCTAATAACTGTTCTCTCCCATTCTTCTCCAAGAGAGACAAGGTTTCAAGCCCTACTTTGGGCTCAGGACCTCCACATGAGCTACTTCTTACAGGATACTTATATGGTTCCAAAATGCATTTGGGCTTGATCAGTCACATTGTCCAATGGAGACATGCATAATATTTCAAGGAGTTGCAACTCCCCTGTCACTTCAGCCTTCACAAGTGCTTTGACCTGCATATCTTTTGCCAGGAGAACAGTTGTTCTCTAGGTCTCAGGTGATTGTTCAGAAGAATGTCATCTCTGGATGTCCTCTGGCAAAGTTTCCTCCTGGCCTGTGAAGAATCACAGAATCATAGAATGATAGAATTATTTGGGTTGGAAGGGACCTTTAAAGGTCATTTAGTCCAATCTTCCTGCAGTGAGCAGGGAGAGGTTCAACGAGAGCATGTTGCTAAGAGCCTCGTCCAGCCTGACTTTGAATGTTTCTAGGGATGGGACATCTACAACAGTAGATGCAGCAGCTGTGCTGTTACAAAATCACATTGGATGACATTTCTGGATGACATGAAAGCATTTAATTCAATAAGATCTGTAGAACTTGTAGGTCTTTAAACTGTATCTGGGAAGGAAGTTATTTTAAATAGGATAAGGGGCATTGGTAGTTATACACTAGTGTGTAACAGCTGCCCTGTAATTAAAAATTATTATAAACAAGACTTCAAATAATTTTTAAAATAGTACTAAGCCCTATTCCAAACACAAGCTCATGTCACTGCTGAAATAAAGGTAAATGAAAGGGCAATTTTGATCCAGGGTTTCCTGTGGCTATTTTGCAAAGGTTTGTGAATGACAAAAAGTAAAGCATATTGTCAGGAAGTAGTAGGCAATAAGAACAACCCTTGGGGACCTGACCCTGATAAACTCTCTGAATTGAATCACTGTGGACATGAATAGAGATTCTGTCTCCTTTTTTAGTCATTCAGTGCTTGGGGTAGTCAAGAATAGTTGTAAATTAATTGCTAATAAATAAACAGCAGCCAAAACTCAGTGTATTCATTCAATGATCATTTCCTTTTCCAAAATACAAATATCCATGGCACAAAATTTTTAAGCTGACATCTCAAATCAAGAGGAGTAATACTTCTCTTAAAAGCACACCACTTACAACATGCCAGAATCTTTAAATTACTGTCCTGTCTGGGTCTGCTATTTCTTTACAAGTTCTGTGGTCTGATATTAGTGTCTTTTGAATAAGAGACGCAAATGTAAATGTTTCCATCTCTTACACTAGTAATGAAGGAAGTAAATTTTGCTGTCTGACATGGGCGATCTCATAGAGGTATGATATAGTTGTATTTTTTCATTTGGTTTACAAGATCCTGTCTTCTATTTGGTATTGGAATACGTATTTTCCCAGATCTGTGGGAATATTTTATGTATGTTTTACATTATCCACCAAATGTCCTGTTATATATGTGCTTTTTTTACAGGATCTAGGTTTTAGATCACAGTCTTTGCAGTGCATGTTTTTTTTTCCTTTTGCTTCACTTCCATAAGTGCTAACTCTTAAGGAGTACATGCATGAAAGAAAACTGACTTTCTCATAGGCCATGACCTTTCATGCGTAATATAAATTCACATATTATGATTATAGTATAGTTGTAGTCATTCAAAAGTACTGCAGAGAGCTATTTGACATTAATGTATATAGAGGGAGGGCAAAGGGGGTTGAGCTACAAAGAGAACCAACTGTTTTTATTAATGCACAATTTCATAACTAATCATTTTGTTGAAGCATAACATACATCTTGGGAACTGATGTATTTGTGTTAGACATTTGTAAATCTAACTAAGCACAAATGCTTGACTTCAAAGCATTCCTGTGAGGAAATGGTCATATTTTAGCAAAATGCTCAAAAAGTCTCGTCTTTTTGTTTGAAATAGTTATACCTGAGAAAAGAGGTGTCTTATGAGGTGTGCTCCGGAATATTAGTATATATGAACATATCTCACTTTGGCTGGCTAAAAAATATGAGATTAAGTAAGCATAGTCTAGAGAGGAATACTTCAGGGACCTGATTTCTGTTATTAACCAGCACTAGAAAACTGTTGTTTTGCAGACAAAACAAAAAAAACCCAACAAAGTTTCAGGTATTGCATTCTCACTAGATATTTAAATTGACAACAGTGGCTTTAAGATTACGATGTATAATCATGTTTCTGTGCATTATCCAAGCCACAATAAATGATGCATACAAATATAGTCCATGAGAAGAAAAGAGATAAAGTCATTAGCTTGGAAGTTTTATTGAATCATCTTGCACTGAAGTTGACAAATTTTTACCTACCCGTTTTGGTAAAGCATGCACACAGGGTTAGCTAGTACTGCTCATCTGACAGGCAGAGATGTAGCAATTCTCAAATTTACCAGAGCTGGTAAGTTGGGCTGTTAAATATAGTCCATATTAAGTAGCATTCTTAGCTTGGAAGCACGCCTGACAGTCCCACCAATTTCAATAACCATTTGCTAAAATCACTAATCACCTGCTTTTAGAGGATGTGCTGGATATGTGGAAATCCAGGAAGAATGGCTACTGTATGCTGAGGGCAGGTCTACCACAGCTGGGCTCAGAAGTTTGGCTAAAGCTCTGTTGGTGTACCCCACTGCTGTAATGAGACTGGTGTGGAGGAAGGATTGGACTCATACAATTGATTTGCACACCGAGGTGTGTCTTGGGTTTGCTCTGGAATTTACCACATTTCAGTGGCCTGTAGGAGCATGAGCAAATGTGCCTTAAGATAAACTGACTTATGAACTTCTGCTTCAAGGTGCTAAAGATGACCACAAAGATATGCTTGAAAGAAGTGACAAAAGAGAGGGAGAAAGGGATTTTGTGAATATGTGGTATAGACCAGTGAACAGGACAGGAGGATAAGGCACTGCAGTAAGAATTAATGGAAACTACTGGAAAGTAGATATGTCTCTGCTACTTACCAGTGCAAATCAAGGAGCAAAGGACTGTAGTTTGGATACACCACAATTTGGGTACAGTCTGCAAGCATACTTACAAGGCAAATTCACACTAAAAGGAGTTCCAGTGTACCAAACTGCTCCTGTTAACTCGATGCAAAGTTTGCCAAGTGGAAAATGCAGGAAGAAATCATGAGCTGTTCAGTTTCAGAATCTCTAATATCTGATTAGTTAGGTTAACTCTTGAAACTCATCTTTTTGCTGATAGTTTGGCTTCAGAATACTGAGAATTATACAGGGATGCTCCAAAACAATATATGTTATCTGGTGCTGGTCTACTTTATGTCAGTACTTACTCGGCTTGGACAGGGTTACTCTTTGCTGTGTAAAGAACTGGCTGGATGGCCAAGCCCTGAGAGTTGTGGTGAATGGCGTTAAATCCGGCTGGCGGCCGGTCACAAGCGGTGTTCCCCAGGGCTCAGTTCTGGGGCCGGTCTTGTTCAATATCTTTATTGATGATCTGGGTGAGGGGATCGAGTGCTCCCTCAGTAAGTTTGCAGATGACACCAAGCTGGGTGGGAGTGTTGATCTGCTGGAGGGTAGGAGGGCTCTGCAGAGGGATCAGGACAGGCTGGATCGATGGGCAGAGGCCAACGGTATGAGGTGTAATAAGGCCAAGTGCAGGGTCCTGCACTTTTGTCACAACAACCCCATGCAACGCTACAGGCCTGGGGAGGAGGGCCTGGGGAGCTGCCCGGCGGAAATGCATCTGGGGGTGCTGGTTGACAGCCGGCTGAAGATGAGCCAGCAGTGGGCCCAGGTGGCCAAGAAGGCCAACAGCATCCTGGCCTGTATCAGGAATAGTGTGGCCAGCAGGAGTAGGGAAGCGATCGTGCCCCTGTACTCGGCACTGGTGAGGCCGCAGCTTGAATCCTGTGTTCAGTTTTGGGCCCCTCACTACAAGAAGGATGTTGAGGTGCTGGAGCATGTCCAGAGAAGGGCAACGAAGCTGGTGAGGGGTCTGGAGCACAAGTTTTATGGGGAGCAGCTGAGGGAACTGGGGTTGTTCAGTGTGGAGAACAGGAGGCTGAGGGGAGACCTTATCGCTCTCTACAACTACCTGAAAGGGGGTTGTGGCGACGAGGGTGTTGGTCTCTTTTCCCAAGTAACCAGCAATAGGACAAGAGGAAATGGCCTCAAGTTGTGCCAGGGGAGGTTTAGATTGGATATGAGGAAAAATTTCTTTACGGAGAGAGTGCTCAAACATTGGAACAGGCTGCCCAGGGAGGCGGTGGAGTCGCCATCTCTGGAAGTGTTTAAAAAACGTGTGGATGTGGAGCTTCAGGACATGGTTTAGGGGACATGGTGGCGCTGGATTAATGGTTGGACTTGATGATCTTGAAGGTCCTTTCCAACATTAGTGATTCTGTGATTCTGTGATTAAGTGTCAAGCCAGATTGATTTGGATTCCGATTTTATTGAAGGATTTATAGGTCTCTTATCGTGACAGCATTGGGGATCTTCATTAACAACATACCAACTGACTTAAGAAACTTCATCCTTTTCATTTTTTCATCAAGCCACAAAATCACAGGGGTGCATTTTTGTATGTCTCTGCTAACGTTAGCTTAGCATTACTGTTTGCAAGACACAGGAAACAAAAAACATGAAAACATTATTGTGGAAAGACTGACAGAAATAGCAAGTGAATTTCTCTCTGTTTCTTTTTTCTATTAACCTACATACAAAGACTTAACCACCCTGAGAGTGAACACTAGCTCCAAAAAAGCAAATCAAAATTCTACGCAGTCTATCAATCATACCTCATAAGCAAGTTAAAACTGACAATACAAAGTTAGGGTTAGGAATATCTGGCTACGTTATGTGGCTACCATGGTTCCTACTCTAAGATCCTCAAAGATAATAAATTATTTCCAAATGCAACTGTAACTTGCATTCTATCAATGGTGGTGTGTCCCCAACACACAGAGATGTTCCATCCATCCTAGTATTTTTTCAGTCATCTTCTACCCAGAGGACTTCTAAAGATGTTGTTTGAATATAAATGCAGGATCTCACTCTCCTGTACAGTCCATGACAAATCATCATCATCCATTTTTGTAATATTAATAAAATCCAAAAAATAGATTAAAGGTATTATAATCTCTTTGGCTTCTGGTGTACAAGGCTGTCGAACTGTATATAGAAAAATACTTTGTAAAACAACCATAATGTTCCTGGAATAAATTAAAACATGGCACTTATAAAACAGAACAACTGAAGCCACAAGGTAACAGTAATCTCTGCTGAAGAAACTGTTTCTTCAGATGTATGTTCTGCTGAATTTACAGTGTTCTTGGCAAGCACATTTGCAGTCTGAGAATAAGAGAGATCTTCTTATTCTTAATTCTAACCTAGTCACTCTCTTGTACCCTCATTCTTAATGTTCCATACAGTAGCTCAAAAGTTTTGACTTGTAAATTTTGACACAAAACCCAAATCCATTTATCCCTGCTATTTCCATCTTTATGAGCTCTACTGATTCTACCTTTCAATTACTTACAGATTGTTCTGTGCTGTAGGCCAGCTATTACCAAATACTTTCCCATCAGATTTTACTGGGAAGTGTTAAAACATCTCCACTATTTACCAAAAAAATCTCAGTAAAACTGACTTTCCTCCAAGGCCTACAGCTGTTTAACAATGTTTGTAGGGCTTATTCTTATAAATATCTCAAAAGACTCAGAATTGGCATAAACAAATAAGTCAAGAACCTCCATAGCTGTTTATTAATGATTTCTCATTTCAGTGATTACTTTGTTTGGAGAATCAGTGCTTATTGGTCTTTAGTGATGAGTATGAAAAGCCAGGTTTTTGATTTCTCCCACTTTCCAGTAGTGGTCAGGTTCTAATTCTCTTTTGAAGAGGACAATTGTGATTGGAAATTTGATTTAATTCAGCTAAGTTATGAAGGGAATGTGCTCAAAACAGGCCTGCCAAGTGAACATCATGGTACCCCTTGTGACATATGGGGTTTTTTCAGTCAGACCGTAAACTGCACATACGACAATCTCTCATGGTGAAATACATAGTGTTCCATCACTCACTGGATTTTGCTGCTTGAATGATCCAAAGTACAGTCCTTGCTTCACAAACTAAATTAGGAACAACATGATTTTATTAAAAAAAAAAAAAGAGAAAAGTCATGGAATATTCTTCGGAACCTAACTGCAATCCCTATAACATCCCCAAAACCATGGAAGCAAACTAACTACTTATCTATATGCTCCCACGTAAATCAGCCACTGGCCATCAGGGTTTGAGGTGGTCCATTTAGGCCATCTTTATCTGTCTGGTCTACCGACTATACATCAAGCTAACAAAAATATCTCTGGTCAGCAAGCAGAAGGCGGCAGCATGGAGGGGCAGTGAGTGGCACCTAGCCATGGCTTAGTTCTGTCTCCCTCCAAGAATGTATCATAATTGTCAAAATAAGATTCTACAAAAATATTGTGCAGTTGAAGGGTCAATTGTTGGTGGATTAGCACTTAATTCCCTGGAATAGTTACACAGGAATGAGCTCATTAACAACAATATTTATTCCTGGAACAGGGTATAGAGACAGCTACTCTCCTGCTGCTCATTTTTCTTCCCTCCTGCAGTAATTCCCCTACCCCATACCTTCAATTTCCTTAGACCATGGTGTCATCTGGCAGTAGTTGCACCTTTAGCAGCTGTTGCTGGATGTACCACACACAGATCCAGCCAGAACGCTGTAGACTTGTACCCTCTCCAAGGTCCAGTTGTGTTGCTTGGATAATGTGCATTCCCCAGATACTTGTTGCTTGTCTCCTCTTCCCCCATCTCCCAACCCTCCTCTGCTACATACAATGTACTGCTGGAAGGTATTCTGTGAGCTCTTTGTAATACCTTCAGGCAAAACCATCCAGGTTAATTTTTGTTATTTTCTTCATCAAATTGAGCTGACCTGGGTGATTTTGTCAACATCACTCCTTAAAAGTTCTTCAAAGAAATGGGAGCACAATCTACTCCACCTAGCACACAGGTGAGAAAAATGAACACCTTTAAGACTACAATTCCCATTGAAATAATTTTATGAATTATTTTATCTGCTCTTTAAATTACTAACTGGAAATGAGCTAAAAAATTAGATATATGGTCAAATGGTAAATTGCAGATTGAAAAATATTTTTATCTCAGAAACCTAAATAATTCTTCATTATTGGAAAAAGACCATTCGATTCCATTTTTAGCACCTTTCCTATTGGATCTTCAAGAATTTTATCTTTATTTCCTTGTAAGATCACTTATGAGATAACTTGTTTTCTGATTATGACAATGTATAGTTATTCACCATTTTTTAAGATAAGAACCTCTAGAACTCATTTTTTTCAAATGAAAACTGTTTTTCAGCAACTGATCTACAATTAAAACCTTTTATTCTTCTAGCAGCTACATTTCTCTTTTCTATAAATTATTCTCAGTAGTTGACAAATAGGGGTTAGGAGGGCTATTCCCACCAAAAACTCATACAATTACAAACCCTTATGACTATGTTACCTTAGGCATCATTTGTAGTCTCAGTATGTCATCTTCTTTCACATGAAGGACTTTTTCTAAACCAAATTCCTGCATCCTCTGCATTGAAAAATCAAACTCTTTTGATAACAATTTCATAAATGTAAAAGAAATAAAAGAGGATATACTGCAGTAATTTTTCATGTATTCATGTGTGATCCATTTCAGTTCTTCCCTCTCTTCTGGCACATACCTACCACCACCTATGCAAGAAGAAGCTTCAAAGATTTTATCTCCTTTGCTTTGTGTGTGGATGAGGAAAATGACTTGTTGAGAAGAGTAATTTTAAACACTCAGAAGAGGTCACATGAAGGCAGTTGATCACAATACATTTCAGGTATGTATGTTAAGCAGCTCGCCTTGCAATATTACTTGATGTTGTACTACCAAGAGGAAGGAACGAATAAGTGAGTGTTGTGGTTTAACCCAGCAGGAAGCTGACCACCACACAGCCATTTACTCACTCCCCACCTTCCCTGGCATGGTGGAGAGAATGAGGAAAAAAAATAAAATTAATGGGTTGAGATAAAGACAATTTAATAGGACAGAAAAAGAATGGATAGTAACAACAACAACAATAATAATAGAACCATGGAATCTTTGACCTTGAAAGGTCATTTAATCTAACCCCCCTACAGTGAGCAGGGACAGCTTCAACTAGATCAGGTTGCTCTGAGCCCCATCCAACCTGACCTGGAATGTTTCCAGGGATGGGTCATCTACTAACTCTCTGGGCAACCTGGGCCACTTTTTCACCACCCTCATTGTCAAAATTTCATCTTTCTATCTAGTTGAACTCTACCCTCTTTTAGTTTAAAAACATTACGCCTTGTCCTATTGCTACAGGCCCTGTAAAAAGTCCGTCCCCATCTTTCTTATAAGCCCTCTTTAAGTATTGAAAGGCTGCAATAAGGTCTCCCAGGAGCCTTCTCTTCTCCAGGCTGAACAGCCCCAACTCTCTCAGTCTGTCCTCATAGCAGAGGTGTTCCGTGAACCCTCTGATCATTTTTGTCATCCTCCACTGGACCGCTAAAACAGGTCCATGTCTGTCTTGTGCTGAGGACTCCAGAGCTGGATGCAAGACTCCAGGTGGGGTCTCACCAGAGCAGAGTAGAGGGGCAGAATCACTTCCCTTGACCTGCTGGCCACGCTGCTTTGGAGACAGCCCAGGATGTGGTTGGCCTTCTGGGCTGTGAGTGCACATTGCTGGCTTGTGTCCAGCTTTTCACCCATCAGTACCCCCAAGTCTTTCTCAGCAGGGCTGCTCTCAATGCCTTCATCCCCCAGCCTGTATTGATCCCAGGGGTTGCCCTGACCCAGGTGCGGGACCTTGCACTTGGCCTTGTTGAACCCTATCACACGGGCCCACTCCTTGAGCTTGTCCAGGTCCCTCTGAATGGCATCCCGTCCCCCAGGTGTGTCAACTGCAGCACTCAGCTTGGTATTGTCTGTAAACTTTCTGCGGGTACACTCTATCCCACTGTCTATGTCATTGATGTCTATGTCCTTGATTTAGTGTAAACACTGCTTAGCAATAATTAAAACACCCGTGTGTTATCAACAGTGTTCTCATCCTAAATCCAAAACACAGCACTATACCAGCTACTACGAAGAAAATTAACTCTATCCCCGCTGAAACCAGGACAACGAGTAAGATGTGAACTCTGGAAAATGCTCAATGCAACTCAAAAGTTGTTCAAAAGGTAAATAGAAGGCAGCTTTATTTTTTAAATAATCAGTGACCCTAAAATCAGATACATATAGCCTATATAAAAATAAGATGTGACTTCAATGAAAAATTAGGGTAGTTAGAGAGAAAAAAATCTCTCATATTTGTAAACTACACTTATTTTTAATAATAAAAATATATATTTAGAAAATACATCGAGACATGAAATCCAAAAGCTTTTACAATCTTGAGCAAATACAAAATTATCCAATTGAGAATGCAATTTCAATGGAATTAACAGTATTAAGGACAGAGTTAGATATGACTGAGAAACAAAAATAGATCAAAAAAAAAGCCAAGTAGATCTGATGAGCTTAATTATCTAAATCAAAGCCATAGAAATAAACATGGGAAAATGCATACACTAACAATCAACAGAAGGCAGGCATATGGGTAATATACTTTAAACACAGAAAAACTTTAAAAAATGCGGAGTATCATACCACATGGGAAGAATCTTCAAATAGCAGCAATGTTTGCACAGTTTCAAGAACAAATGATAATAAAATCATTATTTTATTTATTATATATATCATAATATATATATGATGATATATATCATTTATTTCCTGTGAGGAAGTGTTCCTCACAGGAACAGGAAAAAGCTGTCTTTTTACAGAGATGATTTTAATATTCATCAATATATAGATTAAAAAAGTTTAGCTCTGCTAAAGTTTGGACTGTAATGTGTTTCCTGTAATGGAAACGATTGCAAAAGGAAAACACAAGACAAGAAAACACAATTCTTGACTATGTTTATCTATTCACAGCTATTTGAAGAGCCTCATCATCTTGGCTAAAAGTGAGGCTGGCCATTTAACCTCTCCTCTCTTCTCACTTCTCCCATGACACAAAAAGCTCTGAGAGCTGCCTATTTCCTCTTCCTGTTATTAAAAGACGGATTTTCCTCTCCTTGGTGTGCATCTCATGAGGGGCAGACAGCTATGCTTTTCTATCCTTCAAACTCTGCTTCCCATTTGCTTATCCCTTGTAAGAAATACGATGTTTACAAATTGGTATGTCAATAGATTAGTTCAGTTTCTACTCCCAAACTTAACCAATAATCCTATTGCATTTGCTTATCTTAGACCATTTCTTCCTGTTTGCCTGCTGTCTCCATAACCAGTCAGTGAAGAAGCATGAGTTGGACTGTATGACCCCAAAGATCCCTTCCAACTTCAGCTATCCTGGAAAACATCAATAAATTTAACACCTTGAAAAGCAGTGCTTATAATCATGTTATTAAACTCTAAAATATGGAAAAATTACATAGTTAGCAAAGTCCCTGTGTTACTTTTGTAACACAGAAGTAGTTGAAACTAAAATTCTGAATAAAACAAGTCTGGTAAGCAACTTGTTTGAATGATTACTGAACACACCAAGGGCAGGCTTATTTGTTTATGGACATGCAGATTGTCCCAGATTTCACCTGTCTCCATGGACATCTACATCTTCTCCCCAGCTTGTTTGTCTGAGAAAACAGAAAATCAAAGGTGGATTATGACTGAATCAAACCAGCTTAGTCTTCTACCCCTAGGAAAATACAATTACACATTTCCTCTATATATGAATTTTGCAGCCAAGCTATACTTGACCCTTTGACAAAAATTTTTCTCAGGATGAAGCATGGTGCTCTTGTCCTCCTAGAGTTTAGTAATCCTAACTTTCCTGTATAACAATTATGCAGCCAAATTGTATGCTCATAAAAAAATTGTCCAAAAACACATGCAGCTTCACACTTTGAGTAAATAGTAAAAGAATATTTTTCCTAAAATGTAGTACATATTCTGGATTTTTTACACTGTTAAAAATCCTTTTATTAACTGTTTATTCTCTGTAAATCTGAACATCCATTTGAAGTTTTACTTTATAGATTCACAGTCTGATTGTACTATCTGGGAGTACCGTGCCAAGTTCACCTGTATGCACAACCATTTCCCCTGAACTACATCCTCAGCCTTTTATAAAAGTCAGTTATAAGTCACAGCACCGAAACCTGATGTTTACTCGTACCCTGCATCAAAAAGACACAGCTCAAGTCTACATAAAGAAACATGGAGTCTCCCTTTCTACGGGTGTCTGGATTGCCCCCAATTGCCAGTTGTGTTACTGAGGGCTGCAGATACAGAGCTTGAGGCAGATAGATAGTTTCTGTTTTTCCTCTGACATCAATTAGACTTGCCAGGCAGGCTTCATTCCAGCTCTTACCTTACAAAAAGAAGTTCAGAATGTAGATTTTTGGCGTTCCAGGAATCAATATGCTTTTCAAATACCTGTTTTACTGGAATGTGCTGGCTGGATATCCTTGATCCTTCAAGAGCAGACAGCCACCACACACTATGAAAGAAAAGAAAAACTCATTTTCTTTTAACCAGGACTCTTAAAGTTCTTTTTGCAGATTTCCTGCTTTAACAGATGCTTAAGTCACAATACATTTTATAAACACTGTATGGTGGTCTTGCAGAGCCATGTCTGCTTAGCATAAATAGATGACTGTCTCATGTCTAAAAAGCCATAAATGCATGTCATGGGAGAAAAGGACTGCCTGGATTCATGACAGTGGAAAAAGAATTTTTAGTTGAGCTGCATAATGTGAAGCTATACCATTTTTATTGTAATAACACTTCCCCTTCCTTCAGGTGTAAATGTGCAACTAGGGGCAAATAAATCCTTTTGTCTGGTATCACTTTGCAACGGTACCTTAGGTCTGTGATTAGTCTGAGAGCATTTTTCATGTGAAACCATGGTTCTTTTTTTCTTTTTCAACACTAAAACAAAAGGAAATATCTCTTTTCCTCCAAGTATATTCAACGTTCACTGTCCTATTTAGGTGCAATCTGTTGTGTGTTTCAAAGCTGCATTTGAAACTTGTAAATTAGCCACAACCATGTGAAGAACAGTTTCCTGGTGGTGGGAAAGAGATTAAGAGAATGACAGCTCTCAAGACTTAAGTGGTGCTGCGGGGTATTAAGCTCCATAGAACAGTTTGAACATGTCAGAAGTGTCAGGTACTTTATATTCATGGACAATTTCACAAAGGAGTTGATCGTGCTGTCCTTACATTATGAAAGGCAGCAGCAGCAAGAGTGACATGGTTACCACTTTAAAGACTTTGTAGAAATGGGCCTGTCATGTTGGCTGCTAGGGAGTTCTTTGTGTTGAAGTGTTTTAAGGCAAACATTCTTGTAGGTATTTGCTATTAAACTGTTTAATAAAGACCACATTGAGCTTTCTGTCAAACCCCATAATGTTCTCAAAATACTGAAAATTTGCATGAAAGCTTTGGGGCAAAATGCTAAGCTGGTATAAGTTAAAACTTCTATTGCAGGATTTAACCCTGGGTAAATAACTAGAGTTGGCATAAGGGAAAGAAACAGACTTACCACTCAGCTATACAAACCTGTGGCAGGGAAATAACTGATTAACTTCTTACTATTTTTTCCTAAAATCATATGCAGTATTTTGTTTTATTAAAATGAAAAGAAAGCTGGGTATCCTGTATTCTAACACAAAACTACAGGTGGTTTTCTAGCATCTTTTTATTTTAAATTCCTGTTTGCAGCTTTTGCATATCGTATGAAGAAATGTGCAGATTATTAAAAGCTACGAATTATTCCAGATTGGGGCATATTCACTATCTCTAACTGAAGCCGTCCCACTTCATGTGAAACACCTAACACACCACACCAGCAACTCTAGAAGTTACATCACTGAATGAGCTTGGTTTTTCTCTGTGTAATTAGCCCACCCCTAAATGGAACAGTTTCAAGAAAAAGAACTGAGAGACCCTGTCCATATACAACTTTGCCCTCTAACTTGGCAATGAGGAGTATGAATTTGGCAATGAGGAGTATGAATCATCCCAAGAAACGGAGGGATTTCAGACTGGGCCTTAAAGTGATCAGAACTGACCGAAGAGGTTATATTTTTCTCCCCTGCTGTGTTTTATTTGGGGATAAGGATTATATGCTTATCTAACAGAATGACTGTCTCCTCCACAGAGTGCGGAGAAACACACATAAATCTACACCACACATTTGCCTAAGACATCTGAGAGTTCCTCTGCCAGCTCTCCAAGCTCACAGACACAAGCCAGCTGTGGCCTGGAAGCTATAGATCCATTTTAGCATGGCCCTGTGCCCGGACTAAAACATCTTGCCTCAGCAGAGCTCTGTTAATGTCTAGATGGCTTCTGGCCTGCAGCTGGTGAACACGGCCAGTTGCAGTACGGGTAGCACAAGATCACTTGCCTATGTGTTTCCTTGAGACATATCTCTGTGTGCAAGTCCCTCAGCTATTTGGGCTAATGGAGTTCACCAGTGCTGTCAAGATTTCAACAGTTCTGTACATGTCAAGCAATAGATGGGTGGGCCCTCCTGGGAATTCTCTGCTGAAAACTCTAATACCTCAGGAAATGTAGTCTTCCCAGGTGTAGGAAAGGCTTTGGGTGCCAGGTAAGTGCTTAGGACAAGACCATCTTTGCCTCCTTTGTGCATCTGTTTCATAGCCTTGTGAAGCAGCTGTGTAACCTTAGATTAAAGGCACATTAATGCATTATAACATTGAATAGCATTTAGACTAAATATTCTGTTTATACAGTGTATAAACTAGTGTATTCTGCTTAGCCTAATTATGTTATTAATGATGCAAATTTAGAGAAAATGTCAAATTGTTAGACAAAACAAAAACTGTTCTATTTTCACACAGTTTGTGCACAACTACTGCATATACTTCAGAGACTACATATGGCAGAAATGCTCTTGGTTTTCAGAATCTTCCCAGAAAGCCGAGCTGACATTTCCAACACACTGCCTGAATAATTCTGAATACAGAGTCAGTTGGAGGGGGGATGGATTATTTGCTTTTGATTTTTAAAAAATTGCATGAAGCCAACACGCTGTCATAGTCACATGTCTGACAAGAGTTAAATGTTTACTTTTTCTGGCTGAGACAGTTCTACTGAGTATTCTGGGATTTTATTTGCAAGTGTCAGGTTCAAATCTGTCAGCGACCAGATTAAGCAGTAGTTCATTTGTTCACAATTTAGGTGGATGAATGAAAACACAGAACAATGCCTACAGATACTTGAAAGATAATGTAATTGCTTAGTAGATCACAAGCGTTTCATATAGGCCTTAGATTACTGCTGGAATGTTATTTGCCTATACGGAGGTGTTGCAGCCCTGATACATTATGAATGGGAACAAACACTCTCACTTGGTATATTATATTAACCAGATAGTAACGAAATAAATTATTTTATTTAGTAGTAACAGTGTAGCTTTATTAAAGTTTGGATGGGTGTCAGAAAGTCTCAGATGTATGAGTAGACAGCATTAGTAATCTAAGCTGTGCACATGCCATCCTTAGCGCTGTGCTTGAGGAAAAAAACCAGACTAATTGCTACTGCACCGTGATTGATGTATTAGCTATTGCTGTCATTATCACTTTGATATTTTGAATAACCTCTAAGGATGTCTTTGCAAAGAATTCAGACACTTTATATTTCATGTATGATGAGGCATGGAGATCAGGTGGGTCAGAACAGTAGTACATTTCAAAACAGACATTTAAAAACGTCTATGCATACTCAAACACTACTTGGGTAACACCACAAATATCTGAAAATTCTCTGATTAGATTGCTCAGTGGAGTTCACTGATCTTTTCCCATCATTTTCTATATTCTTATGCCTGATAAGTAGGAATATGCATAAGCAGCATATCTGCACATACTACCTGAAATATATAGAGCATAGGTTTTCAACAGCTGTTTATCTTTGTTTCAGTCTGTCCTCTAATCTAAGTTGTGTTTTTCCTTACACTACCGAGTGAGCAGAAAATATTACCATTCATAATCAATTGTTCATTCCCTGAGGACAAAATGATTCAAAATATAAATTAAATGTCAAATTAAATATCAAAACATGACGAGTGAGCTGACAATGACCAAACTTTCCGTACAAAGGAATTTTGTTAAATTTTCAAAAACAAACTTTCCGTTTGTTGCTACTGAATATGGATCCTTTAGTAGCAGGCAGGATCGTTTAGCCATATCAATATATGTAGACACCTGAGATTCCAGTTCTACACACATGCAAAAACAATAAAAACACAAAACTCAGTACTACTCTACTAGTAAGCTGTTCAAATGTGAAATATTATTTCTGTTTATAAAATAATTTTGAATAACTGGAGAATAAGTATAATTTCATTTTAGCTATGCAACAGAATTTCATTAGAACTTGGCAAACTGCAGTCAATATAGTGGGCCAAAACTGATCTTGGTTATGTGAAGATATTTAAGTCATACCACTAAACTAAATCTATGTAAGTGAATCAGATTTGGATCCAAACCTGGTACCACTAACAAGGAAGTTAGGTGGTGTTCACCAGCTGCAGGCCAGAAGCCATCTAGACATTAACAGTAGGAGGAGTAGTACCATTTTAGATTCCCACAGGTATCTGATATGCATTGGGCTAGCAAATATGAAAGACAAACTATGAGGAACCTCATGCTTCTGCATTTGGGACCAGACAGGACAACCAAGGGCATCTAGAAGGATGTGAGATTCCTATCTCTGAGTCACCTCCTTCATGGTCTGGAAGAGGAATCATGCTTAAATACATCACTATAGAAACCGCTATATCTCAATATTTAAGAGATTGCTCCAAACACTTCAATAATACTGATGAAAAAATTTGAAAAGTTAGTTAGAACATGCCAGTTGCTTTTAATTTACAGCTGTAGGTTTGGTAAAATATAATTTGAAATACATGAAATGAAATATGAAATACATGAAATGGAGGAAATACAGTCAAAATCCATAGGAATTCTTCTTTACTTCAGCAGAAACAAAAATTCACACAATCCCTTCCACAGTTTTTTAAGCATTGTTGCTTTCTTATTTCCTTATATATGGAAGCATATGATTTTGCTGCCCCTGATCTAACGCATGAAAACACACTTTAATCAGGAAACTGTAGACCAGTTTGTAATTAGTTTAACTTCAGCTTTGCTACTGCCTGTGTTTGAGTTTCTGTCACAATCTCAACTCAGGTATTAATTCTTACTTGATTTTAATAATCCTTAATTATAGGTGTGCTGTAAGTAATGCAAACACATTATTCTGTGACTTTATCTGCTGCCAGAGTTCTAAACAACTGGTGTCCTTCCATCAACATATTCCCAAACATAATTATATGCCTTAATTTCCACTGGGATTTTACCACCACTATTCTGCTGTCATATTTCTCTAATACTAGTGATCAAGTTTCTGAAGTACAGATTGTTTTATCCTAGCCAAATAAGATTAATACAGTGTAAACATTTGTGGATACAAATACAGTTCCAACATTTTATCACACTGGCTGAAAGCTACTCACATATCTGGTCCCAGGGATTTGACTATTGGACTTCGAAATACTAACATGATTGAGTTAATTGGCAGTCTAAGAAGGTAAATATGACAATGCCTTTGCAGGAGATCAGTAGTAGTGAGATACAACTGAAAATAAACTGCTACTCAGACTCAGGAACATAACTCTATGTGAGGTGGTTTAGAGAAAGATTATTGAGCAATGAATGTCTTAAAGAACAGATTCCTACTGAACTGCAGAAAGCATTGCTGTCATACTGTTTCTTATGTTCCCATGCTATTACGAGCTTAACAGGATACATTTTGAAAGATACAAATATAGAGATATTTTAAGTGTTTGTTCTGCTATTGAGCAGTGTAGAGACGATGGTTGTGAGCCTAGAACAAAAGCAGTGATTACAGCTCTGGGCAAAGCACAGGCCATATTACAGAACAGAAACCATATAAAGTGCTCCAAGGACTGAAGTAAGATCCTGGAGCAGCCAGCAGCAATTTCTCCTTCCTGCCATTACCCCTAAATTGCTTCAATGGGTTTGCAGTTTGGGCAGGGAAGAAAGCATGGGCAGGAGTGGCCAAGAGATCTTGGGAAAGTCCTGTGATCAAATCAGCCTGATCTTAGGCAAGGGAATGCAAAGGCAATCACCCTTCAGCTCCAATTTCTGCTGCAGATTGGGAAGAGGCACTAGAGGGGATTGGGGGAGGGATTGGGAAGAGGACTTGGTCCAGGGAAAAGAGCAGGTCATCTATCTCCAGGTCTCTGTGGAGACGGCTGAGGAATGTGTCCAGTGTGTGCAAAAGCTTAACCTTACCCATCTTCTACATTTCTTATGTAATCAAATTGAGCTCTGCAATAGCATGTGCAAATCTTGAATGTCTGATTAACCAAAATATAAAAAGAGGCATTGCTTGCCAATTGTGTTTTTCCAATCTCCCTCAGCTCAACCCTGCACCATCTGTCTTTAAATCATAAATTTACTAATAACATTTGTCCTTTCAAGTTCTAATTGCCTGGGCTCACTGATCTCAGTGTTATCTTTGATTATTTTTTGACATTGCATATTACCCACTCATCAGCTGCTGTTGTTGGATTATCACACAGAAAATAAAGACATTTAAATGAAATTAATGTACAGTTCATTGGACATCTTATAAACTCACATACAGACCTTTTTGTATGTAATGCACTGTACTGATACCTCACTATTTTGAATGACCCTCAGATCATAGACTCATGCTGAGCTCAAGTCCACTGCACAGACCAAGTGAAACAAACAGAGAGAAGCTCTACAAGATTTCGTTGAGAGCTTCTGAGAGCAGAATCAAATTCAGAAGCAATGGTTTTTAGGTCATGAGATCCATTTTTTGATAGCAGGAGTGTTCCCTACAATATATTTTTCTAAGTATTTGTTCAATAAACATTTAAGTATTCAAGCAGTAAAGCTTCTACAGTATTTCTTGGGAAATTATTCTACGAAAATCTCTACAAAATGAAAACTTGAATGAACTCAGTTCATGATTTACCTTTAGTTTTTATGTGTTTCCTCATTCCCCAGTTTGAAACAAAATATGCCCATACAATGGCTAAAAAATTTAGGAGGCAGCTGTATCACTCAATGGTTTTAATATTACATTGTTTTTAAAATACTTCACCATCTACTGTAGCTACAAGCCAGCTTCTGAAGAGAGAGGCAAAGCAGTAAAAATAAGAGGCTGAAGAATGCCAAACAGATAAAATCCTCTTGGCCTCTTTATACCTTCCTCTCAGTTCTTCTAGGGACAGTTTTAGCACATGACTCTTCCTAGAAAGTCTACTTCTGACATGGTAATATTTCCCGTGCAGATACATGTGTAGTGATACACACATCTGCACAGGACCAGAGAAACGAACTAGATAGATACTCTAAAGTAGAAAGGCTACAGAAGAAGCAGAGAAGCTGGGAAGCTGAAAAAAGACTGAAATAAAAGGCCAGAAGAAAGGTTGGTCTGAGCAGAATGTACCCAAATATTTATATTCATTCCCTATGGAAAAACACATATGTTGTATCCTCCTCAGCCACAGTGAAACAAGTGTGTCTTTTTCAGCATATGTGCTCACTTATCATGTCCATGATAGTGTAAGCAAAAAGAGCTACATAAAACCAGAAAAAGAAGAGTAAACTCAGAGTAATTATCTCCCTACTTTTCAAGCAATACTCCTTTCACTTAAGTAAGGTTGCAATTTTAGCTGTCTTCCCTAATCCTTAAATTTGCTGTTGGTGGCAAACATACTTATTCTGCAAAGAGCACTACCAAAGCTGCTGGCACGTATTCTTCTACAGTTCTTCATAGTCAGTATTTTCAAATTTTTTTAGAAATTTTCACAAGCAAAATCCCACATCAGCCACATACAAAAGGCCTATTTTGAAGATCCTGTTATATGAACTGGTGACACAATATTAAAGACAACAAATGAAGAATAGAACTGATGGGTAAACATCCATAGAAGAAATGGAAAATGAAAGATAAACCACTGCCTTGTATGTGTGATGATTTGCTCAGGTTTACTGTATTTGTTTTGAATGATATTCTATGCCTTTTGAATGTTTTAATAGGGGTATCTTTTTCCCTGAAAGAAAATTTAAAACTTGGTTTTATTGTATTTGAAAACATTACTCTTACCCTATTTTTATCTTATTAACTTATTCCATGCTCAAATGTTTATTGTGGTATAATTAAGCCCCTGAAAAATAAGTAAAGCCTACAGCACTTACGCAGATTGCAGATTTATATTGCTGCCAAAGTATTTATAACAATATTAATTCACAGCCTGGTTTCCATGCCTGAATTAGAAGAGAACAGAAGCTATGACTTGTGGTTCAAATCAGTCTTGAGATTGTCTCTCTAGAGAGACACACACTATATTTTACGTCAAAGTCTATATTGTTTTCCTCTGTACAAAATTTAAAATTGTATATTGATATATTATTTTCTTGTGTTCTAGTTTCATTCTGAAAGCTATGGAACTGGATTCAAAACCATTTATCCTCAAAGTTAAAAAAATCCAAATTTTAAACATCCTTTCAGTACTGAAATTTTAACTGCTGTTTCACAGACCTGAACTGTTTTTCAGTTTCAGTTTTTCCTGTTCTCAACAGCTAATTAGGTCCTGGCTGACCTGGGCCTCCCTGACCTGGCCAGAACAAACTTTCACGTGGCTTTTGGTAAAGGTCTGATTTGACACAGTCCTACACAAGGCCTGGGAAAGTGCTGACCCAACACAAAACTTCTTCCCTCACCAGAGACTATTCCAAACTTGATATTTGAGATTCATGTCTACACTTTTGAAATTTGCCAGAGAAAATGGTCCTTCTACCAAACAATAACCTTCTTTAAATACTTCACAGAAGACAAGAGGGCTTTACTGACAAAGCTGACACTACCACCTCTGCAGAACTCTTTCCATCACATAAAATGATTATGACAATAGCACGTGTGTGTTTTCCTTCTTATTATTACATGTTGAATTGTTGGCCTATACACATTTCTCTTGAGATTTACCATATTATTAACAGCATTGAAAACAAATTCTGTGTCGGTTCTAAAATACAATGTAAACTGAAAAGTTAAAATTATGTGATTTCTTCTTCTGCCTAGTAATTGAAACAAAGTTCAGATATTAGGAGCTCAGCTAAAGCTCAAGTACTTGGAGTGGCGAATCAATCTTTTTAGATAGGAATAGGGTTTTCTGGTTCAGTCTGTAGATAAGAAAATCACAGCCAAGGAAAAAAATGAGAAAAGGTAGGGGAAAAACAAGGGGTTTCCTCATGAAAGAAAAAGTAGTACGTGTCCAAAACAGAATGTGTCAAAAACCCAAAATAGAGCTGTGCTGTTGAGGGCACTTTACCAATGACAGTATGTTCTCTCCTTCTTCTGTCTCCTCCGTTGTGTGACATGGGGGTGGCTCAGTCATGTGAGGGCAGCGATTGCACGGCTCCATGGCTACCCAGACATACAGTGGCATCCAGTTCTGCTGAAAATGGGAGCTTCAGGCAGTCTCCTCCTGGGAGCTGGAGTTCAAGTGTTTCACATCTGTGTCTGAGCAGGGTTCAGTCTCCATTTCCCATGAAGCATCATCCTTTTCCTCCTCATTGACCCACTGAAATTCATCATAGAAAACCATATGTACAAAGTGTAAATAAATGTGTTGATTTTATCCCTGAAATATTTAATTTACAGATTTTTAAAACATATTTTTAATATAGAAGTTTCTAAACTCTCCCCAATATGTATTTTTTCAAAATGTTAACTGAGTAAAAATTCAAGTAGTATGAGTCATTGCTGCTCTGTAGAAAATTTCCTGATGCCTCTGAAGTGAAGTCATTGAGATGCACAAGTGATTTACTTCATAACTTTAGGCAGCAAATGCAATAAGCCAGTCTCCTCACGCTTACTTTACAGCAAATGGAAAGAAACTGTGTTCTAAAACAACATTCAGTGGAACTTAGCTTTCCCCCTTCACCAGTGAGGAAACCTACGGTAAGTAGTAAAAGTTAGGAATCAGAAAATCTCAGCATAGGCTTCCTGCAAAACAGCGGTAAAGCTAAGGACTGAAGAACTGGATTTCTAAAAACAAGCAAAACAAACAAGCAAGCAGAGACCCCCCCACACACATGCACACTGAGGAGAGTGACTTAGGCACTACTCTGCAACTGAGAGTCAAAAACACAGGCCCTTTCCTGGAGTCAGATTTTGCCACCAGCCTATTCCTTTCCATTACCAAGCACAAGGTGATAAAAACAGGTACAATTTTATGTAACTCTAGCAGATAAAAATGCTTTATCTTACACCCCCCCCAAAAAAATATCTATATTACAGCTTCACTTTTTCTTACTAGATTTGATTCCATACCTATTGCTCACAGGGATCCTTCAGTGTGCATAGCTATTTCTCTCTATTTGAATTTATTTCACGGCACAATAAACCAAAATAGTTCCTCAGAATACAGAAAGGCAACTATGAGAATAAACAATAGTCCAGGCACACTAGGTAGGCAGCAGAGGTTAGTCCTCCCATTGATAATAATTTCAAATACAAAATACAGCAGAGCCTAGAGACACAAACATGGTGCAGGAAGATGGGAGGGGTTGCTTCAGGTCTGTTTTCCACATCAGCTCCATGTTTGAACTAGGGGCATACAGTATTAATGGAGTAGTAGTATCATTGCTCGCTACAAGTATTACATTGGGATTTTGGTCTTTTCCAGGCTTAGCAGGTTCATTATAAATACTTTGTTTTGTTCATGGGACAGATGCTATAGGGTCTTGGTGGCTATGGAAATATTGTGAGGTGAAATATACTCATTTCCAGGGCTGGCAGCAGCTAAAAAGTGACTTTGAGGATCTAAGGATCAAATATAGGTCCCTAAGTCCTCATTATCTCTGTATTTCCACTTCTTAGAGGTATAATACAGTTAACACAGATTTTCTACCTCCAGAATTTAATTGTGAGGATGAATAAATTAAAAACTGGGAAGTACTCAGATGCCACAGTAAAAAAGAAATGTTTCGATGTACTGTAGATAGATTCAGTTTTGTCTTCTCCATTTAACTTCATTTGTAATGAATAAGCACCTTGAGTAAGAAAGATGGATTGTTCACATGAAAAATATTAACTACATTTCTGTGTGAGCAGCTGGACTTTCTGCCAGGAAATACTGTACAAAGTGATACCTGCAAGATGAAAATTGAGTATAGTGATGTAGGATGATGAAGGAAGGGTGGAGGTGTTGCCTTCTCCATCAACGAACGGATAGAGTGTGAAGAGCTGTCTCTAAGGAATAGCCACGAGCAGGTCAAAAGCTTATGGGTAAGAATCAGGGACTGAAGCAACAAAGGGAACCTTGTGGTTGGTATCTACTACAGGCCACCCGATCAAGGGGAGCCTATTGACGAAGCCTTCTCACTCCAGCTACAGGAGGCATCGCGCTCGCAGTCTCTCATCCCGCTGGCAGACTTCAACCACCCTGGCATCTGCTGGAAAAGTAGCATGGCAAGCTGTAGGCAATCCAGGAGACTCCTAGAGTGCACTGAGTAGAACTTCCTATGCCAGGTAATAGACAGCCCTACCAGAGGTGATGCCATACTGGACCTGTTGGTCACCAATGCAAGTGAGCTAATTGGTGACATCAAGACTGGAGGCAGCCTGGGCTGCAGTGATCACGCACTGGTGGAATTTGCAGTCCTGAGGGACAGGGGACAAGCAAAGGGTAAACTCAGGACCCTGAATTTTAGGAAAGCAAACTTCCAGCTCTTCAGGGAGTTAGTCAATAGGATCTGCTGGGAAACTTCCCTCAGGGAAAAGTGAGCAGAACAGCGCTGGCAGATCTTTAAGGACTCTTTCCACAGAGCACAAGTGCTGTTGATTACCAGGTGTAAGAAATCAGGAAAAGAAAGCAAGAGACCAGCAAGGCTGAGTAGACACCTGCTGGTCAAACTAAAGGGCAAGAGGGAAATGCACCGGCACTGGAAGCAGGGACAGGAATCCTGGGATGAGTACAGGGACGCTGCCTGGTTGCATAAGGATGAGGTCAAGAGGGCCAAGCCACAGCTGGAGCTGAACTTGGCAAGGAATGCGAAGAATAGTAAGAAAAGGGCTTCTACAGGTAGGTTGGCCGTAAAAGGAAGGTCAAAGAAAACGTACCCCCGTGATGAGCAAGACTGGCCGACATGTAACAATGTATGAGAAGAAGGCTGAGGTACTCAACGACTTCTTTGCCTCAGTCTTCACTGGCAGTGTCTCTTCCCACACCTCTCGAGTAGTGGACTGCAAGGCAGGGACTAGAAGATCAAAGTCCCTCTCACTGTAAGACAAGATCAGGTTCGAGACCACTTGAGGAACCTGAACATGCACAAGTCTGTGGGACCTGTTGAGATGCACCCCAGAGTCCTGAGGGAACTGGCTCAGGTAAATGCCATGATATTTGAGAAGTCCTGGCAGTCAGGGGAAGTCCCTGGAGACTGGAAAAGGGTAACATCTTTAAAAAGGGTAGCAAGGAGGACCCTGGGAACTACTGACCCATCAGTCTCACCTCTGTGCCTGGGAAGATCATGGAGCAGATCCTCCTAGAAGATATGGTAAGGCACATGGAGGACAGGGAGGTGATTTGAGACAGCCAGCATGGCTTCCCCAAGGGCAAGTCCTGCTTGAGCAGCCCAGTGACCTTGTAGGATGGAGTGACTACATCAGTGGACAAGGGAAGAGCTACCGTTCTCATCTATCTGGGCTTCTGTAAGGCCTTTGACAGAGTCCCCCACAACATTCTTCTCCCTAAATTGGTGAGATATGGATTTGATGGGTGGACTGTTGAGTGGATGAGGAATTGGTTGGATGGTCAATGGTTCAATGTCCAGATGAAGATCAGTGATGAGTGGTGTCCTTCAGGGGTCCGTATTGGGACCAGTACTGCTTAATATCTTCATAATGACATAGTGGGGTCGAGTGTACCCTCAGCAAATTTGCAGATGACACCAAACTGAGTGGTGCAGTTGACACACCTGAGGGATGGGATGCCATCCAGAGGGACCTGGACAAGCTCAAGGAATGGGCCCATGTGAACCTCATAAGGTTCAACAAGGCCAAGTGCAAGGTCCTGCACCTGGGTCAGGGCAACTCCTGGGATCAGTGCAGGGTGGGGGATGAAGTGATTGAGAGCAGCCCTGCCAAGAAGGACTTGGGGGTACTGGTGGATGAAAAGCTGGACATGACCCAGCAATGTGCGCTCACATCCCAGAAGGCCAACCATATCCTGGGCTGCATCAAAAGAAGCGTGGCCAGCAGATCAAGGGTGGTGATTCTGCCCCTCTGCTCTGCTTTGCTCTGGTGAGACCCCACCTGGAGTGCTGCATCCAGCTCTGGAGCCCTCAGTACTGGAAAGACATGGACCTGTTGGAGCAGGTCCCGAGGAAGGCCACCAAAATGATCTGAGGACAGGCTGAGGGAGTTGGGCCTGTTCAGCCTGGAGAAGAGAAGGCTCCCGGGAGACCTTATTGCAGCCTTCCAGTACTTAAAGGGGGTTTATAAGAAAGAAGGGGACAGACTTTTTAGCAGGGCCTGTAGCGATAGGACAAAGGGTAACAGTTTTAACCTCAAAGAGAGTACCATTCAACCCTCTTTTCGACCCTCAAAGGTTTTCCGTTACATTTGTTGCATTTTGCCAATGTCATTATGTGCCAGCCATGAATTTTTCACTTAGTAGTTAAGAATTTTGCCTGGGCACAGTTAGTGATTCCTCTTCTGAGTTGATCACCCAAAAGTATACATTGAGAGTGACTCTTTACCATTAGTAATGAAACTATCTTCTGTCTTACAGGCTGGCGTCTCAGGTGCGTTCAACAAGTTCCATGGCCATAGTCCTCTGCTCCTCTTTCCCCCTCATTGTGGTATGCCCTAGTTTCATTCCTATTCAAAATGGCTTCTCGTTGCCCCATCTCCCACCCCCCTGGCAATGTACTCTTTCAACACATCTGTCCCTTCCTCACCTGTTTGAAAGCTGCTCTTCTACTCAGGAAAAAGTAAAAAAGCAAAGAAACTCCATGAACAGTGAAATGGAACATGTCTTACACATACATCCACTGTATCAAATGGCAACGTTAACAAAACCTTCTCCTAACAAACGGACATAATTTGCTCCATTGCTCCATATTTTACAACATTTGATATTGTCCCCCACTTCCTTCACTTAGGAGGGAGCACTTTCATAACAACCCACAAAATCCTCTGTCTTCCTTCCTTCTCCTTTTTCATCTTCCTTGTGATACTAGCAATTCCTCATCTCTTTTTACACATCAACACCAGGATTTATCTATCCAACTTAATCAGTTTGAGCGAACAATGTTTTCATGGTAAACTCCCTATATATCAATGGAAAGAACAAGCTTTTCCAGTTAGAGTTAGATTGTAAATTTTGGTTTTATGTGGACTCATGGAATGTCTCCACCTCTCTCCCTTTTACTATGTAGGAAAATCAGATATATTTACTCTTAATTTAGATGGGATGTGTTCAGCCCTAAACATGTGACCAAATCCAGGGAGTAAATTCAACAACTCCAGCAATGCTGCTACTTAGAGAAGGTTTATGAGTATCTAGGTGTATAGAATTTGAATCATTGCTTTTGAGGATAGAAATGTAAACAAAAGAAGCACTGCTCAGATTCTTTTTTCAGCCTTGCTAATTGATTTTGGGCAAAGCAGCCAGTGACAAAAGTAACTAAGTGCTGTCAGAACTTACAGCTTTCTCAAGTTGGGCAACAAGTTAGATGACACTACTGAAAGTTTAACCTGAACCATTTAGGGACTTTGGAAACAGTAATTTTATCATCTTACAAATCATCATGATTTATTGAACAAGTAACATGTAAGAGAACAAGAAAGAGCACTCGAATTGCATAAGCTTTTTATTTCTGTAACACAGAGAACAGAAAAAATAAGTTGTGATTTCAAAGATGGTCTATAGTTAGAAAACTATCAAACATATAAAATAAAGGATACAGAGTAGTATAAATACAAGCAAAAAAATTGCTACTACTTCTTTTTAACAAGAATACAAAGGATTTTCCAGAAAATTGCTTCCTTTTGAGCACTCACAGCATGAGTGGCAATAATTTCTAGGTACACTACAGATTAAAGAAATTTTCAGACCATGTAAAGATACTTTTTTGATACTGAACAGTAACTCTCCTACACAGATATAGGACTCAGCTCTCCTATACTTTATTAAAGCTATCTGGAGATGAAGTCTCAGGGTGTTAAGTTCTATCTACTGTACAAGTTAATTTCCTAAATTTCCTTATCGTTTTTAAAGTAGAGTCTAATGTTTCCACCTCTGCTAAGATATAGCAGGAAAGTCCTCTGAGCTGCCCAGATAAATCCAGACTAGTTTAAAAGACAAGTGGTGCCTGACGACAGAATTTTATTTGCAAATAGCAGCTAGAACATTTAGCATTGCCTGGTCACACCAGAAGAAGAAAATCCTCCCTATAAAAACGAGGGGGGATAGCTAAGCAAACACAGGACTTCAATTTATGTACTATATATTCTTTCTAGCAGCTCACTAGCATTTCATTGATCTGTTCTGAGGAAGTAAACAATTTACATCATATGAACTGTCAGTAGCAAGAGGCCAATAGTGATGCTTACATATGAGTGTCATTGCACAGTGTGCTCATGTAGTTCTGGTTGACAATAACACACAAGACACAAGTAAAACAGAAAAGCATAAGTTCTGTGCAGCTTACCAAAAGAGGTGTATGGAACTACTCGTATATTACACAAAAAGCTGTTTAATGATATGCTAAAATCCACATTATCACACAGAATCACACAGAATCACTAATGTTGGAAAGGACCTTCAAGATCATCAAGTCCAACCATTAATCCAGCGCCATCATGTCCCCTAAACCATGTCCTGAAGAGCCACATCCACACGTTTTTTGAACACTTCCAGAGATGGCGACTCCACCACCTCCCTGGGCAGCCTGTTCCAATGCCTGACCACCCTCTCAGTGAAAAAATTTTTCCTAATATCCAATCTAAACCTCCCCTGGTGCAACTTGAGGCCATTCCTCTCATCCTATTGCTGGTTACTTGGGAAAAGAGACCAACACCCTCATCGCCACAACCCCCTTTCAGGTAGTTGTAGAGAGCGATAAGGTCTGCCCTCAGCCTCCTCTTCTCCATAATGAACAACCCCAGTTCCATCAGCCGCTCCTCATAAGACTTGTGCTCCAGACCCCTCACCAGCTTCGTTGTCCTTCTCTGGACACGCTGCAGCACCTCAACATCCTTCTTGTAGTGAGGGGCCCAAAACTGAACACAGGATTCAAGGTGCGGCCTCACCAGTGCCAAGTACAGGGGCACAATCACTTCCCTACTTCTGCTGGCCACACTATTCCTGATACAGGACAGGATGCTGTTGGCCTTCTTGGCCACCTGGGCACACTGCTGGCTCATGTTCAGCCGGCTGTCAACCAGCACCCCCAGGTCCTTTTCTGCCAGGCAGCTCTCCAGCCACTCCTCCCCAAGCCTGTAGGGTTGCATGGGGTTGTTGTGACCCAAGTGCGGGACCCGGCACTTGGCCTTATTAAACCTCATACAGTTGACATCAGCCCATCGATCCAGCCTGTCCAGATCCCTCTGCAGAGCCTTCCTGCCCTCCAGCAGATCAACACCCCACCCAACTTGGTGTCATCTGCAAACTTACTGAGGGAGCACTCGATCCCCTCATCCAGATCGTCAATAAAGATACTGAACAAGACTGGCCCCAGAACCGAGCCCTGGGGAACACCACTTGTGACCGGCCGCCAACTGGGCTCAGCCATCCAACCAGTTCCTCACCCAGCAAAGAGTAAACCCGTCCAAGCCATGAGCCACCAGTTTCTCCAGGAGAATGATGTGGGAGACGCTGTCAAAGGCTTTACTAAAGTCCAGGTAGACAACCTCCACAGCCTTTCCCTCATCCACTAGGCGGGTCACCTGGTCATAGAAGGAGATCAGGTTGGTCAAGCAGGACCTGCCTTTCATGAACCCTTGCTGGCTGGGCCTGATCCCTTGGTTGTCCTGCACATGCCCTGTGAACACTCTCAAGACGAACCGCTCCATGATCTTCCCCAGTACAGAGGTCAGGCTAACAGGCCTGTAGTTCCCAGGAATGTTATTTAATGTTAATTATGCTATTGTTTTCAGACTGTCTACCTGTTCCTGCAGTTTTCTGACATGTCAGAATATCCTTCATAAAGCAATGCAGTCAACCTTGATGATACAGAGCACTGGAGTAGTCCGTGTAACTGGAGTAACTGTTTTTCAAATCAATCTGTGCTACAGAATAGAACATTTTCCTATGTGATGATCTATATAATTATCCTTAAGATCAAAGGGTCAAGATATACGTGTTGCTATTGCAGAATAGGTCTGGCACAGTGAACATTGTGCACAAGTGTTGCTGAGCCAGAGGGCATAAATGTAATGCTAATGTGATATTCTTCTGCACATAACCGTAGCTTCAGTCTTTGAAGACATACACCACTGATGTGAATTAGTGCAAATCTGCCCCCTGCAGCCACAAGGCTTTTGCGAACATGGCCTTCATGTGTCTCCTCATGTTTTATATCAGCTGATCCTTGTCATGATTCAGATATACAAAGGATATGTGGCGCAGATCTCTGGCATGCAGGGACTCAGATTTGGCCAAATGGGAAGCAGGCCATGCAGGACACAGAGAGAAGGTCACTTTCATCATCAGCCAAGACTGTGGGAACTATTCTAGACATTAGCAGACCGTTATGTAGAAGAAGTTCGGCATGGAAGAAGATGCATAGCCTATTCCATGACAGCCAAAGTACACAGTGCTAGCAGGACTCCCTTATTTGTCTGTTTTTGTACTAGACATCAGAAACATCTGCCTATGTGATGGTAACATATATAAATTCAGTGCATAAAATAACACCTTGCTATTCATTGGCAATACTTTAGTGTTGCCAGTGACCCCCTCCTGTAGTGACCAGTTAGGCCAAAGACTGTTACATATTTCTTTTTTAGATATGTCATATTAGGAGAAGGCAGGCAGAGAAAAAAAAAATCAGAAAACTCTTTTAAAATACCAGAAGACTTTATTTTTTACAAAATTATTGGGTTGGCATTTTTAATCATAGCCTGGTCTTCATCCTCAGACAATTTAATGTCACAGTACAGCAAGAATTCCTGGGTGTTCAGTACTTTGGATTACTCTGGAGAGACATTGCCTTTTCCATTTCTCTCTCCATTGTACAATGAAGCAATTGAGCAATTGTACAATTGAGCAATTGTACAGGGCTCACATAGCTGCTGATAGTCAGCCACAAAACACATATACCAAGTATAACACTAGAATAATTTTGTGAACGCATGGAAGTGTGTTAAATATTTTTAAATAAAAAAGCAACATTCACTGTGTTCTATCAACTTCAGAAAAAGTCAAGTTACACAGAACAGTTGTTTCCTCCATCTGATCTCCCATCATATACACAGCCACTAAGAGGAAAAAACAAACTGTATGATGTGTCATTACCTATTAACTCAGTCATATAACAGGGATATTTGGCTTGCTTGTGTCTGTTTTGTGCCTAGAACAAAGCTGTCAAGAAAAAGCCTTAATGTTAATAGTTTAGGGAGTAGGGAAGGAGAAGTGTCAAGCAAAATAGTTTTTATTCTTTACCCTGGAATAACGCAGTGGTTTCTGATAGAAATGTCTTTGCATCTAAAATTTCAAATACATCAAGGTTATTTGTATGGTATAAGTGAAGTATCAATAAAACTGCATTTTCTTGTGGAAAAGGGCAGGCCTATCATGTTTTACAGTACTACCTAATTATAGAGTCATTGCCAGTCTCCTCTTGAAGTCCTATTTAGAAAGAAACAGGCAGAGTGAAAAGCATAGGGTTTAAGGCCAGAAAGGATCATGAGATTATTCAAACTTTTATGTGCTGCAGGCCAAGACATCTTAGTATGTTTAGCTATTTATGTAGCCTAATAATTTATGAATTAACTTAGTACATTTTTTTGGAAAAGCCTCCATCTTTCCTTCCTGATGTTTCCAGAGAATCCAACATACCTTGATAGCTTAACTTTTTGAACAGATGATTAGTGATTTAGGGCCATTCCAAGTTTGAATCTGCATACCGGCTTCCAGCTTTTGGTTTTGTACCTCTCCATACAAATTTATGAAGTCCTTTTGTGCCTTTCCCTTGGGAAAGTAATTAAACATGGAAATCTATTCATTACTTGGTAGCCTTTAAAATCTGCTAGGCAGACTGAGCCCTTTAATTCTGTCATTCTAACATATGCTTTCCAACTCCCAGATATTTGTATTCCTTCCCTGCTCTCCCTCCACTTAGGCAACAAATCAACATACCTTGGAGCAAGATACAGATATGGGGCTATAAAGATAAGCTAAACATTGTGATGCAACATATTACAAAGGTAGTGCCACTTTTCTCAGTAAAAAGCTTTTTATCACACTTGATATGAACCTAGAACTCTTCGCAGACTTTTCATGATATAATTCTTCATTCTGTATATATGGTCTGTATTCCATATTTCTAGATGTGTAGCCTTAATTTTGCTAATATGAAAGCAATATTAAAGCAGGCCTGTCTTATAAATCAGTCTGGTAATCAAATAATCCATTTGATTACCACATTTTTGTGATTGCCTAACATGACTCTTACCAGCAATAACTGCATACTTTTAAATCATAAATCAAAATTATTAAATAGGCTTTAAAAGCATTAATTTCTACATAGTCCCTTTTCAACAACTCTCCCAATTAATAACAAGTTGTCATTAACAATTCCTTTAAGATCAGTCTGTTAGCTTTTTGTAATCTGCTTAAATGTTCCTTTGAACTCTACACAGACAAAATATAGAATATATAGAACGTAGAAGACAAAATATAAGTGAGGTCGTGGAAATCAGAAAGTTTATTAAAATAAGAAAAGAGCACATACTGCCTTCTTCAAGAACAGCTGCTTGAATTCATCCAGTCTAGCACAAAAAACTCATACGGATAAATGCATCTAGAATTTGGGGGACAAAATAAAAGTAAGAGTCCTTACTTCATGTTGTTCCCCTAATACAGTCATTGTCAGTTAGGATCTCATAGCCCACAAGGCAATGAAGTGGAGACATGCTCTCTTCCCACTTCTAGTCTTGTATTTTTCCAGACTGGCAGCCTGTTAAAACAAACTGCACTTCTCTCATTATCCACATGCCCAAGTTTTCACTGGGAAATGGTAAAAAGGCATATAATTTTTAGCCAAGACTACAGCCACGGAAACATGGTGCAGCCTGATACTAGAATGCACTTTCTAAGACATGTGGTGAGATGGGAATACCTTGGTTAAAAGCTGTGATGTTACTGATTTTATTGTGCTTAGAAAAGTCTCATAATTTTCTCCTCATTCTCCAGGTCCCTTCTTTCCTATAATTAGATGCCAGAAGGCAAAAATAAATTAATCTAACTTTTATCAGTGAAGAAGAGTGCTAAATCTTGTAGAGAGTGAGTCATGTCTCAAGGTCACCTCCAAGTCTTTTTGTTACCATTGCATTTTCTTTAGTTAACAAGTGGCAGGAATTCTATTTAGGAATGACAGATTTAGTGCACAGACAGCTTCTTCTAGTAGAAGTTTTGACTAGATCTCACCTAGTCAAAATATCATATTGCAAGATATTATTAGACCTTATGTTGATTTAAAAATAAAAATTCCACATGACAAAAATATTATTGTACATGTGCCTCCTCTGGCTCAAAGCTAGCAATCATCATGATGGAGTAGACATAAGTTATGAGATTTCCATGGAGGAAAGAATACTGGACCAGTGAGAGAATGTTATAATCCAGCTGTAGCAATAATTCCAAGTAGCTTTCAGGCGGTGAAGTCTTAATAAACTTAAACACTTGTGTAAGCCAGATTTATTGAAGCAGCTTCACATATTGTGGTTCTGGTTTAGGGTTTTCTACTCTGGGCAGAGCCCCAACTGGAAAGATGGCTTGAAATATGCACTCCCTAGTCCACCATAGAGTCTACTGAAAACATCACATACCTTTTCCTCTGCTTTTCCCTGTCCCCTACCGCATGTATTACCGATGTTAAAAAATAATTTAGTTCATTATTTTATGCTGAAAAGGTTAAAATTAAAACAAACCGAAAGGACTGTGTTTTATTCCACAAAAGACGATGCATGTTACTGAGCTTACACCTGAGACAGCAGGTTTCTGACAGCTCCCATGTGGGTTTGCCTTGAATACCTGGAAAAACTCTTACGGTCATGTTTATTTCCCTTTTTTAATTAGGAAAGAGATATCCATACTCTCAATTTTGTATCTGAGTACTTTACGATACATTTTCTTACTCATTCACGCCATCTTGGACTCCTCTCTTCTTTCATTTCCATGATCACTTGTTTTGTCAAGAATATAGGCTTCTTTCCTCACCCCTGACTTATTCAGAAAAGTTTTTCCATTGTGATCCGCATTTCATTTCAGTTTACAAATTTAAAGGGATATAATTTAATCTTGGGATTCCTAAGTATTGTTCCCTCCTTTCAAACATAAACCAGTCTGGAATTCATCTCTATTCTCTCCAATAATACTTTACACATATGGAAACAAAGCTTACTTGTCTTTCAAAGCACACTAGTCTTCACCATACTGTGAGGTCTCCAGGATCTCTTGAGTCCAGGTAGATTCTAGGTCAGGTCTAATCTAATAAACTGGAAGCCATGCCTGAAACACACTGCTTTGTCTCATGCTAATGAGACTCTGATTTCCTTGCTACTTCTCCAAAAATCAGTATTATGATGAAAAGACAGAGTGTGACTCAGTCAGTGCTTCTTGTTATTATTCAAAGTGGCAATTGGTGACAATTGTCATGGATGAAAATTAACACTAAAAATTTCTTCTTGTCCTATCGCTAGTTACTTGGGAGAAGAGACCAACACCCTCGTCGCCACAACCCCCTTTCAGGTAGTTGTAGAGAGCGATAAGGTCTCCCCTCAGCCTCCTCTTCTCCAGACTAAACAACCCCAGTTCCCTCAGCTGCTCCTCATAAGACTTGTGCTCCAGACCCCTCACCAGCTTGTTGCCCTTCTCTGGACACGCTCCAGCACCTCAACATCCTTCTTGTAGTGAGGGCCCAAAACTGAACACAGGATTCGAGGTGCGACCTCACCAGTGCCGAGTACAGGGGCACAATCACTTCCCTACTCCTGCTGGCCACACTATTCCTGATACAGGCCAGGATGCTGTTGGCCTTCTTGGCCACCTGGGCACACTGCCGGCTCATATTCAGCCGGCTGCCAGCCAGCACTCCCAGGTCCCTTTCCGCCGGGCAGCTCTCCAATCACTCCTCCCCAAGCTGTAGCGTTGCATGGGGTTATTGTGACCGAAGTGCAGGACCCAGCACTTGGCCTTATTAAACCTCATACAATTGGCCTTGGCTCATCGGTCCAGCCTGTCTAGATCCCTCTGCAGAGCCCTCCTACCCTCCAGCAGATCAACACCCCACCCAACTTGGTGCCATCTGCAAACTTACTGAGGGAGCACCTGATCCTCTCATCCAGATCATCGATAAAGACATCGAACAAGATCGGCCCCAGAACCGAGCCCTGGGGAACACCACTTGCCACTGGCCACTAACTGGATTTAACGCCATTCACCACAACCCTCTGGGCTCGGCCATCCAGCCAGTTCTTTACCCAGAGAAGAGTAAACCATGGGCTGCCAGTTTCTCCAGGAGAATGCTATGGGAGATGGTGTCAAAGGCTTTACTAAAGTCCAGGTAGACAACATCCACAGCCTTTCCCTCAACCACTAGGTGGGTCACCTTGTCCTAGAAGGACATCAGGTTAGTCACGCAGGACCTGCCTTTCATAAACCCTTGCTGACTGGGCCTGATCACCTGGTTATCCTGTACATGCTGTGTGATGGCTCTCAGGATGATCTGCACCATAAACTTCCCCAGCACCAAGGTCAGACTGACAGGCTTGTAGTTCCCTAGATCTTTGTTCCAGCCCTTCTTGTCAACGGGTGTCACATTTACTAACTTCTAGTTAAGTGGGACCTCCCCGGTTGTCCAAGACTGATGATAAGTGATTGAAAGTGGCTTGGTGAGCGCTTCCACCATCTCCCTCAGTACACTTCGGTGGATCCCATCCAGCCCTATAGACCTGTGTGTGTCTAAGTGGTGTAGCATGTCACTAACCATTTCCCCTTGGATTATGGGGTCTTCATTCTGCTCCACATCCCTGTCTTCCAGCTCAGGGGGCTGGGTACCCCAAGAACAACTGGTCTAACTTTTAAAGACTGAGGCAAAGAAGCCTCAGTCTTTTCCTCATCCTTTGTCACTATGTTTCCCCCCACATCAAATAAAGGATGGAGATTCTCCTTAGCCCTCCTTCTGTTGCTAATGTATTTATAGAAACATTTTTTATTGTCTTTTATGGCAGTAGCCAGATTAAGTTCTAGTTGAGTTTTGGACCTTCTAATTTTCTCCCTGCATAACCTCATGACATCCTTGTAGTCCACCTGAATTGCCTGCCCTTCTTCCAAAGGTCATAAGCTCTTTTTTTTCCTGAGTTCCAGCCAAGTTCCTGAGTTCCATGTTTATATATGTAGCAGATGGGAGGAAGGATGAAGACACTTTGATTTGAAAATATTCCTAAGTATACACTACCCTCAAGACTAAGTCAGCTCATATAACCTTATTTGCTCAGTGGGGATTTTACTTTGAAGTGCAGAGAAATTCTCTCGCTGTGAAAGCTCTCCTATGCACTTCTGAAAGTATTTCTTCTCAGTACTTGGAAACAAGGTATTCAGCTGTACTTAGCAGAGGTATTTGGGAAAAGCAGATGGCTAACAGATTAAAAAAAATAATCCCTGAAATAAGCTGTCTCATTGTTTATTTAAAATGTTATAAACAGATATTGCCAATTTTGCAGCTAAAGCACAGTTTAAACAGAAATAATAAAATATAGGATTGGGGATAGTTTTTTTTTACTGTGACTGGAAACATTCTTGACTGTGAAGTAATGCTGATGGATCCAGATAGAGAGATAGCTGTGTCTATCTCTGTGTATCAGACATACAGAAGCTCTGAGAGAGGGTTAACATCCATAAAGTTTTCACAGCTTTAAGTTTGTGATTCTTATATACAACTGACAGAGCCACAAAATAGCAGTCAGCCCAGCCTTATGAGGTGCAGTGAAAGTTTTACTGCTAAATTTGTCTGCTTCAAATCTTTTGTTTCTTTTACATCATGACTGTTCAATAAAATGTCTCAATCCTCCAATAAAAATAAAAAAATCAAAGTAAATTAAACTTTGCTATTAGGCACTGCCACGGTAGAAAGGTCCACTGGACACATGCATCAGCTTGCTTGTGAGTCTCCAGGGCCAGCTCTTGAGAACCTGCAGCTTTAAATATTGAAACCCAAAGGAACACAAACTCTTAATTGTGCAAATAGCAGTTAATCTAAATGAAGAAAGATAAGACAAAAAAAGTACAGAAATAGAAACCCAGTAAAGCATAATGAATTTGTACATTCTTCTGCTGGGCCAATTATTCTCCTTACAGTATGTGACGCAACGGACAGGCAGGAGAGACCACTGTTAGAATGATATGGCAGAATTACTCATGAGGGTATTTCCATTTTATCCTTACCAGAGTATATTATTTAGGTTAGTTCAGATACTCTTCATTTTATAAGCACCAAGCTGACCTCTTTAGTAACATAAATTAACACATTTTTTTATAACAAACAGAGTATGACACACTGTATCAAAATCACTCGCTTATGGACTTAAAAAGTTTAAAATAATTGAAATTACATATTGTCCAGAAAAAGTACCTATTCTATGCTTTGTCTGAATTCCTGCACTGCAGCCTTCAGGATAAAAATCCAGACATCCCAAAGTGATGATTCTCCATCTTCTTTTTTGAGCTTCTTAATGAGAATTATGTTACAAAGATTTTTAAAAATCCTTTATCATTATCATCTGCTGAGATTCTCAGTCTGAGCCCTTCCTTTTCCAGACAAAAAATGGCAACACCTACGGGTGTCTTCATCTCCAAAAGGCAAAGATAGTAGGAAAAAAAACCTGAAAAGCAAAAATATGAATTGCTTACTGCTCCCTGCAGGGTACAAAGACTGTCCCCTAGGTAGTTCCCACCATGGTCAGGGAAAGACCAACTGTGTCTCTACTTCTGCCCTACACTAGTGTTTCTGTATGAGATGCAAATTTCCTGTCTCAGCAGAGTATCACTGCCTAAGCTGGGATGCTATAGTTCGCAGGAATCTAAATTCTCAGTGACCGTGTCTCTTTTAGCATCCTGTTTCTCATCCTGTGCTCTACAGCTATCCCTCTTGCACAAGCTGTAAATTAGTGTCATGCCATTTTCAGTAGCAGGTTTGATCTTCCCGTAGGAATTTCCCATGCAAGCTATTTTCTCCAAATTATTCACATTAGTATTCACATTAAACCTTACCAGTTCCTGATTTCCATAGGTCCTAAAAGATCATAGATTCAGCTTCCATTTTTGGGTATCAAAAATACTTCAATAGTTTGGGTATCGAAGGTGAAAGCTGATCTGTAAAAGGTTGCCGACAGACCTTATGATACCAAGCAACTGGGCAATGACTAGAAAATTAAATTCAGTGTAGATAATCATAAAGTAATGCATGTGAGAAAAGCCATATTACATATTTATGCACATATATAATGGTGGTCCTTGAGCCAACATTTGCTAGCAACGGGTGAGATCTGGAAGTGAAATATGTCCATGAAAACGTAAGTTCATTGCTTGGAAGTAGTTAAATAAGCAAAGTGAATGTCACTAGGAAAAGAATGTCAATTGCAGAAATTGGAAACATTTATTATATGTACTGTTTACACAATGCATTCTAAAGGAGGCACATGGGATAAATGGAGTTCATAGTGCAGAGAATAGAAAACTATTGCAAAATGTGTTTTGTCAGTAAGAGTGTATGACCATGAAGGAACATTTCAAATAAAAGATACCAGTTTTGTTGGTAGTAACTGAGGTAGTAATCACTCCTTGATCTTGTTGCTTCATATACAAAATGCAAAAATTACCATATTCAGTGTAAAATTGGGCAGCAATTCCAATGACAGGAGTATTCTTAGCAGAAATGTCTTTAATAAAAGGACACAGAAATTTTCCAATACTGCAAATAAGGAAATGATATTAAAACAAAGGGCAGAATTACCACACTTCCATGGCATTATGGGAGTGATAAGGAAAAATGAGCACTAAAGCTAAATTAATGACACTCATTACATTATGTAATGTAATTTACATCAATAACACTCTACATGGATGGTAAAGTGATGCTGATATGGTTGAAAATAATACACATCCTTGGGTCAAAAAGCAAAACACATGCTATCAAATGGTATAAATTTGTCTCTCAAAGTATTTAAGTATTTTTTTCTTACAGTGAAGCTACAGAAAAGCTTTACAAATTTTTTGGACCCTGTTTTTCCTCTGAACTCATCTCTTTTATGCTCTCATAAATCTTGCCCTGGTGAATTTTTAATGATGATAGCTCATACCTGATTTTTGAACACCTACCTGTGAGCAGATCATAAGGCTTTCATATTCATGGGGACAATGAAGAGCCAATGTCCAAGACCAGTTGATAAGCTTATCTGTTAAGACAGTTAATGCAGAGGAAAGACATGAAATGTAGGCCAGCAGCAAATATTAGCATAGGGAGTTCAATCATTCTGCAATGCAAAAAGTGCTGTCTATCCTTTACTTCTTTTATTTGCACGTCTCCTTTATTTCCCCTTAATTTGCAATCTTTCCCAGCTTAGGTCCAGCGCAGATAGCACCTGGCCATGAGATGGTGAGAGCAGTGGGGCATATGTCAGGTGGATTCTTGCTTTCCCATCATGGCAGCCATTCAACCTTCTGCAGCAACCATGTCACGGCCCACAGTGTCTCAAGCTAACCCACTCTATGCTGGGTTGTTCTGACATGTCTGGGAACAGTCTCTTTATTTCTGCTGACCAATGCAAGCTTCTGACCCAGGTAAGTTACAGATCTCATGGTGGGATCCAAAGGGATGTCTTTGAGGTGCTGGTTTCCTTGGTCGTGTTGAAATAACTAGGCTCTCTTCGTTAGGGGTCTCCTGTGCCCGCTGTATTCGTCTATCTGGTCACCAAGTCTCAGTTTTGTCCTTCCCTGCCTCCCTCCGCCCAACCTGATAAACACTATAGCCATTTACTTAACCTTTAAAATATGATCTGAGCATATATTCATGTTTTATTTTACATCTCAGTTACTCTATTGTCTCTTTTACTGTTCTTCACAAAAGGTGACCAGGTGCCTCTGTCCAGGATGATTCTGCAAGTTTTTGCTTTCTGTATGTTTGTCTGTCCTCATTTTCAAGGTCTTTCAGGTTATTATTTTCTTTTTAAAAACTAATGTTTCATTCCATGTTGAAAGTTCAGTTTCTGACCCTTACAAAGTTTTTATACCATCACTTAGAGCCTATGTGGGTTTAGAGTTGTTTTTTGGAGTTTTTAGAAAAGCTTCCAAGAATCCCCTTTCTTGATCAGAGTCCTCATGGTGGGAAGAGTTCCTTTTAAAACTCTACTTGGCTCCCTTGCTGTCTGCTGTCAAATCTCTCTTTGAGTGATGCCTTTAGTCAACTCACAATGGAGCCATTATCCACCTCACTGGTCACTACAAGGTCATTGTTTCCATATACACTTCACTCATACTGTTTTACTTTACAGAGAGGCTTTAACCTCTTTGAGATGAAAATAGTGTCTTTGTCCTGCATTTGCACAGCACCCAAAACACAGACTAGGACTCCTTCTACAGTGTGATTTAAAAAAAATAAGATGGTCTCAGCAATAAAGAGAGAAAATTGAACTTTGCTTTATAGTCTCCAATCACCCAGATCCAGGTTAAATTGCTGGCAGCCTTGTGAATCCCTCTGCAATATGCCAGAGGAACAATATTATTTGCCTACAGTGGTTTTCTTTATAAAAGCAGAAATCTGGAGCAATGAAGTTTCTTGAGAAAGGTGATCAGTTAACTGGAGTGAAACTGCTTCTCCTTTCATTGTTTTCAGTCCCTTGAGGAGAGAAAGGAGGGACTTCTTTTAAAAAATGAGAAGCAAACAAATCAGAGTGGAAATACAAAAACAGGACTAAAGACAAAAGCTTTTCTTGGAGATTCTGGTTTCTATGCTGGGCCTCATCCTTTCTCCTCTGGCTGCAGTGCTGTTTTGGTCAATCATCCTCCTATGAAATACGTTGCTCACAGAGAAACAAGGTTATCCATCTCACCATTAAGCCACTAGGATTTCCCATATAATCACAGAATCACAGAATCAGGCTACTGTATCTTCGGTATGAATACTGCCTCCAACACGGATTAGAATGAGGCTTGAAAAACATTTGAGAAACCACCATGTTAAGCGTAAATACAAACGGTACAGGACAACCTTCTAGCTAGGACTACAGAGGGAGTAACCACTTCAATAGCTGTGACTAAGGAGCTGGTTAGAAACAGCTGCTGTACTATATTTTTGCCCAGACAGAACATGGTATTACCTGCAGAAGCTGTGGGCTAGACTGACTGGTACATCATAGGGCACTGCACAACTTTGGTAACAAAACACACTGAACAATGTAAAAAGAAGAAACAAAACCCCTTTGGATAATAAGGCAGATGTTTGCTATTTGACAAAGAATCCCAGGGCAGAGCTTCGCTGTTATTCTGTAGAGGGAAAAGCGCTGGCCATAGCAGTTAAGGGACTCATGAAACCCACATTGAGAGAAAGGATAGATACGTCTGATCTGAGGGGATTAGTTTGAATGGTCAGCTACTCACAAGAATTGTGATGTGGGCACAGTAGTCAATGTGTGTTGATAATTACTCTAGACCTGACCACAAAAGCCCCACTTCATACTAAATTCTTTGTAAAGCAATCATATAAGCTTGCAGTAAAAGAGATAAGACAAATTGGTAGCAAATGTTATCATCACAATTTGATTTTAAATAAGAAAGATGCAGCATTTGTGCTGTGGGTTCTTCCCAAATAGTTAAGCTTGATTTGTCTCCAGCCAAATTCATTCATTATACCCCTTGGTTTTATGATATTATACATTAAAGTATTTTCTTTTCCAGTGGGCTATTTTATTACCCTCTCTTCATCCTCACAGAAGGTTTCTGTTGTTCACAGTGGGTGTACAATGCATTTTTGTTTGCACCTCATTCAGCTAAATTATAAATATCTGAACAAAATTTACCACTTGAAAATGAAATGCTGTAAAAAACTAAAGCCACAATTTTGAAGTTCTCAGTGGAAAATTTTTTCAAGTTTACCAGATAAATTGAATTTATATATTAAGTAAGTAACCTCTTAATAAATTTAAATAACCCCTCTTGAAAAATAGTTTATTTTTATGTTCTTTATTCCACCAAAACTGCATTGCAGTTTTCCAGTCTTTATATTTACATTATTTGCAACTCTTTCCGTAAGTGCCAGTACAAATGTAACTGATGAAAATCCAGAATACTCATACAAATGTTCCTGAAAGCAAGGTGCATTTCTGAGCAATCTTTTTTCTGATGCGCAATAATATATATGTATATATTAACAAAGCTTCATAATATAAAATATCTTCCATGGCAAGTAAAACTTCCCCACTTACAGCTTATTCAGATTTCAGTTACATAGACTTCTGCATTTCAAGTTAGTGCAAATAATGAAAGTAAGAGCCTGAGCAGAATGATGTAAATACAATGGAAGAAGAGAAAGAGCAAAATTTTACTGACTCCCTGCATATGGTTATAACATTTAATCAGTATATCATTAGTAATCTTTATATACAATGTATTTAAATAATTGGCTTGTTTGAACTATAGGCCACAAATTTACAAATTAAAATAAAATAATGTTTCACACAAATATGGAATGTCTGACAAATATATGAAAATAAAATGCAT